>NC_091064.1:196882484-197197393 GCF_000393655.2 Nicotiana sylvestris
TGAGAAATGTTCTACTTTGACAAAGAAATTACATGACAAATGCTATGCTCATATCCAAAACATCTCTTGAATTGAATTCAAACTAGACTCATTTAGGCTAGGTTAAGGGAATTAACCCACTAGGCATTATTATCACTGGGGGTTTGAACGTGCTCCTATATACTGCCTAGCGGGTTTTGACGAAAGAAACTAAAATAAAACAGAACATCATTGCGTAAGGTGGAAGTATCCTATCCTATGCATATCATTATAGCTAAAACAAGAATCCGGTCAGTCACTATGTCAAATATTTGTACATTCTACGTACATGCACCATTACTTAACTCATATCAACAAACAACTATAAACCAAGATACAAGAGGCTAAAACTCAGTTAAGTATTAACTAACTAGATTTTTTTTGCTATTGAATTACACACTGATCAATTTATACGAAGAAATCAATAGACCATGAGCATTACAAACAGACATTTAAACTTCTTGGAACTCCTTTCATTTCATGCTTTCGAACTGTTACAGTTTACACCCACATAGGATTTGAAATGTGTACCTGGAATGCTGAAATGCAAAGAGGAAGAAGAGAATAACAGGGAAGATCAGCAGCAGCAGGAATCAGAATAACAACATCAATCGAAACAACACAACAGAACAGATTCTATTGCAAGAAGTGGAGCTATAGTTGAAGAGAAAGCAGCCAAATGGAGCAGCACACAGTGTGGTGGAAACAAAACTCCAGACAATCCAATTCTAAGATATACCTAATGCAACAAAACACTAACAATAATCTCGATTGAAACTTAGAAGAAGCAACACTGCCTAACACATTGACAACAGATGAACTTCAGCCAAACAAAACCAAGTTTCTGATTTCCTAATCTGTTTTATATCTTTCTTACTCTCTTTCTATTTCTGTATCTATGTGTATCTATGTATGTCTTTTTGCTCTCCCCTCTTTTTTGATTCTCTTCTATGTATGTCTGTGTGTGTATACCTCTCAGTGTGTATCACCCTCTCTCTCTTTTCCAAATCCTCCCCCCAGAACTGATGGAAGTCCCCCCTTTTATTGAGCCTCAAATCATCCCTTTAAACAGCCTATTTAGACCATTCGAACAACCTCCCATGTGCTGCCCTCTTTTCAGTTCCACTTAGTCAATTAAGTATAAACAAACCCCCCCCCCATGATATTCCCTGGCAGATTCACTTTAAGTAATGTTTATTATTTTTGAGGCTAAAGTAAAGTATGGGCAGCAAAATGTAGTCTGACAGCATATGCTGTCAAACTATTTTAATTAAAAAGGGCCTTTATGCACATGTTGTGTACAAGTGCACATGCCCTCCAATTCAGATTACCATTACAGCCTACACCTTAGATTTCTGAAATCAAATTAGCAATTATAAGTAACTAAACTCAGTTCCTAATCGATTCAGGCAATGCTTAACAGAAGCAGGTCGATTTGTTTATTGTTCAAACATCTGAAACTAATTGACGACACATGTCGACTCGACTATATTAGTTATAACACATACCATCGTAGCCAAAAATCAGACATTTAACAGTATCACACAAGGGGTTCATATTGCAATGTTAACACAGAAGGGCCCTAGGAGCTAAATGAATGAACCAATTCAATACTCACTTGATTGCACAGCTTACACATGCCATTATCAGTGAACAAGTAGAAGAAAGAAGATAATCAAACACAAAGGCTCGGGCAAGGTGGACAGGACACAGTTAATAAAAACTCAAAACAACAGATTTCAACAATCATGAACAGCTTTTAAAACAAATCACACGGACTAAAACAAATAAAGAAAAGCAAACTCACCTTAAAACCCAAAAAATCAGAAAATCTTGACTTGGATTCGAACACACCTTTCTTAAGGCTGAACGGACTTTAATCGAAGTGTTTCTCATCTGAGAAACACTTCGATTAAGGTCCATTAGACCTTAATCTCTTTGGCTCGAACAGACACGGAACATACATAGGGAGAACTAGGGGTCAAAAAATTAGATCTGGGATTCGTGTTTCCCTGGTTAGATTCGGACCAAACCAAGCATGGTTTGGTCACGAGGGGGTCTGGGGACTGTCTGGTGTGAAGTTGAGGTCGGTTGGTGTAAATCGGGTTCCGACTCGAATCTTCAAATGAAGATTCGAGAAGGTGGGAAGGGATTCGAACTATGTGGTTAGCAGATCCGTGTTCTGGATGGCAAGGGGGTTCTATGGTGTTAAGGGTAGGGTCACCGGCGTCCATGCCGCCGGCTTTCATGGTGAAGGACACAGGGGCGGCTAGGGTTTGAAGGGGAAGGGTTTGGTGAAGACGAAGGCTGGGGTGTTGGATAGGGGGGCAGGGTATGGTAAAGGGTTTATATAGTTAGTGGGTAGGTGGATCCTGGCCGTTGGATGAGATGTGATGAAGGGCCAGGATCCTTCGACTAACAAGGAACGGCGTCGTTTCAAGGGTAAAAGGTTTGGGTTGGTCCGGGTGGAGACGGGTCGGTTTCCTTAGTGGGTTGTGGGGAATCGATCTTGACCGTTGATCAATTTGAGATCAACGGCCCAGATCAACCTGGATTAATACGACGTCGTTTGGACGCTCTGGGTGTTTAGCTGGTGTGGACCGGGCATGCCTGGTTTTGGGCTGAGTTTGTTTGGGCCAATTTTAATAAATTGGCCCAAGTCCGAAAGAAGGAAGGGCTTTTCTTTTTTATTATTTCCTTTTCTTCTTTATTTTTTTTAAAAAAAAATAAAATAAAATAAAACTAAGTAAAATCAAATTAAAATTAAATAAACACTTAATACAATTATTTGCACACACATTAAAATAATTCAAAACAAGTAAAAATCAAACAAAACAAAATCACGGACAAAGATGCCTGTTTATGATTTTCTATTTAACAACCGTGTTACGGTTCAGATTACGCATGACACGTACATTTTTTGTATCTTGTTTTAATAAAGTAAAAATGGGCGAAAATCATAAATAATTAACAAAGTGCCATGTAAGAATCCAAAAATTGTACAACAGGATCAATTGTTATTACTTTTTTTATTTCTTTTGGAGCAATTGTCGCGCGAAACAAAAATCACGTGCTCACAATGTGTATCATTACTTCACTTGTCAAACACTGAAATCTTATTATTTATAAGTTGAAGTTTAGCCAACAATATTTTTCATTGTTTCAATTTTAACTTGTAATAGATAAATTTAAAGTTGAAAAACTTATTTGAGGAAGTGAAAAATACTTCGACCCACAAGATCTTAAATTTTTTCAAGTAAAATTTATATAGAAACATATATTCAACCTTGAAATATTTGTTTTTAGATTTTTTTCAAACCTCAAACCTTCAAATAATCTTATATGTGGTATTTATTAACTTAGAAAAGCATACGACAATGTTCCGAGGGAGGTCCTATGGAGATGTTTGGAGGCAAGAGATGTATTTGTGGCATATATTAGTTCGATTAAGGACATATGCGATAGGGCCAAAACCCAGGTAAGAGCAATAGGAGGAGACTCGAGGTACTTCCCAGTTATGGGAATGCCCCAAGGATCAGGTTGCCTTGGTGATAGATGTATTGACGCGATATATACGAAGGGGTGTCATGATTTATGTTATTCTCAAAACAATATTGATAGACGAGACGCACAACGAAGTTAATTCGAGGTTGGAGGTCTAAAGAGAGACCCTAGAGTCTAAAGGCTTTAGGTTGAGTATAACTAAGATGGTGTACCTGGAGTGCAAGTTCAGTAATGTAATCCATGAGGCAAATGTGGAAGTGAGGACTGATATGAAAGTTATCCGTAAGAGAGGGAGTTTCAAGTGTCTAGGGTCGCTAATCTAAGGGAATGGTGAGATCGACGATGATGTCACACATCATATTAGAGTAGGATGGATGAAACGGAAACTCGCATGCGATATCTTATGTGATAAAAAGGTGCCACCAAGACTAAAAAATAAGTTATATATAATGATTTTTAGACCAGCTTTATTTGTATTGGGCAGAATGTTGGACAGTCAAGAGCTCTCATGCTCAGAAGAAGAAAACAGCGAAGACAATAATGCTGAGGTGGATGTGTGGGCATAATATGGGAGATATGATTGGGAACAAAATTATTCATGACAAGGTGGGAGTACCCTCCGTAGACGACAAGATGAGGAAAATGAGGCTAAGGTAGTACGAGCATGTGAAGAGGAGATGCACAGATGCCCCAGTGAGCAGGTGCAAGAAGTTGGCTTTTGTGGGTCTGAGAAAAGGTAGAGGTAGTTCGAAGAAGTATTGTGGAGAAGTGATTATATGACATCTCATGTTTCCAGCTTACTGAGGATATGAACATAGATAGACAGATATAGAGGTCGAAGATTAGGGCAGAGAGTTAGTAGGTACTCGAGTTTAGGACTCAGTACTAGTACAGTCAGACCTCTCTATAGCAGCATCCTTATATAACAACACTTCACTATAAAAGCCAAGTTTTTTGGAACCAAATGTCATTTTTGTTATAATATATGTTCTATATAATATCAATTCACTATAACATCCAAAAATATCCGAAACAAACAAAGCTGTTATAGAGAGGTTTGATTGTATATCATTTTAGTATTTTCTAATTCTTGGGGTCTAGTTACATCCGTTGTTTCCGTTGATTGGTTATATTAATGCTTTATTATTTTTGTTGTTAATGTTCTTATCATTAATATTTTCAACTGTCACGACCCCGGTTCGCCCTCCGTGCACCATCGTGATGGAACCTAGTCTCTACGACTAGGTAAGCCTAACAATGCGAAAAAAATAAACCAATTTGCGGAAGAAATAATAAAAATGAAATAGTGAAATAAAACAGTGTTTAAAAGTGCCGCTCGACATACACCACAAAAACTCTCGAAATTTGAATACATTTCCCAAAACCCGGAATCTCATGATCACAAGCCTTTGAATGTCTACAAGTATCTAACTCTAGAATATCTAACAAAGGAAAGGAAAATATAAAAGGGCTAATCCCAAAAAAAAAGGGAGTAGAAAGGGACTCTTCGGTCTACGGACGCGGCAAATATACCTCGGAGTCTCTACAAGCGCATCGTTTCAAGCGTGATGAGTCTGAGTGGAGGTACCTGGATCTGCACATGAAAAACATGCACAGAAAGGGCATGGGTACACCACAGCGGTACTCAGTAAGTGCCAAGCCTATCCTCGGTCGGGTAGTGACGAGGAAGGTTAGGGCCCTACTGAGATTAAATGAAATATAAGGTGCGACAATATAAGATAAAGCAGTACAGTTGAAAGATAACAATAAGAATCAATACAGGATAATAAGGATAACTACAACTGAAACAGAAACAATCACCAGGAATACCACTCTCCACATGCACCTGCTGCTCAGGAGTGCGGGCGGCGGGAGTCTGTGCTCCTCCCCCGGCCTAAGATGTGGCTGTAGCAAAGGGAAGCAACTCTGCCTGAGCCAAAGTGGTGTACATGCTCATGAACTATGCCAAAGTCTCCTGAAGTGCTGGAGTAGTAGTAGCAGCAGGCATATCAGGTGCCTGGACTCCGGTTGGAACTGGTGGTGGTACCTTGGTGGTAGCTCGCACGGGTGCTCTGGCTGCAACACGTGTACGTCCCGACCTCTACCCCGGGCCCGGCCTCTGACGGATGCAGTAGGGAGTACGAGTGCCTGATCATCTCGGGTAGCACGTGTCCTCACCATCTATGAGAGAATAGAAGACAGAAGTTTAGAATTGTGTTATCAAAATCTCGCACAACAAGGAAATCAAATGAAGTGGAATTTTCTTGGCAGTTACATAGCCTCTCGTAGATAAGTACAGACGTCTCCGTACCGATCAACGAGACTCTAATAAATCGGCTTGTGATTCATGACTCCTATGAACCTAGAGCTCTAATACCAACTTGTCACGACCCCGGTTCGCCCCCCTGAACCATCATAATGGCACCTAGTCTTTACGACTAGGTAAGCCTAACAATGCGGAAGAATAAACCAATTTACGGAAGAAATAATTAAAAACTGAAGTAGTGAGATAAAACAGTAATTTTAAGTGCCACTTGGCATACACAATAATAACTCTCGGAAGCTAAATACATTTCCCAAAACCCGGAAACTCATGATCACAAGCCTTTGAAAGTCTACAAACGTCTATCTCTAGAATATCTAACAAAGACACAAATACGGAAGGGCTAATACAAAAGGGGGAAGTAGAGAGGGACTCTTCGGTCTGCGAACGCGACAGATATACCTCGGAGTCTCTATGAACACCTCATCTCAAGCGTGATAAGTTTGAGTGGAGGTACCTGGATCTACACATGAAAATCATGCACAGAAAGGGCATGAGTACACCACAACGGCACTTAGTAAGTGCCAAGCCTAACCTCAGTCGGGTAGTGATGAGGAAGGTCAGAGCCCTACTGAAATAAAATAAAAATATAAGGTATGACAGAATAAGATAAGCAGTACAGTTGAAATCTAACAATAAGAATTTAATACAGGAAAAATAAGGAATTTAATAACTGAAACGGAGGCAAAACCAATCACAAGGAAATACCACGCTTCACAAGGATAATAACCGGGGATCTCTCAGTATCCCGAGGATCTCTTGGTATCCTCAATATATGCTAGGGATATCTTGGTATCCGAGGATTTCTTGCTATCCTTAATATATGTGCTAGGGATCTCTCGGTATCCCGCACCTCAGCTCAAATCATAAATACGTACAGGGGATCTCCCGGGATGTCGTCCCGTAGTCCCAAAGTAAAACACGCAGTAACAACACAAGGAATACTCAATTAAGCTCAATTTCGTACCAAGTAAAACAGGTAATTCTAACATAACATGCTACACATAATGCAATTAAGATAGTTTAAGTAAATAAGCAATTAAGTTAATTAAACATGCTTTTCTAAGCTAACAACAGGCTTAAATTTGCAAGTAGTCTAAAACAGGAAAAAGGAACACAATTGAGATTACTTAAAGAAAACCGGATTTTCAACAATTAGCTCAAGTACGCACTCGTCACCTCACGTACAAGGCATTTCAATTATCAAATATACCAAATCCTAAGGGGAAGGTCCCCCACACAAGGTTAGGCAAGCCACTTACCTCGAACCAACTCAAATCAACCCGAAACCACGTTCTTGCCACGAGTACTCGACTCCAAATGGCCCAAATCTATTCAATTCAATTTCATAATGTAAATAATACTTCAAGTAACTGATTCTACAATTAAATTCTAAACTAATACGAGAAATTAGGTGAAATGACTAAAATGCCCCTCGGGCCCACGTTTTGGAATTGGGTAAAATTTATATTTTTAGAATTTTCACACTCTCACGAGTTCAGTCATACCAAAGTACCAAAATCGGACCTCAAATGGTCCCTCAAATCATTACTCAAAGGTCTCTAATTAATCAAGCCCTAACCCTCAATTTGCCACTGATTTTTCCTTAATTTTCATGCTTAGAATGATAAAAATCACTATAATAACGACTTTAAGTTCCAAGAATCTTACCTTCTCGAAGCTCTCTTGAATTCCCTCTCAAAAACCTCCCCAAAAGCTCACTTCTCGGATAAAAATGGTGAAAGAATAACTCAAATTTGCGAAGGCAACTATTTATATGTTCTGCTCAGTTAAACCGCTTGTGCGGTCATGGGACTGCACCTGCGGTCCCGCTTTTGCGGAACAAAAGTCACATCTGCGACAACTCATTAAAATCTCGAATCTGCACCTGCGACCTACACACCGCATCTGCGGTCACGTAGGTGCGTAAATCCTTCCGCACCTGTGACTCCTGTTGTTCCTCCCCAGTTCCGCTTCTGCGACTACGAACCTAGGGGACCCAACCGCAGGTGCGATTATGACAGAAGATCAGCAGCTGAAGCTGCTTAAACAATTCTCAATCCTTCCGACTGTAGACATGTGATTTTTGACCCTCCCCAAGATTTTTTATATATTAGCGTAAAATATTTAATTTAGGCATAATATAGATATTTTAAGTAATTTTGACTCTTTTACTTTATTTTATTACAAGAAAACAAAAAAAATCACAAAAATAGGTTCATTAATGTTTTGTAGTCATTTTTAATCTAAAAAAAATCTTAAAATATATACAACAATAGTATCGTATTTTTATTTTAATATGATATTTGAAAATACCAAAAATAGATTTATTTTAATGGTTAGTTTTATTTTAATAATTATTTGGATAGTTGGAATAATTAACAAATGGGCCCGTATTTTTAATCTCGTTCGCAGCGAAAGAATAGAGCTTGGGCTCGAGCAACCCATTTTTAGGCCTAATTTTGGACCTAGCCCACAATTGTCAAGCCCATAATTCTTAGGCACATACCCCTTAACCTAAAACCCTACCAAAAACCTAGACTATAAAAATAAAAGGACGGACAAAAAAGAAAGGGCTGAGCAAAAGTTGAAAAAAGGCTGGGCAGCTTTTGGAAAAAGTCCCCACCCCCTGCGTCGTCTTCTTCACCTCCCCCTGCGCGTCGTTTGTTTCAACAGAGACCCCCCTACCTGCCCATCGTTTTCTCCAAACCACCCATCTCTCTACATCGACCAAACCAATGACCCACACCCCTTGAAACATCATCTCCTTCACACCACCCCAACAACCAGAACACAGACGACCCCCGCCCTGTTGAGTCGTCTGCTTCAACAGCAATAGCCGCCGGAATAAAAAACAAAAGCTGAAATGACACACACAGCCACACACACGCACAAAAACGAGAAACAGTTGGACGCACATACAGACGGAACCAAATCTGACCGAAAATGTTTGATTCCGACGACTTGCCATAGAATCCAGCGAACCGGGTTCGAACCCAGCGGTAAACCTAGCTCCAAAACTCCCTGAAACTAACCCAAATTAGTGCGAAAGTCAGCTCGAAAATGCTACCCAAATCCAGGTCGAGTGAATCTGTTCAATTCCATCGAGGTGTTCGTTGATACGCTGTTCGAGATTCCGTCTGTTTTGAATTTTCGGCGAGGTTCCGGTGCTGCTACATTTTGTTCGAGTCCGTGTCTGTTATTCGAGCATCAAAACAGTGCTCGTGTGTGAAGCTGTGTTTCATCGAAAGTTCAGGTTCATATTTCTCAATTCGTTTCTTCTGTCAACCTGATTAATCTTAATTTAGTGTTCAGATGATATGGATTTGGTGTTTGAATGAAATGCGAGATATGCCCAGATTCTTATTTATGGTTTTGAACAACATTCAGTTGTGGCCTGGCTGTTATAACTTGATTGCTATCGTTTTGAAGTTGCATTGTATTTGCAACTATGATGTTAGTAATTATCACATATTATTATTTGGACGTCTGGATTATTTTGAAACTCTACTCTTTTGAGTCTAGTTACATGTTTGTTTGAAAATTTTCTATTACATGGCATCACAAATAGTTGTTTGCAACCTGTTGGAAATGGCCTTGGCCATGTGGTGGAATCCTTTGTTCATTGCAGATTCGTTTAGCAAGCGTGAAGGCTTGTTCTGCTTCTCGGTTTTCTTTGTAGCAAGCAACACAGATTGCTCTTTGCCTCTAGCTGGATAGTCACAGTTTCGTTGTAATTTCAAATTTGCCCGCTTAGTTATTTGCTCGTATGTTTACTCGAATTGGTTATAGCTGAACACGATGTTGTCACAATATAGATATTGGGTTGTTATTCATCAACTGAACTACGTCAAATTAGATTAAAGGGGCTTGGGTGTGCATTTCATGTGACCCTACCATAATTTTGAATATTAAAAAGTAAACATGCTAAAATCCGGGGGTGCATTTCATGTGACCCGGTTCTAATGACAACAAGGTTAAATAGAGCGTGTCGTGAATCACGGGTACATTTCAGGTAGCGTGGCTTGTGATATATTTTAAATAACTTTGAATTAATTCTTTAAATAAGTAAAAGCGGTTTGGAAAGGTTAAAACGCACATAGGTCCAAAAGTGTTTTAAAATCAAATAATTAGGCCAATAATAACAGTTGAGTGACCGTGCTAAAAACACGGAACTCAGGAATGCCTAACACCTTCTCCCGGGTTAACAGAATTCCTTACTCGGATTTCTGGTTCGCGGACTGTTAAACAGAGTCATATTTTCCTCGATTCGGGATTCAACCGGTGACTTGGGACACCATAAATCTCTCAAGTGGCGACTCTGAATCTTTTAATAAATATAATCCCGTTTCGATTGTCCTTTAATTGGAAAAACTCCCTTTATTTAGACCCTTTCCGGGGGTGTAAGGTAAAAAGGAGGTGTGACAACACTGGCGACTCTACTAGGGACAGAACCTAGAATCTCTGGTTCAGGGTTCAAGAATTCGATCTTAGAATAATTGTTATAGTTAGCTTTATTCATTGTCTGATTTTGTTACATGATTTGGGCCTAATATGCTAATTGATTGCTTTTACCGCTTTGATATTCCGTGAACTGTATATAAACTGTTGCGAAATCCCTCTTCTCTCTAAGTCTTCTAAATCATGAAGAAGTGTGCACTTCGTATGACTTTTTTTCTGTTAGAGTCATATTCTAAATTTAGAACGAGGTTCGGACAAGTTGCAAAGCCGTCGAAGCTTCGTATTCCCGGTACACTGCCCCCCTCCCCCCCGGCTCGAGCTGTCCGCTCGGGTAGGCCAGGTCTAGAACAATAAACCCAGGTTTTGAACCTAGAATAACTCAGCCTCATGCCGGATCTCTAGTAGGCACGTTTGTTTGCATCATGTGCATTTGACTTTGGGGACTCAACATAGGGGTTGGGTCAGTCTAGGACATGTATACCCCAAAAAATAAAGGACCATCCTAATACATCTTTTGTGCTACATGTTGCATTTATTCAAGGGTAAAAGGGTCATTTGACAGACCAATGATTACTGAGGGTAAATGAAGAAATGAAAAAAAACAATGAGAAAATAAAGAAGAAAAAAAAAAGAAAAAGAGAGAGGTTGAAGTGTGAGGATGAAGCGAGTAGGGCCCAATTATATTTTTGTTACATTTTATTAAGAAAAAAAGAACATGGAAACTTCAAAAAGATTTTGCACTCTTTATCATTTTTCAAAAATAAAAGAAAACATCGGAAAAAAAAAGAAAAGAAAATCCAAAAAGATTTTATATGTTTCATCATTTTTCGAAAAAAAAGAAGAAGAGAAAAGGTGTGTTTTCTATATGTCAGTTGTTTTTTTTATTATTCTCGCCCGTATCCAATCTGCCCGAACTACGCATACCTGATTCTCGTCTTTCGGGACGCGATACGTAGGTAACCCACATAGGGTCCGGTCTTCCTAGTAAATCTTAGGTTCTTGGCTTTGCAGGGTCATAGCAAATTTTGCACTTCTAGCCACCTTGTGGCCAAATAAGTCAGTTTGCAAAAATAGCCTCAACCATGTCTTCCATGTGTCCAGTAGGGAGTGTTATTGTCTCATATTTTGTTGATTTAAAGTTTTCTCAAAAGGTGCGGATTTATTTACCGAAGTTGAGCATGACAGACACCCTGTGACCATCCGGTTAGGATCGCTCAGTCAGGAGTTGCTTGAGGAGATTTGTTTTACTTTTAAGTTTTGAGTCTGTTCTTTATTTTATGTCGTCTTTTACTTTCTACTTTTGTACAGTAATGTCAAGTCTTTTTATTATTGTTATTTTCTGTTTTATATTTGAAAAAATGTGTTGTAACTCAAAAATCCAAAAAAGAGATGTTGCATTTTATATTTCGTTATAAATTTTCCTTAGAATGCTAATTCTAGAAATGAGAAAATTTTGAGGTTGTTTTTCCTTTAGGCAATTAATATCTAGGACTTAAAATGAATTGTTTTCAAGTTTCCTTTAGTATATTAGGACCAAAATTCAAAAAAAAAGAGAATTTTCTTGTAGTATTTCTTTAAAAGCTTTCTTTAGGGTATTAATTCCAAAATCCAAAAAGATTTTCTTTGAGGTGTCTCTTTGGGAAATTAGTGAAAATTGAGGATTTTTTTTATTTTCATTAGAACTTTAGGATATTGTACATAGAAAAATACTTTATCTTTTGTTCATCATTAGAATTTTTTTAGGTAATAAAAATTGAAATCCAAAAATATTTTGTTTTATCTTTTTCATTGCTTGTTTCGAAACCTTGCAACAGAATATCAAATGAAAATTCTAAATATTTTTCTGTGGTTCACTCTTTAGATTTTCTTCCTAAAAAAAGGGAATCAAAAATATCTTTCTCTTCTAGAGTTTTTCCTTAATAGAGTATTTGTTTCAAAGAATAAAAAAAATCCGTTAAGCTTGAGTTTAAAATAGGTTATAGAACATTAAGTTTAGAAAAAAAGATTTGTTTCTTTTATTTCTCTTTTCTCGTCAGAGTCATTAGGGTAGAAACGGGGAACGTCAGTTTGTTTTCTTTATTCCTGATCTTCCATAACTACGCAAAGATCTGATTCATGCAGCGTCATGATACGTAGGCAACCTACATAGTGTTCGATCGAATCATTTTTTTACTGTTAAAAGAAAATAAAAAAAAAGGAAAAAGGAAAAAAAAGGGGGGGGAAACAAAAAAAAAAGGTGAAATTGTGGGATGTGAGATATGAGAGAAAGAAAAGAGTGATGAAAAAAAAAGAGAAAAAGAAATGAAGGAAAATGGGCAAGCCAACAAGTACCAGAAAAACAAAGAGAAGAGAGGTTGAAATGAACAAATTGGGATGATGCCAAGTGACCTTGCGACCCTCGAAGTCATTCTTGGACCGTAAATTATTGCTAGGTGCATGGCACGAAATGTGATATTTTTAGCTGTTAAATGCTCTAACGCTAACATGATGACTTTATTTTGTTCCTTTTGTTCTCCTTATTGTAGTAGAAGGGTGGTTGGTTTGTGGATCTTAAGACAACTCATCCATTCAACACAAGGCCAAAGGGCAATGTAGCCATGACTAGCAAAAACTTGGGCACGAGAGTTGTTGACCCGTCAAGGGAGTTTGTGGAGTCAGAGTCTGAATTAAAAGAGGAGTTGCAAAGGGTGAAACAATAGATGGCAGAAATGTATCAGTCTTGGATCAGGGGGCATCCTCCGCCTTCATTCCCCACTAACTACACCGAAAACCCTGCAACTATCCCACCACTATCCCAAATCCAGATTCCCACTGCTGCTGATATCACCCCACAACCTTTTCACACTCTACCCGCCAAAACCACCTCGTATCCCGCTCCTTTGGCCACTCATGATCTTATAGCTCCTCCCGCAGCTACTTTTCCTCGATCCTGTAACGAGGTTGTGTTCAAAGTCCCTGATGCCCAACACTATGCACCAGAACCAACTTTCAAAGTCTCAGATTCATACTCTTCTGCTCCTCATTTTGAGCCTCCCCGCGAAACTGAAAAGCTTGCTAAGATAGTGGAGCAAGATGAGATGTCCAGGAAGGTGAAAATCTTAGAGCAGTCTTTAAGAAACATGCAAGGGATAGGGAGCGAGATGAGCGTGTCTTACAAAGACTTGTGTTTGTTTCCTAATGTCCAACTGCATGTTGGGTTTAAGACGCCAAAGTTTGATTTGTATGACGGGCACGGAGATCCCGTGGTCCACTTGAGAGGTTATTGCAGTAAGATGAGAGGCGTCGGTGGGAAAGACAAATTATTGATGGCATATTTTAGTCAGAGTCTGAGTGGGCCAGCTCTGGAGTGGTACACCTGCCAAGACGCTAGCAGGTGCTACACGTGGGATGATATGGCTCAGGCCTTTGCCAGGCACTTTCAGTACAATATAGAAATTGTCCCAGATCGTATGTCCCTCGCCAAGATAGAAAAGAGGCCTAATGAAAGCTTTAGGGAATACGGGCTCAGATGGAGAGAGCAAGCTGCCAGAGTCCATCCTCCTATGGAAGAAAAAGAGATGGTCGAGTACTTTCTTCAAGCTCAAGAACCAACTTACTTTGGGCATTTGATCACGGCTGTAGGTAGGCCTTTTAATGATGTGGTAAAAATGGGAGAAATGGTAGAAGATGGGCTGAAGTCGAGCAAGATCGTGAGCTATTCTACTTTAAAAGCCACAACATAAGCAATTTAGAACGACACAAGAAGTTTGCTAGGTCAGAAGGAACACGATGATGTTACCATGGTTATTTTAGAGTCACGACATGGACCAAAGGGCCCGCCTGCCCAATATACCCAGCCTCAACTCCAACCCCAAACCTGTCCCCAAGCTCCACATAATCCACCTCAGTATTATCCTCCGAATAATGTCCAGTCATATGTCCAACCACCAGGTCACTCCCTATGGCGAGCGCCAGTACCACATAATGCATTCTTTCCTTCACAACATTTTCGAGCACCCAACAACCCTAGAAAACAAGGGCAGGGAAGGGAACAAAGGCAAATAAATAGTTTCACACCAATTGGGGAGTCCTACACAAGCTTGTTTGAAAAGTTAAAGCATTCTGCTTGATTGAGCCGCTTCTCGGCTATACTCCAGACCCATATGCAAAAGGCTTTGATCCTACTGTATGATGCATGTACCACTCTAATGTCCAAGGGCATAGCATTGAAGATTGTCATTCTTTGAAAAGGGAAATAGAAAGAATGATTCAAGAAGGGGTAATTGTGATCAATGACAGTGACAGGGAGCATGCGATCCTCTTGGGAACTTGCAGACTGAAGTTAGTGATATTGAAGTTGTTAATGGTTTTGGCAATATTGATGTGAAACCCAGTGGCTAAGATGCCATGCTTGGTAATTAGAAAGACGCTTCATCTCTTGGCTAGCTGGAGAGGAGTCTTGGTGGTTTATTTTGTTGTCATTTCTGCTGTCCGGGTTATTTTTAGGGTTGTAATCCGGATATTGTCTTGTGATTCAAACCCTTCTATCCTTTTATTTTGCCTAGTTTATTTTTCATAGTAACTCGTTTAGTGTTGTCTAAGTTTGTTCTAGGGTTGTAACCCAGTTTATTTTGCTTGTTTTGTTGTTCAAACCCTTTCACCATCTGTCTAATGCAATTTTCTGTTTTCTGTTATTCTTAGTCATTTTTGTTTAATTCTCTTTTCCTTTTATAGTCTTTTTCCTGTTGACTCTAGTGACATGACATGCACTCGTAAATCTCAGCTTGGTTTTAAAAGTCAGTTTAGTCACGAAGTAATGAAACAACATTGAAGATGTAGGGACATTGGAGGAAAATAAGTGAAGACATTTTGAGATCTCTTCAAGCCCGAATTGTGTGAAACTGGGGCAGGTGGAACATAAAATACACTATTGAAATGCATCATGCTGCATCGGGTAAATATAATGGCAAGTTTGCCCCAAATTTGTAGAGGGTCGTTCATGGTAATGAGAGTGAGGGTGTTGTCAAATGAGGCTTGGTAATTAATAGATGTAAAAGGCGAATGTGTGGATATGGTTATTAAGTCTAGTACAATCAAAAGATCTACAAATGTTCTCCTTGGTCTGTTTAATTGTGTAGTTTGCACTTGGCATGTTTTGGAGATTGCAATGACGAAGGCATTTTGTTCTTCTATCTAAACACTTTATCCTTCGTTACCCCTTTGAGCCTCATTTATTTTCTTTCATACCCCTCTTTCGGAATCAGTAGCAAAAATCAGAAACACAAGCGTGAAAGATAAGTAAAGGAAAAGGAAAAGAAAAAAACGAAAAAGGAGAGAAGAAAAATGAAGTTGAAAAAAAAGAAGAAAAGAGAAAAAAGAAAAAAAAAAGAGGAAAAAGAAGAAAGAAAAAAAACAACAAAACAACAAAAAGAGAAAAAGAGTAAAGAAAAGAAAAGAAAAGAAAAAAGAGGAAAAAGAGGAAAAGAAGAAAAAAGGAGAGAGAGAAAAGTACAAAAACGAAGCAATTCCTATGTCATGAACTACGCTCGACTTGATTCTTTTTAAGAATATGTAGGCAGCCTTACGGTTCAGTCTTATCAAAATAAAAATCCAAAAGTCCCCAAGCAAGAAACTGGGGCAGAAGTTGTGGTTGTTGCAAGAAATCTGATTCCAAAAGTTGTAATTCTGAATCCACTTGAATTGTTTTGAGCCTTTGATACCCTTTCTTGCTAACCTTATCCAAAATCCCACATTACGGTCCAAAGAAAGACCTTCCAATCAGTCTTCGAAAAATGGCAGGTCAAGCAATGAGAGGTAATGCATATTAGGGTCAACACTTTGGTCCAAGTAGGAAAATGTTAAAAATGAGAGAGTCTTATTGGTGAAAACCTTCACGGGCACCGTAAGGCGATGAAACCGAGAGATATAATAAAAATGAGAGAGTCTTATTGGTGAAAACCCTCGCGGGCACCGTAAGGCGACGGTAAGTTGAGAGAAAGAACAAAATAAGAGAGGCTTGATGGTGAAAACCCTTCGGGCACTACAAGTCGAGTAAGGATCATGAATCAGATTGGAAAATCGGAGCATTGAAGCCCAGTTTCACGGCGAAGAAGTACAATAAGAGTTGAACATCAGACTCGCTTGGCAGATTAGACCATTTAATCCAAAGGTGTATGTCACGGTCATTAGAGTTGGTATCTACATCTGATAAGTGTTTAGTTTTTCTTGTTAGGAATCATCTCTTTCCACTGTCCTTACTCTGTTCCTTTTGTTTTGTTTACTTCCCCTTCTTGAGTCTATTTGGTTAGAACAAGTGAGAAATGACTTCAAAATTTGCTACCAACTTTCCAATTGTATAGAACAAAATTTGGCTAGCACATCAAAGTGGCATAAGTCAAGAAAGAACAACGTGCGCACTGAGTTGTTAACAATCAACATGCTTTGGGATTCATACGAAATACAAAGGTTTGGTATATATCAATTCATGAACAATGCAACAGATAGAGGATGTTGGGTGAACGGATCAGAGGTATTCTCTGTGATGAGGTTGACAGAGAAAGTGGTTAACCAGTGACAAGCGAGGTCTTCCAAGCAGAAATCAAAGTTATTGTGGCAAGTGAAGGAGCAATAGGCCTCAAGGTCAAGGCCAGTGGTTTAAGTCAAGAAAGAACAGCATACGCACTGAGTGGGTGGCAATTGACGTGCTTTGGGATTCATGTGAAACACAAAGGTTTACTAAATGTCAGTTCATGAGTAATGAAATAGATAGAGGGTATTGGGTCTGAACGGAGAAGAGGTATTTTCTGTGATAAGGGTGACAGAGAAATTGGTTAGTCAATAAGCAAGCAATGTATTTCAAGGTGAAATCAAAGTTATCATGGCAAGTGAAGGAGCAATCGTCGCAAAGTCAAGGCCACAAACCAACCACCATGTTTAAACTCACAAGTTTTCTTTGTCTAAAACAGGGACAGAAGCTACGTTCATATCAAAGCTTGGAAGGTTGAAATTTTTAGGTGTACTGCCCCAATTCTACTTACGTAAAGGCTATTGAGAAGATCACACATCACCACCAGGAAAAGCATTTCCTAGTCTGGGTTTTCAAGTTATATTTTGCTTTAGGAGATGCACTTCCTAAATTGAGATTTTACCACTAGGAGACGCACTTCCTATTTGGTTCATTTAAGTTCACTCCTAGGAGATGCACTTCCTAGTTTGAGTCATTGAAGTTTCACCCCTAGGAGACACACTTCCTAGTCTGGGTTTTTCAGGTTATATTTTTATTTTAGGAGACACACTTCCTACATTGAGCTTTCCCCTAGGAGACGCAATTCCTGGTTCCACGCATTAAAGTTATACCCTTAGGAGACGCACTTCCTAGTCTGGGTTTTTTAGGATACACTTTCAGGAGGCTCACTTCCTAATTTGGATCGTATGAGTTTTAGTCACTGAAGTTCTCACCCCCAGGAGACACACTTCCTAGTCTCGGTCATTTAAATTCATTCCTAGGAGACGCACTTCCTAGTCTTGGTAGTTCAAGTTATATTTTGGTTTACAATATTGCTAACAACTTACAAATCGCCTAGTTACCAAACTGGGGCAGAAAATTTTCTTTGTTTTGTCTATTTTGTTGAAGTCAGGAGCCCGACTGGAGAGTAGGGAATACATTTTAAGTTGAAGTCAGGAGTCCGCCTGGAGAGCAGGGAATACATTTCAAGTTAGCAGTCAGAAGCCCCGCCTGGAGAATAAGGTCAGTTTTTACTTTAGTCAAGATTAGTTTATAGTTTTCCTAGTCTATTCTTTAGTTTAATTTCATCATTGCATCAATAGTACAAGTGGTTTACAATCTTGCTAACAACTCACAAATTTTCCTAGTGCAAACTGGGGCAGAAAAATTTCTTTGTTTTGTCTATTTTGTTGTAATCAGGCACCCACCTGGAGAACAAGGGGAGACAACTCAAGTTTCTAAGGAAAGCAGTTTCGAAGGAAGACAGTTCAAGTTTTAGGGGAAATGGTTAAAGGTGCAAGGGAAAACAGTGTCAAGTAACAAAAGAAAACGGTTCGAGTTCAACAGTCAGGCGTCCACCTGAAGAAAAGGAAAAGCATCTCAAATTGCAATTCAAGTCAGCAACCAAAGAATCTCGCGGTAAGAATGCGAGTCAACAGTCCGAGGTGATCAACAGAAGTTAGTCACAATAAAGAAAAAGAGAGAAAGGCAAGAAGTGAATCCAAATGCAGAAGTTGATGGAAGACGTGAACTGCTTAAGACACGACTGAGGTCACAAGCACTACATGTCCGGTTTGCTCCGAAAAGCTGAGGAAAAATGAATTAGCACCTGCAGCTAACAAGCGCCAAGGTTCAAATCTAAAGTCTGCATGAAGAACCATTCAAGACTCAAGATCAAGCTTGAGAAGACTTATAGATAGGAATCTTGTAACTCGTAGTTGATAGGCTTAGCTAGTCTTTTTCATGTTTTGATTTTGATATAATAGCAGGACTGCGAACCGGAACCTCGACGGAACGGCACCTCGACCGGCTCTCCACCTCGGTATACTCCATCACCTCACTCATCTCTGAACTACACGTGGCCTGATTCCTTTATAGCCAAGGATATGTTGGCAGCCCAGATACCAGGGCTCGGTCACACTCCCTTCTCTCTTAGCTTTAATCTCTCCAAATAAGGGTCGGGTCAAAAACCTGTATAGTCAGTCTTTGTCTGAAAATTCTGTACGTTTCCAGTCAAAGAGGGGCAGTTGTAGACATGTGATTTTTGACCCTCCCCAAGAGTTTTTATATATTAGCATAAAATATTTAATTTAGGCATAATATAGATATTTTAAGTAATTTTGACTCTTTTACTTTATTTTATTACAAGAAAACAAAAAAAAATCACAAAAATAGGTTCATTAATGTTTTGTAGTCATTTTAATCTAAAAACAATCTTAAAAAATATATACAACAATAGTATCATATTTTTATTTTAATATGATATTTGAAAATACCAAAAATAGATTTGTTTTAATGGTTAGTTTTATTTTAACAATTATTTGAATAGTAAGAATAATTAACAAATGGGCCCGTATTTTTAATCTCGTTCGCAGCGAAAGAATAGAGCTTGGGCTCGAGCAACCCATCTTTAGGCCTAATTTTGGACCTAGCCCACAATTGCCAAGCCCATAATTCTTAGGCCCATACCCCTTAACCTAAAACCCTACCAAAAACCTAGACTATAAAAATAAAAGGACGGACAAAAAAAAGGGTTGAGCAAAAGTTGAAAAAAGGCTGGGCAGCTTTTGGAAAAAGACCCCACCCCCCTGCGTCATCTTCTTCACCTCCACATGCGCGTCGTTTGTTTCAACAGAGACCCCCCTGCCTGCCCATCCTCTTCTCCAAACGACCCATCTCTCTACATCGACCAAACCAACGACCCCACCCCTTGAAACCTCATCTCCTTCACACCACCCCAGCAACCAGAACACAAACGACCCCCGCCCTGTTGAGTCGTCTGCTTCAACAGCAACAACCGCCGGAATAAAAAACAAAAGCTGAAACGACGCACACAGCCACACACACGCACAGAAACGAGAAACAGTTGGACGCACATACAGACAGAACCAAATCTGACTGAAAATGTTTGATTCCGACGACTTGCCGTAGAATCCGGCAAACCGGGTTCGAACCCAGCGGTAAACCTAGCTCCAAAACTCCCTGAAACTAACCCAAATCAGTGCAAAAGTCAGCTCGGAAACGCTACCCAAATCCAGGTCGAGTGAATTTGTTCAATTCCGTCGAGGTGTTCGTTGATACGCTATCCGAGATTCCGTCTGTTTTGAATTTCTGGCGAAGTTCCGGTGCTGCTACATTTTGTTCGAGTTCGTGTTTGTTATTTGAGCATCAAAACAATGCTTATGTGTTAAGCTGTGTTTCATCGAAAGTTCAGGTTCATATTTCTCAACTCGTTTCTTTTGTCAACCTGATTAATCTTAATTTAGTGTTAAGATGATATGGATTTGGTGTTTGAATGAAATGCGAGCTATGCCCAAATTCTTATTTATGGTTTTGAACAGCATTCAGTTGTGGCCTGGCTGTCATAACTTGATTGCTATCGTTTTGAAGTTGCATTGTATTTGCAACTATGATGTTAGTAATTATCACATATTATCATTTGGACGTTTGGATTATTTTGAAACTCTACTCTTTTGATCTAGTTACATGTTTGTTTGAAAATTTTCTATTACATGGCATCACAAATAGTTGTTTGCAACCTGTTGGAAACGG
Source organism: Nicotiana sylvestris (assembly GCF_000393655.2). NCBI lineage: Eukaryota > Viridiplantae > Streptophyta > Magnoliopsida > Solanales > Solanaceae > Nicotiana > Nicotiana sylvestris. Next base: position 196,903,046 of record NC_091064.1, read on the forward strand.
CCTTGGCCATGTGGTGGAATCCTTTGTTCATTGCAGATTCGTTTAGCAAGCGTGAAGGCTTGTTCTGCTTCTCGGTTTTCTTTGTAGCAAGCAACACAGATTGCTCTTTGCCTCTAGCTGGATAGTCACAGTTTTGTTGTAATTTCGAATTTGCCCGCTTAGTTATTTGCTCGTATGTTTACTCGAATTGGTTATAGCTGAACACGATGTTGTCACAATATAGATATTGGGTTGTTATTCATCAACTGAACTACGTCAAATTAGATTAAAGGGGCTTGGGTGTGCATTTCATGTGACCCTACCATAATTTTGAATATTAAAAAGTAAATATGCTAAAATCCGAGGGTGCATTTTATGTGACCTGGTTCTAATGACAACAAGGTTAAATAGAGCGTGTCGTGAACCACGGGTACATTTCATATAGCGTGGCTTGCGATATGTTTTAAATAACTTTGAATTAATTCTTTAAATAAGTAAAAGCAGTTTTCAAAGGTTAAAACGCACATAGGTCCAAAAGTGTTTTAAAATCAAATAATTAGGCCAATAATAACAGTTGAGCGACCGTGCTAAAAACACGGAATTCGGGAATGCCTAACACCTTCTCCCGGGTTAACAGAATTCCTTACTCGGATTTCTGGTTCGCGGACTGTTAAACAGAGTCATATTTTCCTCGATTCGGGATTCAACCGGTGACTTGGGACACCATAAATCTCCCAAGTGGCGACTCTGAATCTTTTAATAAATATAATCCCGTTTCGATTGTCCTTTAATTGGAAAAACTCCCTTTATTTAGACCCTTTCCGGGGGTGTAAGGTAAAAAGGAGGTGTGACACCGACAACCTTCCGAAACCATCCTGATGCCCCAGGACCTCAACCAAAAACACAAATAAGTCCTATATCACTATTCAAACTTATACAAATTTTTAAATCACCTAAAACAACATCGAAACACCGAATTAACCATGGATTCGAGCCTAAGAACTTCAAAAACTCTCAAAATACGCTTTCGATCAAAAAGTCTATCAAACCTCATCCGAATGACCTAAAATTTTGCACACTCGTCACATTCCACCCTACGGAGCTACCCCAACTTCCGGAATTCCATTCCGACCCTCGGATCAAAATCTCTCTATCGAATCGGAAACTTCAAAAATTCGACCTTTCGGCATTTCAAGCCTAAATTAGCTACGGACCTCCAAAACACAATCTGATCGCGCCTTTAAGCACGAAATCACTCAACGGAGCTAATAGAACCATCAGAATTCCATTCCGATGCCGTCTTTATATTGTTCTATCTACGGTCAAATTTTCAAAATTTAAGCTCTCATTTAGGAACTAAGTGTCCCAAAACTCTTCGAAACTCAAAACCGAACATCCCGGCGAATCAAAATAGCAGAAATAAATAAGGATAAAAGCAGTTAATAGGGGATCAGGGCGTAAATTTTTAAAATGACCGGTTGGGTCGTTATAATTTTTATTTGAAAAGGTGGAAGAAGGGCATTATTGTACCAAATTTGATACTTCAGGGGCACTTTAGGCCCTTTTTCATTTTGAGAATTGACGGTTTAACAACAGTAGCATACCCCAGTGTAAAATATTATGGGGTGGGGAGGGTAATGTATACACATATTTTACCCCTACCTTGTAGGTGGTAGAGAAGTTATTTCTGAAAGACCCTCGACTCAATAGAAATTATTCTGATTAGGTTTGAACATGAGAACAATAATAAGGAGGTCATGTTGATGTAACGACCAGGATGATCGTTTTAAGAATTTATGCCCCGATCCCCTATTAACTACTTTTCCCGTGTTTGTTTCTGCTATTGTGAGTTGCCGGGGGTAATTATTGGGAGTTTCGGAGAGTTTTGGGACACTTAGTTCCTAAATGAGAGTTTAAGTTTTGAAAATTTGACCGTAGTCAGAACAGTGTAAAGACGGCCTCGGAATGGAATTCCGAGGGTTCCGTTAGCACCGTTGGTTGATTTCGATTTTAGGAGCGTGTTCAGATGGTGTTTTGGAGGTCCGTAGCTAATTTAGGCTTGGAATGCCGAAAGTTGAATTTTTGAAGTTTCCTATTCGATAGTGAGATTTTTATCCGAGGGTCATAATGGAATTCCGGAAGTTGGAGTAGCTCTATAGTGTTGAATATGACGTGTGTGCAAAATTTCAGGTCATTCGGACGAGGTTTGATAGACTTTTTGATCGAAAGCGTATTTTGAGAGTTTTTGAAGTTCTTAGGCTTGAATCTGATGCTAAATTGGTGTTTTAATGTTATTTTGAGCATTTCAAAGATTGGGACAAGTTTTAATGATGTTTTAGGATTGGTTGGCATGTTTGGTTGAGGTCCCAGGGGCCTCGGGTGTGTTTCGGATGCTCATCAGGGCATTTTGGAACTTGTTGAAATTGCAGAAAACTACAGCAGCCCAATTCTGGTTTCCTTCTTTGCGTTTGTGAGTAGGGTCTCGCATTCGCGAAGAGGAGCTGGGGCTGGGGGAGTTTTTGTGCTTCACATTCGCAAAGAGTCTCCCGCATTCGGAAAGCTGGGAGGTTTCATACCTACGCGTTCGCGATGTTGTTCCCGCTTTCGCGTAGGAGGAGGAGGTGTTGCATCGCGTTCACGACCTGCGCATCGCGTTTGCGATGAAGGAATCTGGACCCAAGTGAATTTTTGCTTCACGAATGCGTGGGGCCTTCCGCGTTCGCGAAGAAGAAATATTGTGGGCAGTATTTAAATAGCTCATCCACGCCCCTTCTTCATTTTTCCACCATTTTTGAACGAGATTGAAGCTTTTGAGGGTGATTTTTGAGGAAACCAAGGGGGAATCACATGGAGGTAACATTTTTGACTTCATAACTCGTTTATACGTGATTAAAGACCTAATTAGTGGTGAAAAATTTGGGAAAAATAGATAATTAGGGCTTGAGATTAAGAAACTTTAACATGAGTATTTGAGGGATCAATTGAAATCCGATTTCAATGTTCATGTTATGTATTCGTGAGAGTATGAAGATTCTGAAAATGTAAATTTCACCCAATTCCGAGATGTGGCCCGAGGGGAGTTTTGGTCATTTTACCTAATTTCGCGTATTAGCTTAGAATTTATTTGTAGAATCAGTTACTTGAAGTGTTATTTACATTATGCAATTGAATTGAATAGATTTGGGCCATTTGGAGTCGAGTACTCATGGCAAGAACGTGATTTCGGGTTGACTTTTGAGCCGATTTGAGGTAAGTGGCTTGCCTAACCTTGTGTGGGGGACATTCCCCTTAGGATTTGGTATTGTGGTAATTGAAATGCCTTGTATGTGAGGTGACGAATGCGTACTTGTGCTAATTCTTGAAAATCCTATTTCCACTTAAGTAGCTTTAATTGTGTTTTCCTTACCTGCTTACTCTACTTGATATTTAAATCTGTTGTTAGCTTAGTAAAGCATGTTTAATTTACTTAATTACTTTATTGCTTAAACTGCCAAAATTGTATTATGTGAAGCATGTTAGGTTAGAATTACCTGTTTCACTTGGTACGAAATTTAGCTTAATTGAGTATTCCTTGTGTTGTTGCTGTGTGTTTTACTTTGGGACTATGGGAAGGCATCCCGGACACGTATATTGAGGATACCAAGAGATGCCTGGCATGTATTAAGGGTACTAAGAGATCCTCGGGTTTACTGAGAGATCCCCGATTATTATCTTTGAGAAGAGCGGTATTCCTGGTGATTGTTTCTGTTTCGGTTTCAGTTGTAGTTATCCTTATTATCCTGTATTGATTCTTATTGTTATCTTTCAACTGTACTGCTTTATCTTATACTGTCGCACCTTATATTTCATTTAATCTCAGTAGGGCCCTAACCTTTCTCGTCACTACCCGATCGAGGTTAGGCTTGGCACTTACTGAGTACCGTTGTTGTATACTCATGCCCTTTCTCTGCATGTTTTTCATGTGCAGATCCACGTACCTCCACTTAGACTTATCACGCTTGAGACGAGGCGCTTGTAGAGACTCCGAGGTATATCTGCCGCGTCTGCAGACCGAAGAGTCCTTTTCTACTCCCCCTTTTTCTAGGATTAGCCCTTCTGTATTTTCCTTTCCTTTATTAGATAATTGTAGACATTCAAAGGCTTGTGATCATGAGATTCCGAGTTTTGGGAAATGTATTCAGATTTCGAGAGTTGTTGTGGTGTATGTCGAGCGGCACTTTTAAACACTGTTTTATTTCACTATTTCATTTTTATTATTTCTTCCGCAAATTGATTTATTTTTTTCGCATTGTTAGGCTTTCCTAGTCGTAGAGACTAGGTGCCGTCACGATGGTATCAGAGCTCTAGGTTCATAGGGGTCATGAATCACAAACCGATTTATTAGAGTCTCACTGATCTGTACAGAGACGTCTGTACTTATCTACGAGAGGCTATTTAACTATTAGGAAAATTTTCACTTCATTTGATTTCCATGTCATGCAAGATTTTTGATATCACAATTTTAAACTTCTATCTTCTATTCTCTCACATATGGTGAGGACACGCGCTACCCGAGATGATTAGGCACTCGCGCCCCCTACTGTAGTTGTCAGAGGTCGGGGTCGGGCTAGAGGTCGAGGACGCGAGTGCATGTGGATCAGGTTCCCGAGGTTATTTCTATACTGCCTGTAGCCCTAGGTCAGCCCGAGAACAGGGCGGCGATTTCAGAGGATGAGTAGCGGAGGCTTGAGAGGTTCAAGAAGTATGATCCTCCTGTATTTAGTGGGTTAGCCTCAGATGATGCCCTGGGATTTCTGGAGGAGTGTCATCGTATCCTCCGCACTATGGGTATATCAGGATCGAGTGGGGTGTCTTTCACTGCCTTCCAGCTTCAAGGAGCCGCCTATGAGTGGTGGCGCACTGATAACTAGGGATTTTGATACATTTTATACTTCTTCATGCTAAAGTTTTGATTAGAAATGTGTACAAAATAATCCCAAAAAGGCTCACAAGTTGTGCTTGATTGCAGGTTTGATCAACAAGGTGACAAGATGTCAAAGATCAGCTCAAAAAGGAGTGAAATTGCACAAGTATCAAGACAAGACAAGCTCAGGAAAAATTGGGCCAGTGCGGCCGCACACCATTCTGTGCGATCCGCACAAGTGAGGTTCAGAGAGGCTGCTATTCAGGCAAAAAGGCAATGCGGCCGCACGAGGTTTGTGCGGTCCGCAGTGGGATCAATGTGGTCCGCGCTCCATTTTATGCGGACCGCACTAGAAGCCATCGCGGCTGCACTTAATTCTGTGCGGTCCGCATTGCCCTCAGAGAGCCGTTTATTCAAGTTCAGAGCCCTAGTGCGGTCGCACGTGATTTTGTGCGGTCCGCACTAACCCTGCAGGGATATTTTTGTCCAGATTTTTCAGCTTAGTATAAATAGCTTCTTTTCCCATTTTTAGGTCATCAGATAGTTTTTGTACTGGGCTGCGCTCGTGACTTCGATATATTTAGTTGTTTTGAGTAATTTTAGCTTCATTTCAACATTAAATCTTCTAGTTTAATTTAGTAATTAATTAATATGAGTTTTTCTTTATCTATTTCTTTGTTTTCTTCTCTATTTATGAGTATCTAGACCCATAAGCTAGGGTTGTGTCTCAACTCTAGGGAGGGTAATTGTTGGGTCTTGTGTTTTAAGGCTTGATTGGCTATGTGTGTTTGATATTTGGACTAATTTCATGTTTAATTGTTGAATTAGTGGTTGCAAACACTAGTTTGTGTTTAGTTGACTTTGGCTCTTCTTGAGAAAGAGAGCCTAAGTCTATAAAATTGGTCCAACAAGGAATTGGGGTGTACTCAAGAAATTGATAACCCCAATTAAAGGGTTAAACCTAGAGATAGTAATACCCGACTTGAACCTTGATTGCTTGTGCAAATTTTCATACCCAATTGGTCTTGAGAAAGTCAATTCGGGCAAAATCACTCGAACTACCGAGAGGTGTAGAGTGAGTAGAATCGTGCAATGGTTATATCATACTCCCCATATGTGACAATCTAGCTTTAGACCCAAGTATCTGTCAATTGACCACCTAGGTGAAAGTCACTACCCTAGTTCCTTTTAACTATTTGAACAACTCGCAATAGTGTAATCTTAGCTTATTTTAGTTTAATTGAGCATTGTAGTTTTATATAATTAGAAGTAAAACAAAAATCCAAAAATGTTTAGAAGTGCAATTTGGATCAAATACACAAGTCTGCTTTAGATAGACACCCGACTCCAACTTCTAGCTCCATGTGAAAATTGATCCTGACCTTAATCGGGAAAAGCTGCTTCGACCTCTCTCGCTACTCAATAGTAGTGCAGGGTTGGCTTCGATCACTTTTTGGCTCCGTTGCCGGGGAACTAATAGTTTTGGCTATCTATCTAGATAGATTTGTTTATTGTTCTTCTTTCTTTCTTTGTTACTAATTTGTTTGTGTCACAACTTCAGGTACAAAATGGCAGCGAACTTAAACAATGCACCTCTTGGAGATCTTCCGTCGGGGGAGGAAGTAGATGATAATGTTGAAGATGAGGTCCATGTTGTTCCTCACGGACAAAGGAGAGGCCGCCAGGCTAATGATAATATTCCAGACCCTCCCCCGGCGCCTCCAAGAGTGGCTCCTAGAGTGCTTCCGAACTAGGTCTATGCAAGTGCTATTGTGCCACCCCGAATTTGGGAAGGCAATTTTCAAATAACCAATGTGATGATAACTTTGCTATAGCAGAGTGGGTATTTCACGGGCGCTGCAAATCAAAATGATTACAAACATCTCAAGGGGTTCGTGGATACATGTTGGGGGAGCAAGCAAACTAACGTATCCGAGGATGCTCTCCGGTTGAGACTCTTCCCATTCACTTAGAGGGAAAACACTTGATTGGCTTGAGCAACTTCCCAACCATTCCATCACTACTTGGGATGAGTTGACAGATAAGTTCATTGCGAAATTTTTCTCACCGGTACATATGGCTGCATTGAGAGATGAGATCTTGGCGTTCAAGCAAGAGCCCATGGAACCTTTGCATGAGATTTGGGAGCATTATAGAACAATGGTGAAGGAATGCCCCAACAATGATATGACTGAGGCGATGATCTAACAAACCTTTATCGGGGAATCAACACAACAAACCAATGCATAGTGAACCAACTTGTTGAGGGAAACTTTATGAAGCTATCTTATGATGAGGCTTGTGACATTCTTAACGAGATGGCTGACACTTTTTATGCGTGGCAAAGTAGAGCCAATGTGCCCCAGGGTGACCCTACGGTCACTCATTTGCACAAGGAGTTACATGATCATGGGCAGGCTATAGCTGAATTGACAACTACAATGAACCAACTAACAAAGGCACAGTTGCAACAAGTTCAAAATCCTCGCCAAGTGAATGCCATGGAGGGTGTTAACATGCTTATCAACAAAAGAAGACAAAGAGGTCAACAAAACCAAGAGAATTCAGAGCAATTTGACAATGATTGTGGTGGATTTCAAGATGATGGTTTTGACGGACAGAGTGAAGAGGTGCAATACAGGAATAATTATCAAGGACAAAAGGACAATTCTTCCAACCAACAACAATGGAGACCCCAAGGCAATTGGGGTAATCAGCAACAACAAGGAAATTGTTATTGGGGGAACAACAACCAAAACTCCAACTGGGGAAATCATAACAACAATCAAAACAATCAAGGAAATTGGAATGGTAATAACAATCGGGGTGGAAACAACAATCAAGGTGGATGGAATAATGGAAACCAAGGAAATCGGAGGTAAGGCTTTCAAAGGCCCCCAATGTACCAACAACTGAGCAATCCACCCCCTTTCCATCTCAAGGTCCCAGTTCTTCTAGCAATGATATGGGGAGAATTAAAATGATATTCGAACATATGATGAAAAAGAGTGCGGATTCCGATGCTCAGTTATCTTCCCACAATACCTCGATTCGGAATTTGGAGGTTCAGTTAGGCCAAATCTCATAGTCCTTGAACACTCGCCATAAGGGTTCACTACCAAGTGATACGGTAGTAAACCCGAAGGGTGGGAACAATCATGTTATGGCGGTAACTACAAGGAGTGGACGAGGCGGTAATGTGAATGCCTTCAAACAAAAGCAAATTTTGAGTGATGGTGTTGAGTTGCAAGAAGATAAAGTACCTTTGGTGGTTGAAAATGTGATTGATGACAATGTGAATGAAGAAGTGAGGATTGATATTCAAGATACCAAGGTGGAAACTCAAAATGATGTGAACCCGTCTAGGGAACACATAATAGACATGCCGGAGCTGGTTGTGCCTAAAGCCAAGGCTCCTTTGCCAAGGCCACATCCACCTTATCCTCAAAGGCTCGCGAAGCAGAAAAATGAGAATCAGTTTAAAAAGTTCATTGACATAATGAAGAGCTTATCCATTAATGTGCCTTTGGTGGAGGCTCTTAAACAAATGCCGGGCTATGCTAAATTCATGAAGGACTTGGTGACAAAGAAGCGGTCTATGGATTGTGAAACTATAAAAATGACTCACCAAGTTAGTGCAATAGTGCATTCAATGGCCTAGAAGCTTGAAGATCCCGGTGCTTTCACCATTCCTTGCACTATTGGGAGTGCGAATTTTGCTAAGGCTCTATGTGATTTGGGAGCTAGTATCAATTTGATGCCCTAATCAGTTTTCAAAACTTTGGGTATTGGGCAACCTAGGCCGACTTCCATGATATTGCAAATGGCGGATAAAACGATGAAGAGACCATTGGGTATTATTGATAATGTGCTTGTCCGGGTGGAAAAATTTATCTTGCCAGCTGACTTTGTGATCTTGGATTGTGAGGTGGATTATGAAGTTCCTATCATTTCGGGGAGACCTTTCCTTACTACGGGGAAGGACTTAGTTGATGTGGAAGCAGGGGAACTCACCTTCCGGGTGGGTGATAAAAAAGTGGTCTTTCATGTTTGCAAATCAATAAAGCAGCCCAACAGTACTGAGGTGTGCTCTTTTGTGGACCTCGTCACATCAATGATAGTTGATGACACCAGTGCAATGATTAATTTGGAGGATCCATTGGAGGCCGTATTGTTGAATCTTGATGTCAATGATAATGAGGGCCGAGTGAAGTGCGTGAATGCTTTACATGGAATGGGCTCTTACTTTTATGAGCCTAGGAAATTATCTTTGGACCTCGAGAATAGGAAGACTCCACCAACAAAACCTTCAATTAAGGAGCCTCTATTGTTAGAGTTGAAACCACTGCCTCCACACCTTAGGTATGAGTTCTTAGGCTCAAATTCTACTTTGCCAGTTATTCTTTCCTCTTATCTTACTAACATGCAGGTTGATGCCACATTGGTGGTGCTTCAGAAGCGGAAAAGGCAATTGGATGGACTTTAGCTGATATTCGGGGGATAAGCCCCGCATTCTGTATGCACAAAATTATTCTAGAAGATGATGCAAAGCCCTCCTTGGAACATCAAAGGAGGTTGAATGAGGCAATGCAAGAAGTTGTGAAGAAGGAGGTGGTCAAGTGGTTGGATGTCGGGGTTGTGTACCCCATCTCTGATAGCTCTTGGACTTCATCGGTGCAATGTGTATCGAAGAAGGGTGGCATGACCGTGGTTGCAAATTCACAAAATGAGGTTATTCCTACCAGAATCATCACCGGTTGGAGGGTATGCATGGACAACCGCAAGTTGAATAAAGTGACCCGTAAGGATCACTTTCCTTTGCCTTTTCTTGATCAAATGTTAGACCGACTTGCTGGGCATGCCTTCTATTGTTTCTTGGATGGGTATTATGGGTACAACCAAATATTTATTGCTCCGGAAGATCAGGAGAAGACCACATTCACTTGTCCATATGGCACCTTTGCTTTCTCTAGGATGCCTTTTGGGTTGTGTAATGCACCGGCTACATTCTAGCGGTGTATGATTGCCATTTTCACCGATATGGTGAAAGACATTTTGGAGGTGTTCATGGACGACTTCAATGTTGTGGGAGATTCATTTGATGAATGCTTGAAGAATCTTGATAGAGTTTTGGCCCGTTATGAAGAAACCAATTTTGTTCTCAATTGGGAGAAATGCCACTTTATGGTAGAAGAGGGCATAGTTCTTGGGCATAAAATTTCAAAGCATGGTATTGAGGTAGACAAAGCAAAAGTTGATGTGATTTCAAGGTTCCCTCCCCCTACATCTGTCAAGGGAGTTTGGAGTTTTCTTGGGCATGCGGGGTTCTACCGGAGGTTTATCAAAGATTTTTCGAAGGTGGTGAATCCCTTGTGCAAGTTGTTGGAAAAAGATGCCAAGTTCATGTTTGATGAAAAATGTATGCAAGCCTTTGAACTTCTCAAGCATAAGGTGACCACCATTCCTATCATTACCGCACCTAATTGGAGCTTACCCTTTGAGCTCATATGTGATGCGAGTGATGTTGCGGTTGGGGTGGTTTTGGGTCAAAGAGTGAACAAAATGTTTCATCAGGTGTGCTATGCGAGCAAGACAATGAATGATGCTCAAGTGAACTACACGGTGACCGAGAAAGAACTTTTGGCTATTGTGTTCGCAATGGAAAAACTTTGTCCGTATCTCATGGGTGCTAAGGTTATTGTTCATACCGACCATGATGCACTCCGGTACTTGATGGCGAAGAAGGATTCCAAAGCTAGACTGATGCGATGGGTCTTGTTTCTTCAAGAGTTTGATTTGGAGATTGTGGACCGGAAGGGTAGTAAAAACCAAGTGGCGGACCACTTGTCCCGCTTAGAGGAGGAAGGGAGGCCTCGTGATGGCCTAGAGATCAATGATTCATTTCCCGATGAACAACTCCTTTCGGTGTCGATGAATGATATGCCATGGTTTGCGGATGTTGCTAATTTCCTTGTGACTGGTATAATCCCGTGTGAGCTCTCTTCTAACTAAAGGAAGAAGCTCAAGTGGGATAGTTTGGATTTCTATTGGGATGAGCCGTACTTGTTCAAGATTTGCACGGATGGTGTGATCCGAAGGTGTTTCCCGGAGGAAGAGCAATTGAGTATGTTGGAGGCTTGCCATTCCTCTCCCTATGGTGGCCATCATGGTGGGGTGAGGACGGCTTCCAAAGTTCTTAGTTGTGGGTTTTATTGGCCAACTTTATACAAAGATGCAAGTGAACTTGTGAAGAGGTGTGACGAATGTCAAAGAGTGGGTGGAATTTCGAAGAAAGATGAGATGCCTCTCAATACCATCCTCGAGGTTGATATTTTTGATGTATGTGGCATTGATTTCATGCGCCCATTTGTTAGCTCGTGTGGGAACACATACATTCTTGTGGCGGTGGACTATGTTTCAAAGTGGGTTGAAGCCGTGGTTTTGCCCAACAATAAGGCCCGGAGTGTTGTTGCATTTCTCAAAAAGAGCATTTTTACAAGGTTTGGTACTCGTCGTGCAATCATAAGTGATGGGGGGTCTCATTTTTGCAATAGAGCTTTTGACACTTTGCTTGCGAAGTATGGTGTCAATCACAAGTTTTCTACTCCCTATCATCCTCAAGCAAGTGGTCAAGTTGAAGTCTCCAACAGGGAAATCAAAAGTATATTGTCAAAGACGGTCAATGCTAATAGGACCGATTGGTCAAAGAAGTTGGATGACACTCTATGGGCTTATAGGACTGCTTACAAGACTCCGATTGGTATATCTCCGTATTGGTTGGTGTTTGGGAAAGCTTGCCATCTACCGATTGAGTTAGAGCACAAGGCCATGTGGGCTTTGAGGAAGCTAAATCTTGAATGGGATGTTGCAGCCAATCTTCGTGTGGAGCAGCTTAATGAACTTGATGAATTCCGATTCCATGCCTACTCCAGTTCTTCCTTGTACAAGGACAAGATGAAGTACCTTCATGATAAATATGCTCGTAGCAAGGAGTTCAACGTGGGTAATTTGCTTCTCTTGTTCAACTCTCGGTTACGTCTGTTTCCGAAAAGGCTTAAATCAAAATAGAGTGGACCTTTTGAAGTGGTGTGTGTGACCCCGTTTGGTGCACTTGATTTAAAGAACAAAAATGGAGAAGTTTTCAGAGTGAATGGGCAAAGGATCAAGCACTACTTGGGAAAGATTGACAACAGCCACGTGGTGGCACTTCTTCATCTCAAATGATTTGATGGTAACCTGCGTCGTGCCGCGACGTTAAATCAGGCGCTTCTTGGGAGGCAACCCATGTGTTTTTCTTTTTGTTTTTCTTTGATTTACATTGTAGGATAGGATTTATTTTTGGACTGACTGATTGTGAGATGTTATAGGTTTGTGTTAATGCAGTGCAGGACATGGTGAAAAAATTGTTCAAGTCTTTGAAGTTTTCAATGCGGACCGCACTACATTTTGTGAGGCCGCAGAAAACCTAATGCGGGGGGCACAAACTTAGTGTGGACCACACTGATAAAGGAGTAAAAGATCTGCTCTCTGAAGTTTACCACCGCGGCCGCATTGCATTTAGTGCGGTCCGCGGTGGTCCACTGCAGCCGCAATGCATTTTGTGCGGACCGCAATGGCTGCCTTGTCTGAATCTTGTGACTTTGAGCAGTGCGGACCGCATTGCCATTTTGTGCGGTCCACATTGGGGTAGGTAAGCTGGGCCCAGGACTTTTTCTATAAATAGTACCTGAGGCCCAACATTTGAACTTTTCAATCCTTTTGCTCTCAGAACTCATAAAATCATTGTTCATCATCCCTATTGCTCGTAATTAACTGCTAGGAATCGTTAATCTTCATCTCTTCTCTCAACTGGTAACTTCAACTTCTTTTTAATTGTTTTAATTTTGTTATTTTATTTTAATTTTTGTTTTTCTTATTCTTCTTCTTGCCATACCCTTATTTCTTTCAGTAATGTAGACTAGGGTTAATAAATTCTTGTTTATTGTTAGATTAGGTAGTTAAAAACAGTGGGAAAACACTTAGGGACCTTTCTTAGGCGTAAAGTTGGACGAAAAATCAAATTATCTTGAATCCTAAGTTAGTGTTGTGACTGGGCACTCAGTGCGGACCGCAGTGGAAATTGTGCGGTCCGTAATGGAATTTTGTGTGGATCGCATTGCTACAAGTCTTGGAATCTGATCATTGAGGATCGCGATCGCATTGTATTTTATGCGGTCCGCGGTGCCTCAATACGGACCGCATTGGCATTTTGTACGGTCCGCGGAGCGATTGTTCAGAGAGTGGGTAGTCTGACCCCCACCTCTGTGTGGACCACATTGGCATTTTGTGCGGTCCGCATTGGCCTCAGTGCGGTCGCACTACATTTTGCGCGGTCCGCACTCTGCAACATTTTAATATTGTTCGCAACATTTTATTTCCTGCAACTACGAACTTCATTGTCTTTCTGGATACTAACAAGATTAATGACTGACGTTTGCAGACAATGGTGAAACAAAGAGGCAAAGGTTCTAAACAAGCTGGTAGAGGAGAATCCTCCCGGGGAGGGAAACAAGAGATGCTAAGATTGACTCCTTGAGCCCGGCAAAACATTAAAAACATGAGGAAGCTCATTAAAGCTGCTGATAGGGCCATTGACCAGTCTGGGAGTGAATACGAGCCCTCTCAGGATATATCTTCAGACTCAATCCCAGAGTACATCCCTGACTGGCCGGAGAGAAACAGATTAAGAGACACTCCTCCACCTTCCACCACTGCCTAAGCGTTAGTAAATGTATCTTCTAGGTCGTCTGAGGGCTCAACTGAAGGTAGTGGGGATGAATACTCCACCTCTCCCACAGCTTCATTATCCGAAGAAGGTGTAGTAGGAGAAGATGATGCAGCAGGAGAAGAAAAGGTAGTAGGAGAAAGGGGTGAACCTCAGGTGGGAGGAATTGCTAGACCAGAAAACCGGAGGTGTGGCAAGACCAGTTTGCGAGTGAGGTGGCCTACCATAAATTCAGAGAATGGTGGCTTCTGATGAAATTGATTTCGGAGAGGAGTTTTGTTGATAGAGACCTCTTGCCTCACAACCCCAATGTGAGAAGATAGTTTAGAGAAAGAGTGGGCTGGGAGTATTTCCTAAACAACTTTGAGGATGCAAACGAGCACCTAGTCAAGGAATTCTACTCCAATGTTGCCCACATCAAGAAGGGCACTAAAATGACCAAGATGCGCAATTTGAAAGTGTTGTTTGATGAGAAAACAATAAATGACTACTTGGGCTTCGATGAGGAGGATGAGTCGCTGTATTTGGCAAAGATGGAATTAGGTGAGGAGGTCCGTCCTTAGTTGGCACAGTATCTGGCAATCCCAGGTACCACCCCCGATTGGTTGAATGCAAGAGTGAAGATTTTGAGAAGAAGTTTGAATTTTGAGGCCAAGGGGTGGGAAACATGTGTGTGCAGTAGATTGGACCCCACTACTCATGACAACTCACTCCCTCTTCACCGGGCAGTATTGGTAGCATCAACCATGGTGGGGTACCCGATTAACATCGGGAAGGTGATGTCTTGGGTGATTACACAGGTAGGCAGTGAAGATGACATAAACTACCCCTTCCCCAGCTTCTTAACCATGTACTTCACAGACCTAAAGGTAAAAAAGCGGCCATTTGATATCAAAGTGAAAGCAAAGGCCCCGTTCTCATGGTACAACATACAGGGTGATGACAACCCTAAAATCAAGAACTACAAGCGAACAACCACTCCTACAACTGGTCAGTTTGAAGAGCCAGTAGTGGTAATGGCTCCTACTCAGCCTTCGTCCACCTTAGCAGACTTGCCCCCTGGTCCATCCACTTCAGCAGTTTCAGACATACCCTCTACCATGGCCAACATAGACTGCCCACCGTCTGAGCCAGACCCTTCTCAGCATCAACAACTGGATGCAGACAACTTCCTCTAAGTTGTCTGCCTTTACTACTACAGTGGAAGCTCCGTCGGCACCTCAACCTACATAGGTCCCACAGTCTATTGAGGACACCCTCAAGGATATTCTGGACAACCAGAAGCAAATCCTTGACACTCAGAAAGTTCTTACGGATGTTGTGGATTCTCATGGGAAAGCTCTCAAGGAGATTTCTAGGGAGGCCAAGAAGATGAGAAGACTCGGGCTTCCAAGGAGTCTGTGAAGGAGTTGAGGGTTGAGGTTGACAGGTTGAAGGCAGATCATCTGCCTTTGGATTTATTGCTACAGGACCCTGTGCCAGTAGCTCATCCCCAGCTAGAGCAGTCCAGAGGCCTCCCAAGAGGAAGAGGATGATTCCCTGAGCAGATGATGCAGTCATCCAGTTGGTAGACCCATCGGAGGCCTCCTACAGTCAGCCACAGGATGCAGCCCAAGAGCCTGTCCAGGTCCAGACCCAGGTCCCAGCAGTAGAGCAATAGGCCATATGGAATCAGTCTGAGGTTTTTGAGCATATTGAGGACCCAGGGACCACTCAGGATCCCATGCAGACAGACGGGCCATAGGGAGTCTCTATATCATTTTACCTCTTATTTTTTGTGCTTATTTTGTTTGGTTGGCATTAAAGACAATGCCAACTTTCATTTGAGGGGGTAGGCCCTACTTTTATTGATTTGGATGATTGTATATATTTGACAAATTTATGTTTTCTTTATTTTTCATCTTTGGTATGTATATAATTTTAGCATTTCTTTACATTTCTCGTACTTTTTACTTTGAGTTTGTATATAAAGTTTATGTTACATTGTATATATTCATCCCCTCTATTGTATATTCGATCAAATCCCCTCTTATAAATATTCATTTTACTTTTCGCATTTTTCTTTTCCGTAGTTTCTTACTTATGTTCGTAGCTTCTTGTTTTGAACGTTTGCAATAAGCCTTTGGTTTTCTTAATGCCACGGTTCTTTCCAAAAGTGGAGTTTGTGTGAACCGGGTGGCTCTTTCCAATGATGGATGGCGTGACAACCTTCTTAAGGGTTTGAGTCCGTTTTTCTTTTTGCTTTTAGTAGTTAGTGGTTAAGGGTGCCTCAAGCAAAGCTTCACTTAGGTGTAGCACATTTGCCTTTGATCTCATGGTCAAAAACAAATTATTGTGTTTATGATGGTGAAAGTCGTGACCTTGAGACTCTTGTATTGACGGATAATCATCAAGTGGTTTTTCGGGACCATTGTGTGCTCAAATCTTATCTAAGTCATTGTGGTCCCCCGACTCTACGTCTTTAGTGATCCCATAGCTTGTGTGGTGAGAAATTGCATTGCAAGTCCAAGTCCCGAGCCATTGATCTAGAACTTGCCCTGAATGTTTGTTGAGGCGAAATCCTAAGTGAATTTTGACTTGAGACATGATTATAGGCTCTCCTTGACCCAAATGATAGCTTGAACACTTCCTTAGCCTACCAATGATAAAATCTCCAGTCAACCCATTTGAGCCTTAGATCTTTTTCCCTCAAGAACCATGATACAAGCCTTTACCCGTTCTAAAAGATACCCTCTCTTGGCACCCGATCTTTCCTTAGCACATAGAAAAAGTATAAGTTTGGTGGGGAGAGACGAGGATGGCAACAAAGTGGTAAAAAGGTACAAAATGAAGAAAAGGAAAGGCAATAAAAAAGAAAGAAAAGCAATAAGACAAAAAGAATGCTCAATGTAGAATTGAATAAAAAGGGATTCAAGAAAAGCAAAGAATGAAAGGTGTGGAAAGTTGAGAAAGGAGAAAAGATTTAAAATGTATAAGAAAGAGTGATAGTGTGTCTCTCTAACCCCTTAGAAAGAAGTGAAAAGACTCAAAAAGTCAAGTGAATTTGTGCCAAAATGAAACAAAAGAAGTGCTTAAGGGAAGATGGAATTTACTTAGACCAAACATTGCCTACCCAGAACTAAAAGCCTTCACTATGTCTCCACAAAATCCCTATATGATCTCTAGTTGAATGAACCTTACATTAGTGGTGACTCACATAAGGGGCACACATATGGTACTTAGAGCCGAACTTGTGACTTTTCCTTGAGAGAGATGAGTGATTTTCCATTAACCTCATTCTGAGTGCTACTATTCTAAAGGTGAGGTTTGCTTAGAGAGAGCTGAGGATGTGTGAGTTTGGGTTCCACAATGACCAAAGTAATAGAAAGAGTTCTTTGATGTATTGAGTCAACTCTTGATGCTCTTATGTCGCACTTAATCCATGGTGTTTAAAAGAGTAAATGTTGTTAATGATTCATTTTTATTGAGGGCAATTGTTAGTCCCAATTGATGCTAGATGAGGTCACTTTAGGACAGCTGAATTTTCTTGGATTCCCTCTTAAGGAGTAGGTTTTATTTTGTTTGCTTGAGGACAAGCAAAAGCTTAAGTTCGGGGGAGTTGATAACTAAGGATTTTGATACATTTTATACTCCTTCATGCTAAAGTTTTGATTAGAAATGTGTACAAAATAATCTCAAGAAGGCTCACAAGTTGTGCTTGATTGCAGGTTTGATCAACAAGGTGACAAGATGTCAAAGATCAGCTCAAAAAGGAGTGAAACTTGCACGAGTATCAATACAAGACAAGCTCAGGCAAAACAGGGCTAATGCGGTCGCACATCATTTTGTGCAGTCCGCACAAGTGAGGTTCAGAGAGGCTGCTATTCAGGCAAAAAGGCAATGCGGTCGCACGAGGTTTTGTGCGGTCCATACTGGGATCAATACGGCCGCACTCGATTTAGTGCGGTCCGCAGAGCCAAGGTTCAAAGAGTTGCCAATTCCAAGTTTGAAGCCCAATGCGGTCCGCGCTCCATTTCATGCGGACCGCACTAGAAGCCATCGCGACCGCACTCGATTCTGTGTGGTCCACATTGCCCGAGTTCAGAGAGCCGTTTATTCAAGTTCAGAGCCCTAGTGCGGCCGTACGTGATTTTGTGCGGTCCGCACTAACCCTGTAGGGGTATTTTTGTCCAGATTTTTCAGCTTAGTATAAATAGCTTTTTTCCCATTTTTAGGTTAACAGATAGTTTTCTACTGGGCTGCGCTCGTGACTTCGATATTTTTAGCTATTTTGAGAAATTTTAGCTTCATTTCAACATTGAATCTTCTAGTTTAATTTAGTAATTAATTAATATGAGTTTTTCTTCATCTATTTCTTTGTTTTCTTCTCTATTTATGAGTAGCTAAACCCATAAGCTAGGGTTGTGGCTCAACCCTAGTGAGGGTAATTGATGGGTCTTGTATTTTAAGGCTTGATTGGCTATGGGTGTTTGATATTTGGACTAACTTCTTGTTTAATTGCTGAATTAGTGATTGCAAACACTAGTTTGTGTTTAGTTGACTTTGGCTCTTCTCGAAAAGAGAGCCTAAGTCTCTAAAATTGGTCCAATAAGGAAATGGGACGTACTCAAGAGATTGATAGCCCCAATTAAAGGGTTAAACCTAGAGATAGTAATACCCAACTTGAACGTTGATTGCTTGTGCAAATTTGCATACCCAATTGGTCTTGAGAAAGTCAATTCGGGAAAAATTACTCGAACTACCGAGAGGTGTAGAGTGAGTAGAATCGTGCAATGGTTATATCATACTCCCCAAATATGACAATCCAACTTTAGACCCAAGTGTCCATCAATTGACCATCTAGGCGAAAGTCACTACGCTAGTGCCTTTTAACTATTTGAACAACTCGCAATAGTTTAATCTTAGCTTATTTTAGTTTAATTGAGCATTGTAGTTTTATATAATTATAAGTAAAACAAAAACCCAAAAATGTTTAGAAGTGCAATTTGGATCAAATACACAACTCTACTTTAGATAGACACCCGACTCCAACTTCTAGCTCCTTGTGAAAATCGACCCCGACCTTAATCGGGTAAAAGCTGCTTCAACCTCTCTCGCTACTCAATAATAGTGCAGGATTGGCTTCGATCACGCACCTATGAGTTAGATAGTACGGATGAGGTAGCTTCACTAACTTGGACTCGGTTTTCAGATATGTTCATGAGGGAGCTTGTTCCTCAGAGCCTCAGGGTCGCATGGTGCGCAGAGTTTGAGGATTTGTGCCAAGGTGCTATGATTGTCTTGGAGTATGCTGTCCGTTACATCAATTTGGCTAGACATGCCCAGCCTTGGTTTTTACTGTTCGCGAGAGGGTTCGCCGGTTTATTGAGGGTCTTATTCCCAACATCAGGTTTAGCATGGCTCGTGAGTTCGAGATGGATATTTCTTATCAGCAGGTGGTGAGCATTGCTAGGAGGATTGAGGGTATGCATGCTAGGGAGAGAGAGGAGAGGGAGGCCAAGAGGTCTCGAGAGTCGGGCCATTATTCTGATGCTCGTGCCCCAACTATAGGTCGTCATGGTATAGGTTATATGAGTCACCCTGTTCATTCAGCTCTTCCAGTAGCCAGTGGTATTCCAGCTCCTCCTAGGCCTCAGGAGCCTTATTATGCACCTCCAGTTTCCAGCACGCCTCCTGCGCGGGGTGCTTTCAAAGGTTAGTCCAGTAGACTTGGACCGAGCCAGTCACAACCACCATGTCCTCCCAGAGTTTGTTTTGAGTGTGGTGACACATACCATGTGGTGAGAGATTGACCTAGACTTGGGAGGAGTGCGCCTCCACAGACTTCTCAGCCATAGCGTACCCCGCAGAGTTCTCAGACTATGATTACAGCACCAGTTGGTACCCCACCTGCTCAGCCAGCTAGAGGTGGAGGTTGGGGAGATAGAGGTCGCCCTAGAGAGGGAGGTCAGGCCAGATATTATGCCCTTCCTGCCCGTACCGAGGCTGTTACCTCTGATTCTGTCATCACAGGTATTGTCATGGTTTGTCATAGAGATGTATCGGTTCTATTCGATCCAGGCTCCACTTATTCTTATGTGTCTTCTTATTTTGCTCCGTATTTGAGTGTACCTCGGAATTCTTTGAGTTCCCCTATATATATTTCTACTTCTATAAGAGATTCTCTTGTTGCGGACCACGTTTATCGGTCGTGTTTGGTTGCTCTTAGTGGTTTTGAGACCAGAGCCGATTTATTGTTACTCAGCATAGTTGATTTTGATATTATCTTGGGCATGGACTGGTGTCGCCCCATTATGCTATTCTTGATGGTCACACCAAAACCGTAACACTGGCTATGCCAGGTGTACCGCTTGTTGAGTGGAGGGGTGCTTTAGATCACACTCCCAGTAGAGTTAATTCTTTCCTTAAGGCTCAGCGTATGGTTGAGAAGGGGTGTGACGCGTATCTAGCTTATGTGAGAGATGTCAGTATTGATACCCCTTCCATTGATTTAGTCCCTGTAGTACGAGATTTTTCTGATGTGTTTCAAGCTGATCTTCCGGGCATGCCGCCTGATAGAGATATTGATTTTGGCATTGATCTGTTGCTAGGCACTCAGCCCATTTCTATCTCTCCGTATCGTATGGCTCCTTCTAAGTTGAAAGAGTTGAAGGATTAGTTACATGAATTGCTTGATAAGAGTTTTATTCGGCCTAGTGTATCACCTTGGGGTGCTCATGTCTTGTTTGTGAAGAAACATAATGGTTCTATGCGTATGTGTATTGATTATTGCCAGTTGAACAAAGTTATAGTGAAGAACCGTTATCATTTGCCTCGTATTGATGATCTGTTTGACCAGATTTAGGGCGCATGGGTGTTTTCTAAGATTGACTTGTGCTCAGGTTACCATCAGTTGAAGATTCGAGAGCCAGATATCCCGAAGACTGCTTTCAGGACTCGGTATGGTCATTATGAGTTCCTTGTTATGTCATTTGGGCTGACCAATGCCCTAGCAGCCTTCATGCATTTGATGCACAGTGCATTCCGACCGTATCTTGACTCTTTCGTCATTGTCTTTATTGATGATATTCTTGTATACTTCCGGAGTCGGGAAGATCATGAGCAGCACCTGAGGACAGTGCTTCAGACTTTGAGGGAAAAGAAGTTATATGCAAAGTTCTCGAAATGTGAGTTTTGGTTGGATTCCGTGACTTTCTTGGGTCACGTGGTATTGAGTGAGGGCATACGGGTGGATCCGAAGAAAGTAGAGGCAGTGCAAAGGTGGCCTAGACCATCCTCAGCTACAGAGATCCGCAGTTTTCTTGGCTTGGCGAGTTATTACAGTCGATTTGTTTAGGGGTTTTCATCTATTGCAGCACCTATGACCAGGCTGACCTAGAAGGGTGCTCCGTTCCAGTGGCCACAAGAGTGTGAGGCGAGCTTTCAGAAGCTCAAGACAGCTTTGACTACAACCCCAGATTTGATATTGCCTACAAGTTCGAGGTTTTATACTATCTATTGTGATGCCTCGAGGATTGGCCTTGGAACGGTATTGATGTAGGACAGTAGGGTGATTGCCTACACGTCCAGACAGTTGAAAGTACATGAGAAGAATTATCATGTCCATGATCTTTAGTTAGCTGCTATTGTCCATGCCTTGAAGATCTCGCGTCATTATTTGTACGATGTTCCTTATGGGATTTATACTGATCATCGGAGCTTGCAACACCTGTTCAAGAAAAAGCATCTAAATTTGTGCCAGAGGAGGTGGCTAGAGTTATTGAAGGACTATGATATCACTATTTTGTATCACCCGGGCAAGGCCAATGTGATGGCCGATGCCTTGAGTCGCCGGGTAAAGAGTTTGGCTTATTTACCAGCATCGGAGAGGCCTATGGCGATGGATGTTCAGGCTTAGCCAGCCAGTTTGTGAGGTTGGATCTTTCGGAGCCCAGTCGGGTTCTAGCTTGCGTGGTTTCTCGGTCTTCTTTATTTGATCGTATCAGGGAGCGTCAGTATGATGACCCTCATTTGCTTGTACTCAAGGACAAGGTTCAGCATGGTGATGCCAGAGATGTGACTATTGGTGATGACGGGGTATTGAGGATGCAGGATCGGGTCTGTGTAACCAATGTTGATGGGCTTCGGGAGTTGATTTTAGAGGAGGCCCATAGTTCACGGTATTCCATTCATCCGGGTGCCGCGAAGATGTATCAGGATTTGAGGCAGCACTATTGGTGGAGACGAATGAAGAAAGACATAGTTGGATTTGCAGCTTGGTGCCTCAATTGCCAGCAGGTAAAGTATGAGCACCAGAGACCAGGTAGATTGCTTCAGCAGTTAGAGATTCCGGAGTGAAAGTGGGAGAGGATCACCACGGACTGTGAAGAAGTTCGATGCCATTTGGGTGATTGTGGATCGGCTGACCAAGTCCGCGCACTTCATTCCTATGTGTACTACTTATTCTTCGGAGCAGTTGGCGAAGATTTATATCCGGGAGATTGTTAATCTGTATGGTATTCCAGTTTCCATCATTTCAGATAGAGGTACTCAGTTCACATCACGGTTCTAGAGGTCCGTTCAGCATGAGTTGGGTACTTGGGTGGAGTTGAGCACAACATTTCATCCTCAAACGGATGGACAGTCCCAGCGAACTATTCAGATTCTTGAGGATATGCTACATACGAGTGTGATTGAGTTTGGAGGGCCGTGGGATCAGTTCTTGCCACTGGCGGACTTTGCTTACAAGAATAGCTATCAGTCCAGCATTCAGATGGCGCCGTATGAGGCTTTATATGGTAGGCGGTGTAGATCCCCGATGGGTTGGTTTGAGCCGGGTGAGGCTAGATTATTGGGCACAGACTTGGTTTAGGATGCTTTGGAGAAGGTTAAGGTGATTCAGGATAGACTTCGTACAGCCTAGTCCAGACAGAAGAGTTACGCAGACCAGAAGGTTCGTGATATTTCCTATATGGTTGGAGAGCGGGTTCTGCTTTGGGTTTTGCCTATGAAGGGCGTTATGAGATTTGGAAGTAAAGGGAAGTTGAGTCTGAGGTTTATTGGCCCTTTTGAGATATTGAGGCATGTTGGGGAGGTTGCTTATGAGCATCCGAAACACACCTGAGACCCCCGGGACCTCAACCAAACATGCCAACCAATCCTAAAATATCATTCAAACTTGTCCCAATCTTCGGAACGCTCAAAACAACATCAAAACACCGATTTAGCATCGGATTCAATCCTAAGAAGTTCAAAAACTCTCAAAATACGCTTTTGATCAAAAAGTCTATCAAACCTCATCCGAATGACCTGAAATTTTGCACATACGTCACATTTAATACTACGGAGCTACTCCAACTTCCGGAATTCCATTCCGACCCTCGGATTAAAATCTCACTATCGAACTGAAAACTTCAAAAATTCAACTTTCGGCATTTCAAGCCTAAATTAGCTACGGACCTCCAAAATACCATCCGAACACGCTCCTAAACCCGAAATCACCCAACGGAGCTAACAGAACCCTCAGAATTCCATTTCAAGGTCGTCTTCACACTGTTCCGACTATGGTCAAATTTCCAAAACATAAGCTCTTATTTAGGAACTAAGTGTCCCAAAACTCTCTGAAACTCCCAATAATTTCCCCCAGTAACTCACAACAGCAGAAACAAACACGGGGAAAGCAATTAATAGGGGATCAGGGCATAAATTCTTAAAATGATCGGCCGGGTCGCTACATCAACATGACCTCCTTATTATTGTTCTCATGTTGAAACCTAATTAGAATAATTTTTCTTGAGCCGAGGGTCTTTCGGAAATAACTTCTCTACCACCTACAAGGTAGGGGTAAAATATGTGTATACATTACCCTCCCCACGCCATAATGTTTTACACTGGGGTATGCTACTGTTGTTAAACCATCAATTCTCAAAACGAAAAAGGGCCTAAAGTTCCCCTGAAGTATCGAATTTGGTACGATAATGCCCTCCTTCCACCTTTTCGAATAAAAATGTAACAACCCGGCCAGTTGTTTTAAGAATTTACGCCCCGATCCCCTATTAACTGCTTTTCCCCATGTTTATTTTTGCTATTTTGATTTGCCGGGATATTCGGTTTTGAGTTTCGGAGAGTTTTGGGACACTTAGTCTCTAAATGAGAGCTTAAGTTTTGGAAATTTGACCATAGTCATAACAGTGTGAAGATGGCCTCATAATAGAATTTCGATGGTTCTGTTAGCTCCGTTGAGTGATTTCGGGCTTAGGGGCGCGATCGGATTGTGTTTTGGAGGTCCGTAGCTAATTTAGGCTTGAAATGCCGAAAGGTCGAATTTTTGAAGTTTCCAGTTCGATAGTGAGATTTTGATTCGAGGGTTGGAATGGAATTTCGGAAGTTGGAGTAGCTCCGTAGGGTGGAATGTGACATGTGTGCAAAATTTCAGGTCATTAGGACGAGGTTTGATAGAGTTTTTGATCGAAAGCGTATTTTGAGAGTTTTTGAAGTTCTTAGGCTCGATACATGGTTAATTCGGTGCTTCGATGTTGTTTTAGGTGATTTAAGGATTGGTATAAGTTTGAATAGTGGTATAGAACATGTTTGTGTTTTTGGTTGAAGTCCCGAGGGCCTCGGGATGATTTTGGAAGGTTGTTGGAAGGATTGGGAATTGTTTGAGCAGCTTCAGCTGCTGATCTTCTGTCATAACCACATCTGTGGTTGGGCCCCATAGGTGCGTAGCCGCAAAAGCAGCACGGTCGTCGCATAAGCGGAACTGGGGAGGAACAGTAGGAGTCGCAGGTGCGGAAGGATTTACGCACCTGCGTGACCGCATATGCGGTGTGTAGGTCGCAGATGCAGATTCAAGATTTTAATGAGCTGTCGCAGATGCAACTTTTATTCCGCAAAAGAGGGACCGCAGGTGCGGTCCCATGACCGCAGAAGCAGTTTAACTGGGCAGAACATATAAATAGTTGCCTTCGCGAATTTGAGCTATTCTTTCACCATTTTTATCCGAGAAATGAGTTTTTGGGGAGGGAATTCAAGAGAGCTTCGAGGAGGTAAGATTCTTGGAACCTAAACTCGTTATTATAGTAATTTTTATCATTCTAAGCATGAAAATTAAGGAAAAATCAATGGCAAATTGAGGGTTAGGACTTGATTAATTAGAGACATTTGAGTAATGATTTGAGGGACCATTTGAGGTCTGATTTTGGTACTTTTGGTATGACTGAACTCGTGAGAGTGTGAGGATTCTGGAAATATAAATTTTACCCAATTCCGAGATGTGGGCCCGAGGTGCGTTTTGGTCATTTTACCTAATTTCGGGTATTAGCTTAGAATTTAATTGTAGAATCAGTTACTTGAAGTGTTATTTATATTATGCAATTGAATTGAATAGATTTGGGCTATTTGAAGTCGAGTAATCGTGGCAAGAACGTGGTTTCAGGTTGATTTGAGCTGGTTCAAGGTAAGTGGCTTGCCTAACCTTATGTGGGTGACCTTCTCCTTAGGATTTGGTATATGTGATAATTGAAATGCCTTGTACGTGAGGTGACGAGTGCGTACTTGAGCAAATTGTTGAAAATCCGATTTTCTTTAAGTAATCTCAATTGTGTTCCTTTTCCCCTTTTTATACTACTTGCAAATTTAAGCCTGTTGTTAACTTAGAAAAGCATGTTTAATTGACTTAATTACTTATTTGCATAAACTGCCTTAATTGCATTATGTGAAGCATGTTAAGTTAGAATTAACTATTTTACTTGGTACGAAATTGAGCTTAATTGAGTATTCCTTGTGTTGTTGCTGCGTGTTTTACTTTGGGACTATGGGACGACATCCCGGGAGATCCCCTGCACGTATTTATGATTTGAGCTGAGGTGCGGGTTACTGAGAGATCCCTAGTACGTATAATGAGGATACGAAGAGATCCTTGGGATACCAAGAGATCCCTGGAATATAATGAGGGTACTAAGAGATCCTCGGGATACTGAGAGATCCCCGGTTATTATCCTTGTGAAGCATGGTATTTCCTTGTGATTGTTTTTGCCTCTGTTTCAGTTATTGAATTCCTTATTTTTCCTGTATTAAATTCTTATTGTTAGCTTTCAACTGTACTGCTTATCTTATTCTATCATACCTTATATTTTTATTTTATCTCAGTAGGGCCCTAACCTTCCTTGCCACTACCCGATCGAGGTTAAGCTTGGCACTTACTGAGTACCGCTGTGGTGTACTCATGTCCTTTCTGTGCATGTTTTTCATGTGCAGATTCAGGTACCTCCACTCAGACTTATCACTCTTGAGACGAGACGTTCATAGAGACTCCAAGGTATATCTGTCGCGTCTGCAGACCGAAGAGTCCCTCTCTACTTCCGCCTTTTGTATTAGCCCTTCTTATTTTGTGTCTTTGTTAGATATTCTGGAGATAGACATTTGTAGACTTTCAAAGGCTTGTGATCATGAGTTTTCGGGTTTTGGAAAATGTATTTAGCTTCCGAGAGTTATTATTGTGTATGCCAAGCGACACTTAAAATTATTGTTTTATCTCACTACTTTGGTTTTTAATTATTTCTTCCGCAAATTGGTTTATTTTTCCGCATTGTTAGGCTTACCTAGTCGTAGAGACTAGGTGCCGACACGATGGTTCACGGGGCCGAACCGGGGTCGTGACAAAAATGCACCTACCATTTAACTTCTGGCTTAGCCACACCCTTGTTTCTAACAGAAATTTATTTTTTTAATTTTTTTAATCCACATGTAATATATTTATCTTCCTCTTTCATCAGGGTTCTTTAAATTCTCCTCCCATCTCCTACCTCCTAACTTTGTAATTTTTCTTCTTCTGAAATTTACATTAACTATTCTTCCTTTAGCTTCAAATGTCTGAATCTTCTTTTGCTTCTTCCTTTATTGCGGACTAATAGTTATTAATGTAAATTTCAAAAGAAGATACAAAGTTGGGAGGTAGGAGATGGAAGATGGAAAATTTGAAGAATCTAATGAAAAGAGGAAGAAGAAGCTGTTGTGTGGGGGCAGGAATTGGTTCTTTGGGTTAAAACGAATTAAAGGGAGGCAGGTCGGCAATGGGGTGGGTTACGGGTGGGTTAGTATAATAGGATTAATGGGGTGTAATAAACATATTACACGTGGAGTAAAAAAAAATTTAAAATAAAAGTTTGTTAGCAATATGGACGTAGTTGAGCTAGAAATTAAACGGTAGGTGCATTTTTATTTGAAAAGGTGAAAGAATGACATTATTGTACCAAATTCGATACTTCATGGGTACTTTATCCCTTTTCTGTTCTCAAAATCTTAAGGCTTTGTGCCAACTAGCTCTAAGGGGAAAATTGGGTTAAGTTCACAAATGACCTTGAAAGGAACGGTCCTGAACTTTTGACCTTTGAGATAGGTCATCTAACCAATAGGTAAAAATGTTAATTCTAACCTTGAATATTTGTCCATTAGTCGAGTGACCTACCTTCAAGGCCAAAAGTTGAAAGGAGTTTTTACATTCCTATGCCACATAGGAAACCTTATTACCCTCAATGTTTAAGGTTTGACTTAATTACACTTAGTATACCAAATTACCAATTTTATACCATAATTAATTAAGGGTATAATTAATTGCACATTTTTTACTCCTTAATTAAAGGAATCTGCACGTTTCTCTCTCCTAACCCCTCAGTCCCACCCACGTTTTACCCATACCCATGTTCTTTTTACCATTTTCCATCTTCTGAAACCAAATTCTCCCTCTAAATTCACAGAAAATTAAAGAAACCCTTCAACAAAGTTGATTCCCCATTTTACTCCAGTTGAAGTTCATCAATGAAGAACAACAAAGTTCATCAAATTGAAGTCAAATCTTCAAAGTTCATACACACATTTACCTTCAGCTTCAAATTTTTTCAATGAAGAAGAACAAACCTTCAAAGAGACAAGAGAGCAGCAATTCCACCATTGACAGCCATTAAAAAGCTTTGAAGCTTTGAATTCAAAATTGGGTTTTCAAAAATCATTATTTGTTTTGATTGGGTGTTGTTGTAAATAATTGGGAATATGTTTTGGAGTTTATATCTAAATTTTGAGGGGTTTTGGTGAAGATTTAGACTTGGTTTTGGCTGAATTTCAGATTGAAACTCGAAGAAGAAGAAGAAGAAAACATATTGCAGAAATTGTAGATAAATTGTAGACTTTTTTTGCTGAAGATTTGTAGAAGTTTTAGTCATTTTTGATTTGTGAAAACAGAAAACAAAGCATCTACAATCAGAATACAAATAATCTACAATTTATCTACAAAATATCTACAAACTAGGTACATTAAATTTTAATATCCCAATTCCCATTCAATTGTAGCTTAATTGGTATTTTCGACATAATTGCATTTTTTGCAGAAGATTTTGTAGGAGTTTTAATCGTTTTGGATTTGTGAAATCAGAAAACAATGCATCAACAATCAGAATACAAATAATCTATAATTTATCTACAAACTGGGTACATTGAATTTTAATATCCCAATTCCCATTCGATTGTAGCATAATTGGCATTTTCGAGTAATTGCATTTTTTGCAGAAGATTTGTAGAATTTTTAGTCGTTTTTGATTTGTGAAAATAGAAAACAAAGCATCTACAATCAGAATACAAATAATCTACAATTTATCTACAAAATATCTACAAACTGGATACATTAAATTTTTATATCCCAATTCCCATCCAATTGTAGCATAATTTTAATTTTTGACATAATTGCATTTTTTCAGAAGATTTGTAGGAGTTTTAGCCGTTTTTTATTTGTGAAAACAGAAAATAAAGCATCTACAATCAGAATACAAATAATCTACAATTTATGCAATATGCCTTCTTCTTCTTCTTCTTCTTCTTCGAGTTTCAATTTGAAATTCAGTCAAAACCAAGTCTAATCTTCACCAAAACCCCTCAAAATTGAGATATAAACTCCAAACCATATTCCCGATTATTTTCAACAACACTCAATCCAAAAAAATAATGATTTTTGAAAACTCAATTTTGAATTCAAAGCTTTCAAGCTTTTTAATGGCTATCAATAGTGGAAAATATCTGAAAAAATATTTACTTCCATAATTGTAGCGCGTCTAAATAGGAATATCTGGAAGAATATGATTTGATCTGATTTATGCCAAATTAATGGGTTTTACCTTTCCGTTTCAAGACTTGAATTTAATGAAGAATCAATCAATCCCAAGATTCTTTCCTGATTTTTCGCACGTTATTAAGGGAAGATTCTGCCCTATTAATTCCTAATAAACGAATGGTACATAAATTGTAGGAAAAATGTGGACTAGGCGGGTAATTTAGATACTATGCACGTATTTGGTAATAAAGTTTCATATATGGTATAGGAAGGAAAAAATCCCAAGTTGAAAATCAGCCCTTGTGGCATCTTATTTCTGCTATTTTCTGCAATAAGCCACAAACTCTGAAACTGGTGGAGAAGTATAGCCCAATATCACTAAGCATAAGCATAGCCCATTTGTGATCTTTTCAACCATCATTTCCTCGTCCTAGCACAAAATCCTCGAGGAGTTCTTGGTATCAATCTACATATATAGTAAAAAGACAACATATTATTTCTTTGTGTACTATTGAAGAAGAAAAAGATCCCAAATACTATAAAATAAAAGAAAGACAAATGGATATTCAGTTCTTTTTAGAATCACTATTTATATGTTGACTCCGTTAAGAAAAATTTTGATGAAAATATGACAGCATATTACAAAATTTTGATAGTGTGCTTCAAAATTCTGGCAGCGGGATTAATTTTTCAAAAAATTTCTTAACGGGCCAAAATATAAATAGCACGGTACTAAATGATCCTATTTGTGCAAATCTCCCAATATCAAGCAAGTAAAGATTTGGAATTTTTTCCTTCCTATACCATATATGAAACTTTATTACCAAATATGTGCATAGTATCTACATTACCCGCCTAGTCCACATTTTTCCTACAATTTTTGTACCATTCGTTTATTAGAAATTAATAGGGTAGAATCTTCCCCTAATAATGCGCGAAAAATCAGGAAAGAATCTTGGGATTGATTGATTCTACATTAAATTCAAGTTTTGAAACGGAAAGGAGATTTCGCAACAATTGCAGAACATATCTTCGAGATTCAACAAACTGAATTCAAATTGTAGAGTATTCTTTTCTTCGTCGTTTTCAGAAATCAAATTGGCGATCGTATATCTGTTCTTCATCTTTTTTTTCCCTCAATCTAGAAATCCAAAAAAACGAAAAAATTTAGAATAATACATCAACAACAACACGCAATCATATCCATAATCGCAATCATGCTACAACTGAATGGGAATTGGGATAACTATGGCAGATTTAGAGATTTTGAAGTTGCCATTGTGGTAAATGAGAATGCAAGCTACAGTATTCTGATTTCTACAATTGCAGAACAACTATCGATTGATACTTCAGAAAAAATTATAGAAATCAAATACATGGTGAACGACAATTGTCCCCCAATGGAGATTAGGAATGATATGGGGGTTCGTGTGTATATGGAGACCAAAAAGGAGAATAAAAACTTAGGTTCATATCCGTTATGCATAAGTGTATGATATTTCAATATGGAATTGGCAATCACCAACGATAACACAAGTGCAGGTTTGTATAGTTCGAAATTGCATAGAATTATGGTTTTACGGTATTATCTACAAAATTACTACATTTACCTACAATTAAACTATAAATCAGTTTAATAAAAGAATAAAGCAATGTTGTTTTCAAAATTATCTACAAAGTTACTACATTTATACGACAAAATAAACTACAATATATGATTAGAAATTGTTGATTTCAAAATGTTGTCTTCAAATAAAACTACAATCTATGTTTAGAACAAAATCTAGTCAAATAAAATACAAATCAGTTTAATTATGCACGAAGCAGTATTGTTTTCACAAATTTCTACAAATTGCAACAGTTATAGTACAATTTAACTACAATGTCTGACATCCTAAAATGGATGACTACAAATTTTTTACTATATCTACAAATTATCTACAAAGATTCTACAAAATTATAATGACACTATTTATCTTTATTATGACGCAGGTTCGTCCGGATCCCTAAAGTTACTTGATATGCCATCATCTCCAGCTGTAGAGGAATATAAAAGTGAAATAATAACATAATATACGCAAACTGCTATTGAAGAAAGACAAGTGTATCAGGACAAGCAAACTGTAGCTGCTGCAATGAAGCACTTTTTTGTGATGCACAAGTTCCAGTTCTGAGATAAAATATCTAGTCATAGAAGGTATGGAGATATTTGTGGTGAGAAGATCATTAAAAACAGTGTTTTACTCAAGATATGTGTTTTTTAAACATTGTAGATAAATTGTAGTTACATTGTAGTTTATGTTACTTTATGTTAAAACAGTCCTTTTGTTGCATCTACATTTATGATCTGTATTAAATATTGTATTTTTTTGTAGCTACTGGCTTGCATGCGTTGGTAAAAACTATAAATGGCACTTCAAGGCAACGTCAATTAATGATTCCGCAATGTTCAAGATAAGGAGTTTCAACCGACAACACACATGCTCCTTAATGGACGAAACATTCATACAACGCAAACGTACTGCAGCTGTAGTTGGTAGCATGGTCATTCGAAAGTATTGTGATCCTAAGACTGTTTACACACCAAAGGACATACAAACTGACATGTTATCCGAACACGGAGTGAACCTAAGCTACATGCAAGCATGTAGAGCAAAGGAAAAGACTTTACAGTTTTTGAGAGGGAATCCGGCTGACTCCTACAGCAAATTACCCAAATATTTTTATATTCTTGAGGAGACTTATCCTTGTTCGGTTGTTAAATTGAAGAAGACAGCAAATGAATGCTTCTTATACGCATTTGTTGCTCTTTGTACATCAATAAGTGGTTAGCAACATTGTAAGCCAGTAGTAGTAGTTGATGGGACATTCTTAAAGTCAGCCTACAGGGGGATTATGCTGACAGTAAGCACCATGGATGCAGCAGGTAAAAAGTGTAAAACTTTTGTAGTTATTTTGTAGGCAGTCTAGAAAATGTAGATACATTGTAATAATTTTGTAGTTATTTTGTAGCTACTACATGAAATGTAGATAAATTGTCTATATTATGAAGATATATTGTAGTTGTTATGTATTTATATTTTTATATACATTTTCAAAGCTGCCAATTAATATTTTATGAATTAATAATGTAGGTATGCCCTTGGCATATGCTGTGGTTGATTCTGAAAATGACGAATCTTGGAAGTGGTTCTTTGAGCAATTCAAGCAGACATATGGTGAAAGACCTTCAATGTGGGCTGTTTCAGATAGGAATGAGAGTATACTGAAGGCAACATCAATTGTCTATCCGGGCATGACACACTACTCTTGCATGTGACATATTTGGACAAATATAAGGTCAAAATTCAAGAAGGGTCATCTACAATTACATGAATTGTACTTTGCTACAACACAGTCATACACTCTAGATGAATTTAATGAAAGGATGTCGAAGATTGAAGAGGTAGACCCGCGTGTGAAATCTTACCTATATGATATTGGCTATCATAAATGGTCAAGAGTACATGCAACAGTGAATAGAACGTGGACAATGACATCAAATATTGCAGAGTCGTTGAACGCTGTAACAAAAGATGCAAGAGAGCTGCCGATATTTGACCTTTTAGAGTATATGCGGACACTGCTAGAACGTTGGACCAACGAGAAGTTATTGAAGGCGAAGGGTACTTTCACATTTCTTGGGTCCAAATTCAACAAAGAATTAGAGAACAACAGAATATTATCTCAGAAGCTTAGGGTAAGATCTTTTTATTTGGTGCAGAAAAAATAAATTACTTAATATGCAGTGTTTCCAGATTGTAGATAAATTGTAGTCAAATTGAAGATAATTGTAGGTTGTAGATAAGGTGTAGAATATTTGTAGATAATCTATTTTTATGATTGAAATAAGATTTTTTCTGTTTGTTCTGCAATTGTAGGTGAGGGCTTCAACAGATCATATACATACTATGTTAGATGATGTGAAGCGGTACATTGTGTGTCTAGAAAATAATAAATGTAGCCGTGGCCAATTCCAACTTGAAGAACTTCCATGTGCGCTTCTTTGGCAGCATTAAGGCACAGAAATGAAACATATGAAAAATATTGATCTCCGTATTATACAAGGGAGAGCTTTCCGCGTACGTATGAAATACCAGTAAATCCTCTTCCTGATAAAAGCAAATGGAATGTGATACAATATATTTTGGATGAAGTAGTAAATCCACCGACGGGAGATAAAAGGCAGCCAGGGAGACCTCAAAAGGAAAGATATAAAACATATGATGAAATAAAGTCAAAGAAATACAAGATGTCATGTGGAAATTGTGGAGGTGAAGGGCATAACAAAAGATCTTGCAAGAATGCGCCCAAGAAGAAATGAATATCATGTAGTTAGAATAGTTATTCAAACTAACTGTTAGTAAGTTAAAGTTAGCAGATTTTTTGTGTAATCGTTTAAGTTTTTAAAGATCATTATGAAGTAGACTACAATTTGTTTATGTGTGTTTAACATGCTTTTATGTATTGTGCCAGGCATCGAAATTTGTCTTTGATATAGTGTAATTAAATTTTAATATTTATTATCTACAATACAACTGATATCAAAAAAGTAATAATGTAAAGTGTTTCCAGATTGTAGGTAAAATATAGGTTAAATGTGGTTAAATTGTAGTCTTGGTAATAATTTGTAGATGATTTGTAGATAAATTGTGGATAATATATTTCTAGGATTGGAGTATTTATTTCTTCTGTTTGTTGTGTAATTTAACTTCAACTGACAGTTATATACAGATATTACCTAGAACTTGAAGGTATTTCGTAAAAATTATGAACATATACAACTACAAAATTATATACAATAACTACATTGAGTGTTTCCAAAATGTAGATATTGTGAAGATTATTTGTAGGCAAATTGTATTCTAACATCAAAATACTCATGTTTAATATAATGAAGATACAGTGCTGTAAACAACCAATTTATATTCAAGTGAACAACTAATAATGAAAGATAAAATAATAAAACAAAAAGGTATGCTGCAATAAAAAAATAAAAATTTTGTTCATAAAGTAGTGTATTCTCCTTCAACTACAAATTGGCATCAACAAACTAGGAAAACAAGACATTATTTCTTCTTTCTCTGGACTCTAGTCTTCTCATTCAAAGCAGGAGCGCTCTTCCTCCTTGCTAGTCTGCCTGTAACCTCACTTTCACTGATTGATCCATCTTCTTGCTTCTTTGTAGCATAGTCCCATAGGAGAGCTCCATAGCATCTACGGTGTTGGTCGATATCCGAAAGGTCTTCTGAAGGGATTGATAAATCTCCAAGGCTAACATACTCCGCAAAAGCAGCAACAAATACACTACAATCGTTGCATAAGACAAAAAAATTTAATTATTTAACAAATAATTATAAAAAAATAATAATTAAACATATAGAAAGAGAGAATAGTTTTTTATAGTGATCCTTCCTTTTGCTGTGGAATCTCCGCAACCATCCACTGTATGTTGAGAGGGTCTGTAACTGGTTTCTCAATGTATGTCTTTGTGGTCTTGAAGTCAATATCTTTACGCTTCCCGTAGAAACCAGTGCAAGACAAATATAGAGGGATAATGATTGAAAGCTTATCAACACATGATTCAACAACATTATGATGGTGTGAAGACACCATGGAATCATACACATAAAATTGCCTGTCCGCTATGTCGAAAACGACCAACAACCAATGGAAATTCTCTACAATGTTCACGGGCATGATGACATAGTCAAATTCATCCCAGGCAACATTAGCAAGAAGTCTATACCCAAGAATATATTCTGCAACATCATCATCGGGTTTAACAACCGAATACTTTTTTTCTGGCGGAGAACTTATGAACTTCTCATAGATTTGTTCAATCTTTGACTTGAACAAACAATCGGTTGTTGTAAACCTAGTGTTGTTGTTGTTGGGGCCATATTTGTCTCTTTTTCTCAGGTAATACATAATAACATCAATGTGCTGCAAAATAAAATAAAATCTACTATAATCTACAGTGTAACTACAATTATCAACAAAGCAGCTACACTTTAAACTACAAAGCCAGAATTCAAATAATCTAACAAATAACTACACTTTAGCTGCTATACACAGCAACAAATGGAACACAACAACTACCATAAGGTCTCAATAATATCTACATTCAAACTACAATTAATATTATAAGTCTTCGACTTGCTCTACAATTTAACTACAAATTAACTACAATCATGAAATACAGATATACCAATTCTGTCCAAATTACCAAATATACAATTTTTACGTACAATTCATCATCAAATATGATACATAAGATCCAACCTAAATACAATCACACTATAAATAATAAGAGCCGCATTTATAAGAAATGTCTACATTATATCTACAATTTATAATAAAAGGCATGGTCACATATATTTCATATCTACAATATAACTACAATTATACTACAAAATAGAAGATAAAATATATCTTGTGAATTTATTCTTTGATACTTACCGAGTCATTGAGGACTTGTCCGGGGTGAGCAAGGGAATAAAACCAGTGCTTCTTATCTACCTTTTCAACTCCAAGGTCTAACCAAGGCTTGATTTGGTTATCCTTTATGGGAAAGGGAGCCTTCCTCCTATAACAACAAATAAATGTCCAATCAAAAAAAAAAATCACAGAATGAATTACATATTTAAACTTTAAAATGCTGAAATGAAAGTGTCAAATTAAGCATTCATACCTCTTAGATACTTTGTGACTACGATGGTATAACCACTTGTTGAACTTATCTAACATATCAGAATCTACATTTTCACCTATAAGAGTTGTGAAGGGGTGCTTGAGGTAGAAAAATTTAGGTCCAATAGAGCTGCTGCCTCCAGAACTATATAGAGGTATGAAAGGTGATCGTGCATGTTTCCCCAGTTGCCTAGTTCTCCCCGGATGAATAGGGGTTGCTTCATCTGGTATGGGCTCGCCATACTTAACCAATTGTGTTAAGTTGTTTGGCAACTCAAAGTCATCCAATGTCACACCCTTCTTATCAATGCTTGATCCTTCAGAAACTACTTCATCAATATGCTGTGCATCATCACCTTCATTTAGCCGTTTCTCAATGACTTGTTTTGTCAGCTGCTATAGTCACTCCGTGAATTGGGGATTGTGCATTGATATCTTCAATATCTGTTATATAAAACATAACTTACTTAACATGAATGTAAAATTGTATAAACAACAATTATTTATTCTGAATGACAATATGATATTATACCTGCTTGTTCTACCTCAGCTGCTTCTTGAAATTCTGAATATAAGTCAACATGTGCTGGAACATGTTCTGGACAAACTGCAACTTCAATTTATAATTAAAAAAAGGTAAATAATACTAGATAATTCTGCCTTGAAATTTGTATATATATGTAGGAAGTTGTAGATAAAATGTGAATAATAAAACTATGCTCTATAAAGCTTTATACTAAGTATATATATTTGTAAGTATTTGTAGATACCTGTGTTGCTTGTGCATGCATGCACTTGCTCACCAATATTGAACTGAAATTGCTGGTTGTTCACTCCTTGTTGTTGGTCATTGTTTTTAGTTGAACTACCAGCAAACTAAAGATTTTGTGTTAGTTTGAGTATATTGTTTCATATATCATAATTTGTTTTGGTATATAAATATATGTCAACTCTTACCTTTGCCTCATCTGCATCATATCTCCTGTTTATCAAATTCAAAACACTCTTCACAGAATCATCTATAAACACTCGAAGGTCATGGAGTTCCTCAAATACAGCCTTCCTAAAATCCTCTAACTTTCCATCAACCTAAAAGTTAAAAATATAGTTAGTTGGTAATTTTATTCAAATAAATTACAAATTAGTTTAATTATGTACGAGGCAGTATTGTTTTCATAATTGTCTATAAATTGCTACAGTTATACTGCAATTTAACTACAATATGTGCAATCCCAACATGGATGACTATAGAATTATACTACAATTTACCTACAATGTATACTACATAAATTATTATGAAATGTAGATAAATTGTAGAAAATATGTAAATATATTGTAGTTATAATATTACCTGCTCAATTCCCTTTTCTAGCTTCCGGAGCTTCTTAGCCACAGATTCCTTGTCCTCTTGACAATCTGTATGTTTGGGTTCCAATGTTGGAGAATCAGCATTTGGAACCTCTGATGATTGTGCACCTTGTTCATCTTCATACTTAATCTTGTTTGGCAGAGTAAGCACTCCAATCTCTTCTCCAGATTCAGTCACGCTTGTGAACTGAATGATGAAAAAAATAATTAGTTCCACTAAGGCAGAAAATGTAGACTAATTGTAGATATTATGAAGGTAAATGTAACAACATATAAAACTGAAAAAAAAACCTTAATCTACTCAGGCTTGATCATCTTCTCTTCATAGACAGTTAACCAAATCTGCTCCTTAGTAGCTGACCATCTTAATATGCGAGGTATTGAGTCAGAACACCTCGTAGCAAGCTCTGTGCTGACGGTCGAGCAACACTCATAAAGCCACACTTACAAGGCTAATGGGCATCCCCGTATGAGATAAGAATGTACACGGGGATTTAGACGATGCCTAACGGATTCCATAACTTGATTGAACGATTTAATACCCCATGGGTATGACTCAAACTGACCAGACTCTACCAAATAGAACCTAAAGTGGTCTATAAAAGACACGTGGTCTTTTTCATAAGGGCAAACAAAATATTCTAAAAGATAAAGAATGCACAACTTGACTGCATCCTCATCGTTTACCCAAGATCTATTTGTTACTATGTTTTTCAAATACCACTTCACTACTCTTTTTTTTGTTAGGAAAATAGCTATTACTAACTTGCTAACATAACTAGAAGTATATCCATAATCTGTAAACTGATTCACACAATTTAAACCGGTAATTAAACCAAACTCTCTCAATGAAAAATTCAATTTTTTCCCCTTCAAGTGGACTAAAAAAATGATTCATTAGACTTAGACAGTTCATCCTTCATCAGAAGATGAATAGCTTGGTTTTGCATGCAAATGGAGGGGAGAGACGGTAAGTAACCAAAACAAGTGTTTTTAAAAAGCTTTAAAGCATTTGGAGACAATAACTCTTTTATCTGGCTAGGAATGCTAGGATCACACAAAGTGTGGAATTTAAGCACCCCATAATCCATATTATGTGGGGCAAAATAATGTCCATTCTGCACAAAATGATAAATTATTTCGCATTAGTAAACTGCATAAAATTGAAGCATTAATCTACATATTATCTACACATAACTACACAATCACTACACAAATAGCTAAAAACAAATCAGGAAGAAAATATACATACAAATCTGCTTCAAAAAAATACAGCCTACCCACACATATAACTACAAAACACTACAAGACATCTACAGATATAAACATTATCTACAAAAATGCAGGAAGAAAAAAGTAACTATAGCTCTGTTTCAAAATTTAAAAGCTAACGACAATATAACTACAAAACGACTATAAAATAACTACAATTATAAACTGTAGAAAATCACAACTACAAATAATCTACAAAATTAAGACAACTAATCTACAATTTACCAAAACACTTAAAACAGAGATTTTTACATCCAAAACAAAACTAAAAAACTGGAAACAAAAATAATAAATGTTTACCTTCACCAAATTTTTTTCTGAACCAATTTTGGGAGTTTTTGGGACTGTTTCTTCGTTTTTTTTTTGTTTTAAGGAAGCAGGAGACAACTTGAATTTTTTAACTGTTGGAATTTTAGGGACATCTTCAACAAAGTCGTCATCTACACATACCTCTTTCCCCTTTCTTTTGAGTTGTTTGCCGCCAGTTGTAGCACTTCCTCCAGCATCTACATCATGCATTTGCTTTGTTCTCATCTCGGCACGAATTTGTCTAGGAGATGAACTGTGAGTAGTAGGTTCCATTGCATGTGTAGATTTTACTTGTTTTTGTGGTGATTTTGGTGTTAAAACACCCAAATCGAAAGAGGAGATATCACCTATTGTAGATTTTTAGGTATTTTTTTGGGAGATTTGATGTTCTTCATGTTTAACTTCAACTTGACTAAAGATGGGAACGAATTTTGTAGAATGATAACTTCAATATTTGATGAATTTAAATGGAGAATAATGAAGAACGTGGGTAGCTTTTGTTTTGTAAAGAAGAAAACAGATGCTAAACGTGGGGGAGTGAAGGAAAAAGGTAAAACGTGGGGGGGGGGGAGTTGAGCTGAAAGGAAAGAGAAACGTGGGAATATACGGTCCTATAATTATGCCTCATATAAATGCCCCATTAATTATATCCCTGTTTTAAATTATGGTATATAAATGGTAATTTAGTATACTAAATATAATTATTTCTAACCTTAAACATTGAGGGTAATAAGGTTTCCTTTCAGCCTAATAAATTTGAGGCCTCAACATTACTTTTAACTTGTATAGTTTTTTCTGTTTCGGGGGGGGGGGGTATATTAGAACAATTTTATAATCAATTACTATTGAATCTAAAAAGAATAGAAGAATAAATTTCAAATAACGATATTATGAAGTTTATGAAATAGTTCTAAGCCATCTTATTAAGTTTTGATTTTTACCACCATTTTTATTGAGTAGCTCCTGTTCAGTTAACTTGTATAGTTTAAAGTTGTTACTATACATATTACAAATACAAAATTGGATTCTCACGAAACTCTTTCTTTTCCCTTTTTCTTTTCATCCCTTCCAAGCCCGAGCCACTTCAAAAGAAATAGATAAATAAACTTCTTGCTTTTTTAATTTGCTTAGATAAAAAGAAAACCTCTATTATGCTCAACCATCTTTGTCTTAAGGATTCTTTTTCCAAAATGACATTATCAAATCAACACTTACCGACTAGGACTTCAATTGAAAAAGGTCGTTAACTCTAGGCTAGCTAGCGTTTGGACATAGATTTGACTGAAACTTAAAAAAATGAGTTTTTGAAGATGAGATGAAAAATAATTTTTGAAAGTTGAAATTGTATTTGGATATGCATTTTAAGAATTTAAAATTTTGTGAGTATTGTAAGATTTTCTTACGTTAATTTATTGGTGTCCCAATAAGTTTAAGGCCCATAATTAATATTTAATTAATGAGCAAATCTCATTCGTCTGATTAGTTACTTGATGGACGTACCGGATTAAGTGAGAACATCTATAAATTGGTCCTCTCCCCACCCATTAGGGTTACCGCATTTTATTTCTTTCTTCCATCACTAAAGGCGGCGGTAACGTAAAGCTAGGGCAAGGGGCGAGAAACCAATTTACCGATTAATGCTTCCGCTTCGAGATAATGGCTTACGATTCAAGTATATTTTCTGTAATAATTTTATATAAGATTATTATGTTCAAGATCCTTGTATGAATTAGAGTTTATGCTCACATGTGATATCATGAGTCTGGATTGTTTGAACGGTTAATCTTCATAAAGGAATTACATATATTTTAACTATCTGTTATGTCACGGCCGCAAAAGTATGATTCTAACTCTAAAGCCTTTAATTGCTTTTAAAATCCTAGAATAATTAGACAGATAAAATTGAAAGATTTATGCTTACTGCTTTTGCACAATAAAACGAGTTGAATTTTGCTTACCCTAGAGATGACTAGATCTAAATTGTATATGTGTTTTGGAACAAAGGAATTATAGAGGACTTAGAACCTTCACTGTATAATGATATGTTTGTTTTAATAGTAAGTCTTTGATTTGGTCAAAACCCTTTAAAGATATTTTGGGTTAACGCTTCAGGCACTAAGCCAAACACATCTAATAGCCTAGTTATGTAAGATTTTGAATAATGTTTAAATCCGTAAGGTGGTTGGTTCATCTTAAGTTTAGTCCTACGTTTTCAGTGAAGGTAACAAAGTAATTTATTTTGGTCTACTAAAATTGTTTCGACTATTAAGTCGATAGACCTATTTATTATTTATTTTATGTATGTGATTAATGTTTAATATAGTTTGTTAGTCACCAAAATGATCAAACTAGATTATTTAAAGTATTCACATGTATAATTTTTTTTGATATTTGTTTTATGTGTGCATTTATGTTTATATAGTTTGTTAGTCGCCAAAGTGGCTAAACTAGTATGTTTATAAAAATTATGAATACATAAAATTATAGCTTATCCATGAAATTAATAAAATGCCTATGATTAAAAATTAGTGGATAAATTAATTTTCACTATTGCTAGAACTTAATGGTTTACCCAAAGGTGCATCAATTATTCTATGAATAGTAAATATGATGAGGTAAATTAATATTCTTAGTCAAATATATATTGTCTGTCCAAAGATGGCATATATATTTGGTTAAAAATATTTAATTACCTATTAAAGACTAAATGACATTTAAATTATGATAGTGTGTCGTAGTATTTACCCAAAAGAAAATTGCGATATGCTTTAACTATTTTGTTGAATCCATTTTGATTTGTGAGCATGTATTATCTATTTGTAGCTATTCCTTTTCATTCGCTTGTTTCGTCTATTACTGTGTTCAACGGATTGAACTTCTCTGAATGGCGTGAACAAGTCCAGTCCCACTGAGGTGTGATGGATCTTGACTTGGCTCTGCTGAATGATAAACCCGCTGCCATTACTGACTCGAGCAGTGCGGATGAGAAGTCTTTTCATAAAGCATGGGAACGCTCTAATATGCTAAGCCTTATGTTTATGCGAATGAATATTGCCAACAACATTAAGAGTACTATTCCACAAACAGAAAGTACCAGGGAATACCTGAAGTTTGTGGAAGAACGTTTTCGTTCTGCAAATAAGTCTCTCGCTGGTACACTAATGGTTGAACTCACGACCATGAAGTTTGATGGGTCGCGTAGTATGCAAAATCATATCATCGAGATGACTAACATTGCAGCAAGACTTCAGACCTTGGGGATGAAAATGGATGACTCCTTCT
This sequence comes from Nicotiana sylvestris, assembly GCF_000393655.2. Lineage (NCBI taxonomy): Eukaryota > Viridiplantae > Streptophyta > Magnoliopsida > Solanales > Solanaceae > Nicotiana > Nicotiana sylvestris. The sequence continues at coordinate 196,944,734 of NC_091064.1, forward strand.
TGGTTCAGTTTATTCTGAACTCGTTACCTCCTGAGTATGGACCTTTTCAAATTAGCTATAACATTATTAAGGATAAGTGGAATGTTAGTGAGTTGTCCAGTATGCTTACTCAAGAGGAGTCAAGACTTAAGAAACAAGGGAGTCATTCAATTAATTTCATGGGTCAAGAAGCTGGTAACTTAAAGTAAAGGCTAACAAGTTTAAGAAGAAGAAAGCACTTGCTAAAGCTCCACATGATGCTAAGAAGGAACATAAGGCAGATACGTGTCGTTTCAGTAACAAGAAAGGACACTATCAGAAAGATTGCTTGAAACATAAAGCTTGGTTCGAAAAGAAAGGTACAATTAGTGCTTTTATATGTTTCAAATCAAATTTAATAGAAATTCCTAATAATACTTGGTGGCTTGATTCTGGTGCAACTGCTCATGTATCTACTACATTGCAGGGATTACTTACGATCCAAACTACAAATCCAAATAAAGATTTCTTGTTCATGGGAAATCATATGAAGGCTCCAATTGAAGGGATAGAGACTTATCGTTTGATCATGGAGACTGGAAGTCACCTTGATCTATTACAGACTCTTTATGTACCTTCAGTTTCTAGGAATTTGATTTCTCTTTCAAGACTTGATGTTTCTGGATTTGATTTAAGGTTTGAAAATGGATGTTTTAATTTATATAAGAATGCTATTTTTTATGGTTCTAGTTTTCATAGTGATGGTTTATATAAGTTAAATTCGATATTGGTTTTTCTGAATCCTTTCTTACTGTTCAACATAATGTTGGAATTAAACGTAGTTCACTAGATGAAAGTTCTGCTTACTTGTGGCATAGACGTTTGGGTCATATATCCAAGGAAAGGTTAGAAAGATTATTAAAGAATGAGATTCTTCCGAATCTAAATTTTACTGATCTTACTATATGTTTGGATTGCATTAAGGGAAAGCAAACCAAACATAGTAAGAAAAGTGCCACAAGAAGCACCCAGCTTCTTGAAATTATACACACCGATATTTGTGGACCCTTTGATGTTTCATCTTTTGGTGGAAAGAAATCTTTTATCACTTTTATCGATGATCTTTCACATTATAGATACATCTATTTGCTGGAAAAAAATCTCAAGCAACAGATGCTCTCAAAGTGTTTGTTAATGAGATTGAAAGGTAATTAGATAAAAAGGTAAAAATCATTAGGTCAGATAGAGGTGGTGAATATTATGGAAAATATAATGAATCAGGACAATGTCCAGGTCTATTTGCAAAGTTCCTCGAGGAACATGGCATATGTGCACAGTATACTATGCCAGGAACACCTCAACAAAATGGTGTTGGAGAAAGGCGTAACCGAACACTTATAGATATGGTTAGGAGTATGATGTGTAATTCCTCATTACCCAAATCATTGTGGATGTATGCTCTTAAAACTGCTGTATATTTATTAAACAGGATTCCTAGTAAGGCAGTTCTAAAGATCCTTTTTGAACTGTGGACAGGAAGGAAACCTAGTTTAAGGCACCTGCATGTTTGGGGTTGCCCAGTGGAAGCTAGAGTTTATAATCCAAAAGAAAAAAATTAGATTCTCGAACAGTAAGTGGTTACTTTATTGGTTACCTAGAGAAATCTAAAGGGTATGTGTTTTACTGTCCAAATCATAATTCGAGAATTGTTGAAATCGGTAATGCAAGATTCATTAAGAATGGTGAAGTTAGTGGGAGTGTTGAAAAGTAAAGTGTGGAAACAAAAGAGGTAAGGGTCAATATTCTATTACCCACGAATGTGCCTACTTCCACACAAATATCAAATATTATTTCAGTTGTTGAAGAACACTTAAACAACACCGATCAACATTTGGATGAAACACTTCATGAAGAAACTAACTCACAAATATCTGACACAAATGAACCACAAGAACTTCCATTAAGAAAATCTCAAAGAGTTAGAAAATCTGCTATTTTGGATGATTATGTGGTTTATTTGCAAGATTCAGATTTTGACATTGGTCTTAATAAGGATCGGGTTTCATTTTCACAAGCCATAGAAAGTAATGAGTCTAACAAATGGATTGATGCCATGAAGGAAGAGTTAAAATCCATGGAATACAATAAAGTCTAGGATCTTGTTGAATTGCCAGAAAGTTCTAAAAGAATTGGGTGTAGATGGGTCTTTAAGACCAAAAGCGATTCAAATGGCAATATTGAACGATACAAAGCCAGACTTGTTGCCAAGGGTTATACTCAGAAAGGAGGCATCGATTATAAAAGAGACCTTTTCACTGGTCTCAAAGAAAGGTTCGTTAAGAATTATTATGGCTTTGGTGGCTCATTATGATTTAGAGTTACACCAAATGGATGTGAAAACTACCTTTCTTAATGGAGACCTCAAAGAGAAAGTCTATATGGACCAATCAAAGGGTTTTGAAACTAAAGGAAAAGGTCAAATGATATGTAAACTGAAGAAGTCAATATATGGACTTAAACAAGCCACACAACAATGGTATATAAAATTTAATGATACCATAACATCTTTTGGATTTGTGGAAAATACCGTTGATCGGTGTATATACCAAAAGATCAGTGGGAGCAAGTTTATATTTTTAGTCATATATGTTGATGATATTCTATTTGCTGCTAATGATTTAGGCATATTGCGTGAGACTAAAGATTTTCTCTCTAAGAATTTTGAAATGAAAGATATGGGTGAGGCATCCTATGTGATAGGAATAGAAATATTTCGTGATAGATCATAAGGATTATTGGGATTGTCTCAGAAAGGCTATATCGAAAGAGTTCTAGAGAGATTTAACATGAACAATTGTTTAGCAGGAATTGTTCTAATTCAAAAAGGGGACAAATTTAGTCTCATGCAATGCCCTAAGAATGATGTAGAACGAAAAGAAATGGAATCAATTCCTTACTCTTCTATTGTTGGTAGTCTGATGTATGCTCCGACTTTCACAAGACCAGATATTAGTTTTGCGGTCGGAATATTGGGAAGATATCAGAGTAACCCAGGAATTGATCATTGGAAAACTGCAAAGAAAGTTTTGAGGTACCTGAAAGGAACGAAGGATTACATGCTCATGTATAGGAGATCCAAGCATTTGAAAGTTATTGGATACTTGGATTCAGATTTCGCTGGATATATTGATACTATAAAATTCATGTTTGGTTATTTGTTCCAATTAGCTGAATGAGCAATATCATGGAAGAGTGCCAAACAGTCTGTCATTGCTACATCCACAATGGAAGCGGAATTTGTGGCATGTTTTGAAGCCAAAATTCACGCATTATGGTTGTGAAATTTTATTTCGGGACTTGGGGTTGTCGACACCATTACCAAGCCGCTGAAAATTTACTGTGATAATTCTGTAGCAGTATTCTTCTCCAAGAATGATAAGTACTCCAAAAGTTCCAAACATATAGAATTAAAGTATTTTACCGTTTAAGAGGAAGTACAGAAACAAAGAGTGTCACTTGAGCATATTAGAACATATCTCATGATTGCAGATTCGTTAATGAAAGGTTTACAGCCAAAGATATTTAAAGAACATGTACATAGAATGAGTCTTGGATGTATTTATGATTGATGTATTTATGATGTTTCGACACTCTGAGCTCATTTATGTGTTTCTGATATACATTAGTAATTTCTTGTTTCTCATAATGGTGTGCACATTATTGTTTTGAGATGTTACAGAATAAGTCTCAATGAGATATTATTGTGGACCATAATATTTTATAGCTTATGAACCTGATACGATAAATTACTAATGTTGTAGTATATGGAAGGGAGTATGTAGACAAATTATATATAACCGCCATAACTCATATTTAGTAGTTTATCGTATTATGGTATTTATGATGGACATTATAGAAGAGATTTGTTTATGCGCAACTAATGTTCCTATATTAAATATTAATATTATGTGATTATTAGGCCAAGCAGGAGAATGTAATATTTTCTTACGTTAATTTATTGGTGGCCCAATAAGTTTAAGGCCCATAATTAATATTTAATTAATGAGCAAATCTCATCCGTCCGATTAGTTACTTGATGGACGTACCGGATTAAGTGAGAACCTCTATAAATTGGTCCTCTCCCCATCCATTAGGGTTACCATATTTTATTTCTTTCTTCCATCACTAAAGGCGCAGTAACGTAAAGCTAGGACAAGGGGCGAGGAACCAATTTATCAATTAACGCTTCCGCTTCATGATAATGGCGTACGATTCAGGTATATTTTCTGTAACAATTTTATGTAAGATTATCATGTTCAAGATCCTGGAATGAATTAAAGTTTATACTCACATATATAATACTTCAAAAAGTACACAAGAGTTGTTTTTGGGATTTGAAGATTTTGAAACTAAAAATTGGTTAAAATTTACAAACAAACAGATATTTAAAAATAAATTTGAAAAAAAAACCTCTCAAATTTTATGGATCTTCGTAAAGGTAGTATCTTGTGGGATTTAAAGTGGATACGTTGCAAAGAGGGAGAACCACAAAACACTAAAAGAGAAAGGCAAATAAGCTCTCGTTTTATGGGGGCCATTCTGATAACAATTTCAAAGGAAAAAGAAGAGAGGATTGTCATTGTCACACCTCCTTTTTCACCTACACCCCCGTGAAGGGACGTAAAGGGAGTTTTTTCAATTAAAGGACAATCGAAACGGGATTTATTATTTAATTCAGAGTCGTCACTTGGGAGATTTATGGTGTCCCAAGCCACCGGTTGAATCCCGGATCGAGGAAAGATTAACTCTGTTTAACAGTCTGCGCACCAGAAATCCGGATAAGGAATTCCGTTAACCCGGGAGAAGGTGTTAGGCATTCCCGAGTTCCGTGGTTCTAGCACGGTCGCTCAACTGTCATATTTGGCTTAATTATCTGATTTTTATACAATTATGAACTTATGTGCCAATTTTACCTTTTAACCGCTTTTATTATTATCATTATTATTTTAACAAAGAATTGCAACGTTGTGAAAACGTATCTCGAACCACGTCACATCAATGTACCCGTGGTTATCGACATATTTCGACTCCGTTGAGATTTGGATTTGGGTCACATAAATGTGCACCCGGGTTTAAGAAGGTAATATTATTTAAAGTACGCGCTTAAAGAGACTAACGCGTTGTTATTTTGGGAAATGGCCGTGAAACTCGCTAAACGGCCTCTCCCTAAATCTAAGTATTTTAATATGTACAATTATCGAGGGCCCCGCAATCTAGGTGCTTTATTTGGCGAGACTCATCTCATTCTTATTTTAAAAGGGCAAACCTAAAGCAATCTATAATTTTCTACTTTATTTGTCTCTAAAAAAAGGAAAAGTCCTAATTAATTAACATTACAAAATCGGGCCTCATAGTTCAAGTCCGGATCCAAACAAAAGGACGAACATTTTAATGTGAATCTACTACCTAACTTAAAAGCCTAGTCCATCCTTAAGTGCCAACATGCCATATCAGTCTTGGGCCCAAAGAGCCCAAGCCATAAAATTCGTGCAGGCCAACCGTGAATTTTCAGTGGCCCAAAGTGGGCCTAGGACTAGCCTAGTTCAAATGAACATGATCATGCCGAGAAGATCGCGGGATAAGCATTTGCACACCACAATTACTCCAACTCTCCAGAGTGTGTTTACCAAATAGTAATAAAATACTACGACGTACGCTCGTTCAAATTAACTACTTATTCATATCCAATTATCATGACCAATTTGTTTAGTCAGTGCTAACGGTGCCTGCTTATTTTAAACAAGTTACTGATGATGCCTACTGATATTACTAGCCTAAACTGTTGATGCCTACTGATATTAGGTTTAACTCGAAATCAAACTTGATAACCCATCATACATTTGCAACCCCAATCATGTTTCTGAATTTGATTTTCAACAAAATAGTGTTATACTAAAGTGAGCACTATCTATACTAAAGCAGTTGCTAGATAACCATGAATTCAAGTAGTCCCAAAACAAATCAGCGCACATTCGAACATTCTGATGCTTCTGTTTCTAATTAAATTATCGTCCCTAACTGGTTGCCCACTTTGACATGTATCCCTTATAGCATAACGAATAAAGAGTTCAAATAACTTCATCTAGTACTAATTGTTATGGTAAAGCAACTAACAACCTAGCAACTCAAATTTGTAAACTAACAGCATGTCAACAGGAACATAGCAGTTCAGTAGCTCTTAATTACAATCAGTGTGTATCCACTATTCACATAATACTAAACACATAATCAATATCGACTAGATATAATTAACTAACAACTCATCCAATTGTAAACAACAGGCAACCTACAAATGAACACAAATCTGTGAATATTTCCATTTTCAACTTCAAGGAGCTACATCAAGGCGATTCGAAAAGTGTACCTGGATTGGAAAAACAGGACAAGAAGAAGGAGAAGAGGATCAACAGCAGTAGCAATACAACACAGCAGAACATCAAACAATCACTGTGAGTACCAGACCGCAGGTACCAACAGCTAGTGACATATGTAGCAGACCCAAGCGATAAACCAGAAATCCAGAAGTGTTTAAAACCCAACAGAATTACCAGAACCGACTCAAAACCAGCCTAAATAAACCCAAAGTCACTAGAAAACCAACCAGGGAACCTCTGAGACTCTCACAATCAGAAATCAAGCTAGAAACATGCAACTCATCAACTGGAATTCTAATTTGACTTCAGGAAACTAATGCAACAGTAGGTTTTCTCAATATTTTTCAAAGTCCGGCAGTGTGTGCCAATCTTTGGACTTTTTCTATTTTTCTGATTCTCAACCCTTACCGCCCATTCAAAAAAGGTCCCCCCAATGTCTCTACTAATCTCTATATTTAAACCCAAAACCTCAGCCTATTTTTCATCTCTAATCAGCACTTAGGAAAGTATTTCTGCCCATGATGTTCCCTTACAGTCCACTATCAAGTGTCTTATGCCCAAAGGTACAGGCAGCTCATAATATTCAATTAATCCCCCATGCTTTTATGTTTTGTTCCCCACTAATACTAAACAATTCATTAGTTTAATGGTACTTTAATATTTTACTGACAGCCCACTTAAACTAGCCAATTTCTGAACTCTTCAATTCCCAAATTACCCCTAAAACTACTGTGATTTACTGTCCTAGTCCAATCCCTTGTACCTTATCAGCTATAACCAATTTCCTTAATCAAAATCAAACAGCAACTCAAACTACACAGATTAGATCAAACATCAAACTGATATTAAATTACTAAGATGCACATGTACATGGGAATAACTGACTGCATTCACCATTCTGAACCAAAACTAACAAAAATGAATGAAATATTGTAATATCCCAAATTCATATGCAACTAAGCTGATTGGAAATGGAGAGTAAAGAATCCATCATAACATAATAAGACAATTTGAACCAACAGTAATATCAAACGATCAGAGCTTTATACAATCACTCGCTGAACTTGCCTAAACCGAGATATTCAACAATGTAAAGAGGAAACTAATATAGAGGGAAAACAAACAGACAGGGGTTCGAGCGATTTCAACCAAATCCAATTAACTAAAAAAAATCCAATTAATACAGCGATGGATATTTGGACCGGAAAAAGGTCCGAAGGAGGGGGGAAGAAGTAATTGACAATCACAACGATGAAATTAGGCAAACACAAACGACAATCAAAAGGAAAAAAGGAAAAGAAGAGAAATACCTCAGAAACTACAGGCCAAAACCCAATCTGTACCAATCGAACCTTCGACTTGAGGTTTGAAGCCGAGACGGACCTTAATCGAGTGTTCTCGACTGAGAACACACTACTAACATCGGCCACAACCTCAATTTTCTTTTGGATCGACTCCTAGGTTTTGTTCTTCTAGGGCTCGTCGATTGATTTGAAACTCGACCAGTTCTAGCAAGATTCGAGCCAGACCAAGGGCGTTTTAGGCACGAGAGAGGTCAGGTGGATAGCTGGTGTAAGTTTGGGGTTCATTAGATGAACTAGGGTTTTGGGTCCTGAGCTTAGATCACAGATTCGAAAAAGCCGGGAATGATTCGAGGACAACGGAGTGGGGATTCAGGTTGAGGGTGGTTAGGAGGTTCAGGGGTGTTATTTTGGCGGTCATTGGAGCCGGAGCCGCCTGGTTTACGGCGAAGGAGTGGATGGGCGGCTAGGGTTTCGGAGGGGATTTGGTCTCTGAATTTGGAGACGATACAGAGAGGGGGGTATGATGGGTTTTGGGGCATTGGGGGGGGTTTGATATATTAAAAAAGGGTCAATCAATGTGAACCATTGGATTAAGGGTGATGGAGGGTTCAGATCAACTTAGGGAAGGGAAACAGGGTCGTTTGGTTTAGTGCCGGGGTTGGATCGGTTATTGGGATGGACGGGTCGGGCTGTGAGGGAGTTGATCTGGACCGTTGATCAAGTGATCAACGACCCAGATTGAGAGTGACAAAAACGACGTCGTTTGGACGGTTGTATTGCCAGCCTAATTGGACCGGGTAAAAAGGGTATTTGGACTGGGCTTGAACTCTCTTTTAAAATTGGCCCAGTCCGATTTTCTCTTGTTTTCTTCTTTTTCTTCTATTTTATTTTTAATTCCTAAAACCAAAATTCCTAAATTGAATTGTAAAACCAAGATTATTTTAAAAAGATATTAATCAACCCTTAACAACAATTAACACACAAGATCGAAAAATAAAATCGCATAATTAAACAATAAAATGACAAAACTACCAAAATTCATAATTTTTGTGATTTTCATTCTTTAAAATAGGACATGGTTTAATTAATTCCAAAATGCATAATTTAATCCTTAATGCACATGCAACACATATTTTTGTATTTTTTCTAATTAAAGTAGAAATAAACACGCGCAGACAAAAATACTAATAAATTACAAACAACACAAAACTATTTTATTTTGAATTTTTTGGGAGTAGTTCTCATAGAGCAAAAATCACGTGCTCACAGCTGCCCCTCTTTGTCCGAAAACATAGAGGGTTTTCGTGCAAAAATGAAGTGAGCGGATACGAGCGATTTTTGCCCGTTAGAATACTCCGTGTGAAGCATTTTTTGAAAAGATTTAACCGAACCTTTGCTTCAAAGGTTTCCTACATATCCCTGGCTAGAAGGGAATCAGGTTAATGTAGTTCGGGAAGTTTTGGTGGCTGGGACTACCGTGGGACTGCCTTTTACTGTTACTGCTGCTGCATGTTGTTGCTACTGCTTTTTGATCTCCTTATTACACCATGCCCAAAAGAAAACAAGAAGCTAGACTTAAACTAGGAATTACAAAATCTTATCTATCTCTGACTTGTTCTTGTAGTCTTCTTTCTGACTTCTGCGATGGGATTCATGCTGGGGGTATTTTTGTTGTAACCCTCCGCATTACTAACTTCTGGCTTGATCTTGAAATGTATTCCTCTGTTCTACAGGTGGGCTCCTGACTTCAACTTGACTTTAAAAGATAATACGGCCTCCATTCTCCAGGCGGGCTCCTGACTTCAACAGCAATTTAAAGATAATGCAGCCTCCATTCTCCAGGCGGGATCCTGCCTTTATCAACTTAAAATTTATTCCTCTGTTCTACAGGCGGGCTCCTGACTTTGTTTTGAAATGTACTCCTCTGTTCTACAGGCGGGCTCCTGACCTCAACTACTTCTTAAAAATATAGAACCTCTATTCTCCAGGCGGGCTCCTGACTTCAATAAACCTTAAAATATAACACCTCCATTCTCCAGGCGGGCTCCTGACTTCAACAACTTCTTAAAATTATAACACCTCCATTCTCCAGGCGGGCTTCTGACTTCAACTATAACTTGAAAATATAACACCTCCATTCTCCAGGCAGGCTCCTGACTTCAACAACTTCTTAAAATTATAACACCTCCATTCTCCAGGCGGGCTCCTGACTTCAACTACAACTTAAAAATATAACACCTCCATTCTCCAGGAGGGCTCCTGACTTCAATAAACCTTAAAATATAACAACCTCCATTCTCCAGGCGGGCTCCTAACTTCAACAACTTCTTAAAAATATAACACCTCCATCCTCCAGGCGGGCTCCTGACTTCAACAACTTCTTAAAATGTAACACCTCCATCCTCCAGGCGGGCTCCTGACTTCAACAACTTCTTAAAATGTAACACCTCCATTCTCCAGGCGGGCTCTTGACTTCAACAACTCCTTAAAAATACAACGCCTCCATTCTCCGGGCGGGCTCCTGACTTCAACAACTTCTTAACAATATAACACCTCCATTCTCCAGGCGGGCTCCTGACTTCAACAACTTCTTAAAATGTAACACCTCCATTCTCCAGGCGGGCTCCTGACTTCAACAACTTCTTAAAAATATAACACCTCCATTCTCCAGGCGGGCTCCTGACTTCAACAACTCCTTAAAAATACAACGCCTCCATTCTTCAGGCGGACTCCTGACTTCAATAAACCTTAAAATATAACACCTCCATTCTCCAGGCGGGCTCCTGGCTTCGACTATTTCTTAAAGATATAACACCTCCATTCTCCAGGAGGGCTCCTGACTTCAACGGTAATTTAAAGATAATGTAGCCTCTATTCTCCAGGCGGGCTCCTAACTTCAATAAACCTTAGATCATCTTCTTTCAGAATTGCTTCCCTCAAAACTGGTGTCTTATTCCTCCGAAAACTGCTGGGGATAACACCGATGTTTCATTCACAACTATGTTATTTTTCTTCTTCACAGACTACTACTTCCCTTAAAGCTGGTGCTTTCACTTCTCTGAAACCTGCCGGGGATAACACTGCTGGGGAATTATCTTTCTTCTTTAAGACTAGCTACTCTCCTCCTTTTAACAATGGTGGGGATGATACTGATTCAAAGGCCACTACCTTTAAAACTTTGGGTTATCTTGCTTCTTCCAAGGTTGCTTTCTTTAAAACTTGTATTGCCTTCTCCCGTAAACTGCTGGGTATTCCACTTCCTTCAAAATTTGTGTTATCTTTCATCTTCCCCAAGTGGGTATCTGATTTCAAGAAAATTTTTGCAATGAGAGAAAATTTTCTGCCCCAGTTTGATAATCTTCTTTGCGGCCATGTCTTCCCGCTGTCAATAACATTTCCTTTCCCTGCTTCAGATCAAAGAAAAATTTGTTAGTTTAAAACGTGTTAAGTGGTCATGCCACTCCTGTTGGGGATGGTTTTTCCCTTTTCCTTTCCCTGCTTTGCATTTTATTACAAAACTTGTTGGGGATGATATTATTTTGCCGGGGATGGTTTTTCTTTTCTCTTCCTTCCCCGCTCTGTGTTGTCCGACCATTGCGAAACTTGGTCGATAATCTGTCAGAGTTGTTCCTTCATCTCGCAAATCTGCTGGGGATCCTCTTGGAATTTGATCCATAACTTTTCCACTGTTGTTTTTCTGTTTTTCTCCAACTTCCCCTGGAGATTTGGTCCTCTTGGAATCTGGACCCATTCATCATTTGGTCTTGCGACAAACTTCTTTTCACTTTGTCGCCTTATCTTTGGCCCATCCTATTCGCATTTTGCTTTGCACCATTTTGGCAACTAGTAGTAAGCTCTGAAAAATCTTTCTCAAAACAAACTGCTGGGGAGATAAAGTCTTAAAACAATAGAAATGAAAAGTGATGATTTCAAAAGATGGAAAAAGAAGAAGTCTTTCCGAACGAATGATGGGGAGAAGAAAAAGGAAAGGACTTATCTGAATGATATAACCGATCTCAATGATCATGTCGTGCATTCCGGATTAATCAACCCAGTCTATTTGTTTCAATCAATCTTTCTGGTGGCCCCATTTCGCTGAGGGATATGCAAGCGCCCAACTCTTTGCCAAATGCGGATCCTTTCCGCCAATCTTGTCTTGTCTCCTCATAGTGTCCTTCGAGGGGCTTTCACTAATAAGACTCTCTCATTTCTCCCAACTCTCGTCGCCTTATGGTGCCTGTAAAGGTTTTCACCGATAAGACTCTCTCATTTTATTTTTCTCAACTCCCGTCGCCTAAGGTGCCTGTGGAGGTTTTCACTGATAAGACTCTCATTTTATTTCATTTTTTCAGCTAGGGATTGGAGTGTTACCGATATGACTCTCTCTGCTGGGGATTCTTTCGGCTATCAATTCATTTCCAGCTTATGATCCTCTTCTCTGCTGGGGATCAAAGTGTTATTCCCGACTTCCATTTGCATAACTTGGCACTTCTCGGATACTGATCGAGAGGTCTTTTTTGTACATCAATATGGGTTTTTGTGTATGGCTAAAAGAAAAGGGGTATCAAAAGGTTCAAAATAATTTTGATGGGTAAAACATTACAACTCTTGGAATCGAACTTTCTTTCCAAAATTACGAACACAAACTTCTGCCCCAGTTTTTCTTGCTTGGGGATTTTTATTTTTTGTTACACTATGACCGAGCCGTGAGGCGCCTACGTATCCTTCTTTGAGGAATCAGGTCAAACGTAGTTCCCAATTCCTTTGTTTTTCTTGTGACTTTCTTTTGTCTTTATTATCATTATTTTTCTCTTCTTTTTTTCTTTCATTTTCATCACTGATTCCAAAAGAGGGGTATGAAAGAATAAATAACGCTCAAAAGGGGAAGCAAAGGTTAAAGTGTTTGGATAGAAGAAAGAATTGCCTCCGTCATTTCATTCTCCGATAAATGCCAAGTACAAATAAACAACAGTTACAATCAAAAGAAATCATACATAATATCTCTTAACTGCGTCAGAATTGATAGCCATGTCGACGCATTTCCCTTCGATATCTGTTAAACACAGGGCCCCATTGGACAACACTCTGGTTACAATGAATGGCCCTTGCCAATTCGGGGCGAACTTGCCTTTTGCTTCAGCCTGATGTGGGAGGATGCGTTTCAGCACCTGCTGTCCTACTTCAAATTCCCTGGGGTGCACCTTCTTATTATATGCTCTTGCCATCCTCTTCTGATACAACTGGCCATGACATACTGCTACCAATCTCTTTTCATCAATCAGGCTCAACTGCTCCAATAGGGCTTTGACCCATTCATCATCATCAATCCCAGCCTCAGCGACAATCCGAAGGGATGGAATTTCAACTTCCGCCGATATCACTGCTTCAGTTCCGTATACCAACGAATAAGGAGTTGCACCTACTGAAGTGCGAACAGTAGTGTGATATCCCAACAAAGCAAATGGTAATTTCTCATGCCATTGCCTCGAACCTTATACCATCTTCCGAAGTATCTTCTTTATGTTTTTGTTGGCTGCCTCAACTGCTCCATTCGCCTTGGGACGATATGGGGTGGAATTGTGGTGTGTAATCTTAAATTGTTGACATACCTCTTTCATCAAATTGTTGTTAAGATTAGCACCATTATCCGTGATGATCACTTTTGGGATCCCAAATCTACAGATGATATGGGAATGAACAAAATCTACCACTGCCTTCTTAGTTACCGACTTGAAGGTTTTAGCTTCAACCCACTTAGTGAAATAATCGATGGTCACCAGAATGAACCTATGGCCGTTGGTAGCTGCCGGCTCAATAGGTCCAATGACATCCATGCCCCAGGCAACAAATGACCATGGTGCTGACATTGTATGCAATTCTGTCGGCGGAGAATGAATCAAATCTCCGTGTATCTGACACTGATGGCATTTTCGCACAAAATTGATACAATCCCTCTCCATAGTGAGCCAATAATACCCTTCTCGAAGAATCTTCTTTGCCAATACATATCCGCTCATATGTGGCCCACAAACTCCCGCATGTACCTCTGTCATCATTGTCGCGGCTTGACCAGCATCTATACATCTCAGCAATCCCAAATCTGGTGTTCTTTTGTATAACACTCCTCCACTGAGGAAACATCCATTTGCCAATCGCCAAATGGCTCTCTTTTGATCTCCGGTGGCCTGCTCCGGGTATATCCCCATCCTGAGGTATTCCTTGACATCATAAAACCATGGTTCGCCATCCATTTCTTCCTCTATCGTGTTGCAATAGACATGCTGATCACGAACCTGAATATGCAATGGGTTAACATGAATTTTGTTTGGGTAGTGCAACATCGATGCTAAAGTGGCCAAAGCATCGGCAACCTCATTATAAACTCTTGGGATGTATCTGAACTCCACTAATCGAAATCGTTTACTCAGATCAAGCAAGCATTGTCGATATGGTATGAGCTTCAAATCCCTTGTTTCCCATTCACCCTGAATCTGATGCACCAGGAGGTCCGAGTCTCCCAAAACCAAGACGTCCTAGACATCCATGTCTGCAGCTAACCGTAAGCCCAAAATGCATGCCTCATATTCAGCCATGTTATTGGTACAATAGAAACGTAGCTGAGCCGTAACAGGATAATGATGTCCTGTTTCAGAAATAAGTACCGCTCCTATTCCAACTCCTTTTGCATTTGCGGCTCCATCAAAGAAGAGCTTCCAACCTGGTTCTTCATATAATTCCAACTCATCTATATGCATCACTTCTTCATCAGGAAAATACGTCCTCAATGGCTCGTACTCTTCATCAACCGGATTCTCAGCCAAGTGATCGGCCAATGCTTGGGCTTTCATGGTCGTCCTCGTCACATAGACGATGTCGAACTCCGTGAGTAATATTTGCCATTTCGCTAACCTCCCTATGGGAATAGGCTTCTGGAAAATATATTTCAGTGGATCCAAGCGTGAAATGAGATAAGTAGTATATGATGAAAGATAATGCTTCAATTTCTGGGTCACCCAGGTTAAGGCACAACATGTCTTCTCGAGTTGAGTGTACTTAACCTCATAGCCTATAAACTTCTTGCTAAGATAATAGATGGCTTGCTCCTTCCTTCCTGTAATGTCGTGTTGCCCCAGGACGCAGCCAAACGAATTCTCCAGGACCGTTAGATAAAGAATTAACGGTCTTTCCGGCTCAGGTGGAACCAACACATGTGGATTTGATAAATATCCTTTGATTTGGTCAAATGCTTCCTGACATTCTGCCGTCCATTCCACCGCAACATCTTTCTTCAGTAGCTAAAAAATGGGTTCACAAGTTGTTGTGAGTTGAGCAATAAACCTGTTGATATAATTCAACCTTCCCAACAGACTCATTACTTCTGTCTTGTTCTTCGGCGGTGGCAAATCTTGGATGGATTTGATGTTTGACGGGTCCAACTCAATGTCTCGCCGACTGACGATGAATCCCAACAACTTTCCAGATAGAACACCAAATGCACATTTGGCCGGGTTGAGCTTAATATCGTACCTTCGAAGTCTTTGGAAAAACTTCCTTAGGTCTGCTACGTGGTTTTCCTCATGCTTGGATTTTATGATCACATCATCCACGTATACCTCAATCTCTTTGTGTATTATGTCATGAAACACAGTAGTCATTGCTCTCATGTACGTTGCCCCAGCATTCTTCAAACCAAATGGCATTACCCGGTAGCAATAAGTCCCCCACGGCGTAATGAAAGCCATCTTTTCCGCGTCTTCTTCATCCATCAGAATCTGATGATACCCAGCATAGCAATCTACAAAAGACCCGATCTCACGTCCGGCACAATTATCGATCAAGATATGGATGTTAGGTAATGAAAAGTTGTCCTTGGGGCTTGCCTTATTCAAATTGCGGTAATCGACACACACTCTGATCTTCCCATCTTTCTTCGGCACTGGCACCACATTAGCCAACCAATCAGGATATCGAGTGACCCGAATAACCTTTGCTTGTAGCTGCTTGGTTACTTCCTCTTTAATCTTCACACTCATGTCTGTTTTGAACTTCCTCAATTTCTGCTTGACAGGAGGACACGTCGGGTCAGTGGGCAATTTGTGAACCACTAAATTCGTGTTTAACCCTGGCATGTCATCATCCGACCATGCAAAAAACGTCTTTGAACTCAATAAGTGCTTTGATTAGTTCCTCCTTGATATTCGGCGCAATGTGGATGCTTATTTTAGTTTCTCTGGTATCATCTGCATCCCTTAAATTGATGGCTTCTGTGTCATTTAAGTTGGGCTTGGATTTCTCTTCAAACTGGCTTAACTCTCTATTTATCTCTTCGAAGGCTTCATCCTCATCGTATTTCGATTCATCATCATAATCGACCTCTTGTACAATTAGTTCGGAATCAGATTGATTTTTTAGACTGGGTAGAAGATCCATTGTGCATGCCATGTCATTAGAACCAATATAAAGAGAACTGTTCAGAAAGGGAAAAGAAGAAAACAAAGTTAAAACAAAGTAAGAAAAGAAAAGCTTTCACTTTATTAAAATACGGGATAACAGAGTTTCACACTTTGCCGAATACAAAACAAAACTGGATTACAACCCTGGAATAATCCAAAAACAAGAAAGAAAAATCCAGAGCCTACTACCAAGACTCCCTCCGGGTAGGAAGAGGAGTAGCTGTCCAATTGTTGATATTGGCCCTAGGCCCCACAAACTGTATGTCTGCCTTACTGGAACCTTCTCCAGCTTCTATCATGTTGACATCAGTGAACAACCTTTCAAAGCCCTCATTCAAATCTCTATCTGGCCCGATCAGTGGTCCGAGAACTTTCAGGACCGACAACTTTCTGATACCTGCTCTGACAAATGATCTGGATAGGCGCGGGATTGGCTTAGGAAGGACCCAGACTCTTTTCTTCAACTTGCAGGCCTATCTCACATCCGCCGCTGTAGGCTTGAACCCCAACCCAAAGGTATCCAGATTTTTGGGCAAAGAAACCGGCTGAACAATACCCTGAAGATCATCCCCTAAACCTTTGCCTGGCACAAACCTGTTCTTCAACATCTCCGAGGCTACCATGACAGTTGCAGCTGCGATCTTGGGAAGTGGAAGGTCCTCGCCTTCAGAAATTTTATCCACTGAAACCGTATCGAAAACCTGGTAAACCCACGGTCCCTTATCATCATCAGTCTCTATGAAGGGCACGATGGCATCACTTACGGCGCTTGCATTGTCTTCCCCATGTACTATGATCTCTTGCCTATCCCACTCGAATTTGACCATCTGATGTAATGTAGAAGGCACTGCTTTGGCGGCGTGGATCCAGGGTCGCCCCAACAAAAGATTATATGACACTGCCACGTCTAACACTTGAAACTCCATGGTGAACTCGACTGGACCAATTGTTAATTCAAGTATGATGTCACCCACTGTGTCTGTACCACCAACATCAAACCCTCGAACATAGATGTTGTTCTTGTGAATCCTGTCACCATCGACCTTCAGTTTGTTCAATGTGGCCAAAGGACAGATATTGGCACTGGACCCATTATCGATCAGTACTCGAGTAACTACTGAGTCTTCGTACTTCACGGTCAGATAAAGGGCTCTATTATGTTCTGTACCCTCCACGGGCAACTCGTCGTCTGAAAAGGTGACCCTGTTGACCTCGAAAATCTTGTTTGCTATTTTCTCCAGATGGTTCACAGAGATCTTATCCGGAACATGGGCTTCATTCAGAATTTTCATCAATACCTGGCGGTGCTCGTCTGAATGGATCAACAATGATAACAATAAGATCTGTGCTGGGGTCTTCCTCAACTGCTCTACAATGGAATAATCTTGCGCCTTCATTTTCTTTAAAAATTCTTCCGCCTTTTCCTCGGTAACTGGATTCTTTGTCGCTACTGGATTAGCCCTTCTTAACTCTGTGGAAGCAAAATACCTTCTCGAACGAGTTAACCCCTGTGCCTCACATATTTCTTCCACAACTTCCTTCCCCTTGTGCATTACCCTTACTTGACTGTAGCTCCATGGCACAGCTTTCTCGCTGATTATCGGCAACTGCATTACTGGCCTGATAACAACTGGTCCTACGCGTGCCCCCTTCACGACTACTAGCTTGCTTGATATCCCTTGCAACGTTACTTTGACCGGCTCTGGATTCTTGGCAACATCAGTCGAACTCTTTCCTATCGCCACCACTGGTTTGCCTTCTACCCTTTCTGACTGTACTACCATTTCTCCACTGATCAACTTTCCTTTCGGACTGGCACGGATCATCATTACCGTTTGTGAGGGCTTCTTGAGCTTCCCTCCTTCGTGCACCAGTTCGATCATGTGGGCTTCATGGTGTGACGGCAACAGGTTCTGATTGATGTTAGGTGCCTCGGGCTCCTGGACCTCGATCCTATTTGTGTCATTAAGATCTTGTATGGCAGTCTTCAACTTCCAACACTTCTCAGTATCATGCCCGGGAACCCCCGAACAATATTCACAGCTTACCGAGTGATCCAGATTTTTGGGAAAGGGATTTGGCAATTTGGGCTCCACAGGACTCAATAGGCCTATTTGCCTCAATTTGTGGAACAGAGTAGTATAGGTTTGTCCCAGCAGAGTGAATTTTCTCGGCCTCTGCACCTTTTCATTCCTGAAAGTCTGATTCCCACGAAAACCTGGTCCCGAAGGATTCCGGTAGGCCCTTGGTGGTGGATATGTGTTTTGTGGAGGTGGATATGTGTTTTGTGGAGGTGGATATATATTTTGGGGAGCCAGCGCATGCCATTGCGGGCGAGCCAGAGGCTGGGTGTAAGTTTGGGCGTGATGGACAGAGAAATGTGGCTCTTGTGGTGGGTAGTAGGGCTGTGGAGGGCCATATGGAATGTGTGGGTAATTTGAGTGATGGGGTTTAGGTTGGTAGTGAGGGGGGGACCTCTTGATCTGGACCAAGTACCTGCCTCGACTGTTGTAACATCTTCCCTTTTCTTCTTTCCGAGCATACCTCTCGTGCCGCTCTGGATAGCCTGAGTGGTTGCTTTAATCGTCGAATAGCTCAGGATTTTGTTGGACTTAAGCCCCTCTTCAATTATACCGCCCATTTTACTACTTCGTTTAAAGATTTTCCAACTGACGTCACCAAGTGACCAAAGTAAGTTGGCTCTAGAGTCTGTAGAAAGTAGTCCACCATCTCCCCCTCTCTCATCGGAGGATCAACTCTTGCTGTCTGTTCTCTCCAACGAAACCCAAATTCTCGGAAGCTTTCCCCAGGATTCTTCTCAAGTTTCAACAATGTGAGACGGTCAGGGACGATCTCAAGGTTGTACTGAAAGTGACCTGCAAATGCCTGTGCTAAATCGTCCCAGGTATACCACCTGCTCGGATCCTGTCTTGTATACCATTCCAGTGCAGAACCGCTCAGACTCTGACCAAAGTAAGCTATCATCAGCTCGTCTTTTCCCTCGACCCCTCTCATCTTACTGCAAAACCCTCGCAGATGTGCCATTGGATCACCGTGCCCCTCGTATAGATCAAACTTTGGCATCTTGAACCCTGCCAACAATTGAATGTCTGGGAATAGGAACAGATCTTTGTAGGTCACACTGACTTGGTTGCCTAACCCATGGATATTCCTGAAGGACTGCTCCAGGCTTTTAAACTTTCGAAGCACTTCGTCTTGCTCTGGGCTCTTAACCGGCTTTTCAGTCTCTACCGGGATCTCGAAGTGAGTGTTATAAGTATGAGGCTCAGGTGCTTTGAAGGTTGGTTCAGGGGGTAATATTGGTTATCGTGAGCCTGAAACAACGGCTCGCTAGATGATCTTTGCAGCGTGGCGGGTGGGGGTGCCACGAAAACATGAACATTTGGTGGAGGAGGGTTCTGATGGGGTTGTGGAGCTTGGGGATCATAGGCATTTCTTCCCTGATAGTATTGGTGACTGGGGGAGCTTTTTGAAGGTCCGGGGGGAGGGTATTCCGGCGTGTGTCCTGGTGGGAGAGTGGGAATAACGGGAGGGTTAGGCACTTTTTGTACACTAGCTAAGGCCAGCTGCATTTCTTTCATCTCCTGTCTCATCTTATCCATTTCCTCCTTCAGCATTTGATTCTCCGTAATTTTATCCTCGACACTTTGGTCTGAACTAGTCATGCTTTTTAGTACGGGCCCTTTGGATCTTGTTTGGTAATGGTAATCTTCCAAAACGTTCTAACAAACTAACTGGTTCAAAATCTCTGGATAAACAACAAACTTGTTAGCGTTAGAGTTTAACACATATTGCAATTTCACGTTGGGGGATGCAATGTTCCTAGGCAGTTTAACCATTTCTAACATGTCTTTGCTTCGACTGTATGCGTCATTCCGGCTTACTTTGTTTGTGCCTCTTTTAAGTGTTTCTAAAACTTTCTTTATCTCTCTTTTTATTTCTTTATTTTCCTTTCTTTTATTCACTCTGCCCTTTCTCTTTTTCTTTTTAGTGGTGGTCGAATCTTATGTGGATTGCCTACGTATCATATCCCCGCATGAATCAGACCGGGCGTAGTTCTGCCCTATAAGTGCGAAAAGCAAAAAGATAATTGTTTGGAAATTTTTGATTTTTCATTAACAAACATTCTATTACAAACCAGACGCTTCTTAGAAAAGGAAAATAACAGACTCGAAACCAAACCAAGTACGAACTCAATAACTACCGACAGACTCTGATGCGAAATAAGACAGACTCTAACAGACAATAGACTCCAAGAGAAAGAAAATGCAGATTCAAACTATGAACTCATTAAGGTTTTGAATTTGGGTGCCCGCGGGGCATCATTCGGCCTCACCGCGGGTTTAGGTGTAAGGTTCTTTTCCAGCTGCTCCAATTTATGCATGATTTGCTTCACAAATATCATCACCGCCGAGAATAAGGTAGTACGAGTCATCTTTTCACACTCCCGACATTTCCTGGTGATAGCACAAGCAATAATCAGAATCTTCTTCCTGGTCCGGTCTTTTTCTAGGAGTAGGCGTTTTATCCGATCCCCCCTGGCCTTCAAAACCCGAGAATCATGCAGGTGTTGTTTCCGTAACTATTGTATTTCATCTTCCATTGAGGCCATCAGATTACAGCAGTGTTTACTCTCGGTTTCAAAAGCCTTGGCCTGTTTACCCGCCTTGCTCTCTAGGGTGGTCATCTTCCATTTTAGACTGACAAAGGTCTTTTCATAATCTTTCCTTGCCTGTTGTAGGTACTATGTGCGCTCTTTTGTTCTCTTTGCCCATTGTACCTGGAGTTGTGCTATGGTACCCTCAGATTTTTTCAAATTATCCCGGCACTCACCGACTTCCCCTTTTAACCCTTTTATTAACCACTCATCTGACCGACTCTTTTGTTGTTTGTCAGCATCTCTCCTCATCTATCGGATTTGGGCTTTCAGCGCCTCGTTTTCTTGGGACATTTTGCTCTTTTCTCCCCGGTCGGCATCAACTTGCAGACTATTTTCAAATTCCAGGTCTCTAATTTGTTGCCTCAGCTTGCCTACTTCGGCCCGGTATTCGCGCTCTCTGGCCAACCAGTCCCACGGTTCTCGTGACGCCTCAACGAACTCTTGAATGTGAGGTTTTTTGGTTGGCCGTTCTGGTTCGTCTCTTATAATGTCCTTCTTTCTGTAACAGGCGAGATAAGCCGGTGAGACTTCACCTCTGGACAAGTCGCGCACTCGGGTGCTTACCGTCAAATACTAGCATTCATTCCATATATAATGGACGGTTTCTTCAGGAAATTGGCCGTCGGTGCTTATCTCGACTGTATAAACACTGAGATCTTCATCTGGGTATACCACCTGACACCTTCCTAACTGTCTCATCACCCGGTAGGGCGCATAAGGTTGAATACCTCGGAGTCCCATTAAGAGGAAGTACGGCCCTGTGGCGGGCATATACACAATTTCCTCAACAGGAAGCCAACCCAATGTCCACTCTATTTGTGTTGTAGTGACGGCGCGGAGGCAAGATATCCAGTCTTCAGACCGTTCTGGCAATTTGAGCCCTGAAACCCTCGTGTTATATCCTTCAATGCAGCCTTCGTTTGAAGATTTATAGCTCATATACTGAGGATGATGACACAGGTGCTTGATCATCCACATTTGCAATAACAAATTGCATCCTTCGAAAAAATCTGCCCCGGTTTTACAGGCTGTGAGAGCTCAGTATATCTCGGAAACTATCATAGGGGTAAGCATGCTTTTGTTGTTGGTAATCAGGACCTTGACGACTCCATCCACCTTCAAATCAATATTCCTGTCTTTCCGAGGAAACACCGCAATGCTTAAGAATGCTACCATGAAGGCGAACTGCCTATGTTCATCTCATTTTGTCTGATTCCCTCTGCTGCAAACCCCGCTTTCCAGATCGTCGAACCCTCCTATATGCCCATACCTCTGGTATATGAACTGCAGAGTAGAAAAACCCCTATCCAATTCAGAGTACGGGACTCCCTTGCTTATCTTTAGCAGATCCATGAACTTGTGTGAATTGACGGCTCTTGGAGCAATCAGATATTTGTGCCTTAGCCCCTCAGTAATGTACATATAATCTGCTACCTCTTCTAAGGTTGGGGTGAGTTCAAAATCTGAGAAGTGAAATATGTTGTGGGCCGGGTCCCAAAATGTAACCAAAGCTTTTATGATGTCACATCTGGGTCTGACGTTCAACAAACTAGTGAGGCCTCCCAGATGTGATTTGATCTTATCTCGCTCTGACTTTTCCAAATCCTCCCACCACAAGCGCAACTCCAAAGGGATCTTGCTTCTAACTGTTGCCGGCAAACTTGGACCCGTGCTCATTCTGCATGTTTGTTTGGGGTGATTAAGACTCATTGGACTCAAAGGAAGAATTGACACACATTTAAAACTCCGGTCTTGTCAATACGGCCTTTCAGCACTTCGAAGAAGATTTAAAGGCTGTGTTTTACCAACCGGACAAAACCTTAAAAAGGACCAAAAGTGGCTGTTCTCGCAAAAAACAGCCTTCCGGCGTCTTCTTAGGGACATTCGGCTATTTTTACAAGAATGGAATCACCCGACTTATTTTATGACAAAAAATTAAAATTTTTGATATTTTTTGGTTATTTTTGCAAAAGGGGAAGTTGGACCCGATGAGGGCTGCCTACGTATCTCACCTCCTGTGATAATCAAACCGGCGTAGTTCGGTCAACGAAAATAACCTTATTCTGAAAACGAAACATGTTTAAATAAATTACATTAAAAACATTTTTTTTTCATTTTTTCCCCATCTTTTTTCCCATCTTTTTCCCCTTTTTTTTTCTTTTCCGATGTTCCAGTATTGTCAGAAGCCGGTCAGCATGTAAGTCTGCGGCAAATAAATGCGTAAAACAAACAGGATGCAGTAGGATGGTCTTTTCATTTTAGGTTGCTTGTCCTAGACGGACCCAATCCCTGTGTTGAGTCCCCTAAGTCAAGTGCACATGATGCAAATAACTGTTCCTACTAGGGATCCGGCATGAGGTTTTGTTATACTAGGTTTATCCTGGGTGTTTGTTCTAGACCTGGCTTACCCGAGCGGACCACTCGAGCCGAGGATGGGAACTGCGTACCAGTAACCTAAAGATCATCCAGTTTTGCAACTCCTCCGAATTTTGGTTCTATTTTGGGATATGACACTAATAGAAAGAAGTCACGACCAGCGTACACTCCTCAAGAGAGAGAAAAGAGGGATTTCGTAGCAGTTTATATACAGTTCAGATAATATCAAAGCGGTAAAAGCAACATTTTAGCACATTTGGACAAAACATGTAATGAAATCAGATAATAAATAAAGCCAAATATAACAATTCATCTAAGCTCGAATTCTGAACCCTGAACCAGAGATTCTGGGTTCGGTCCCCAGCAGAGTCGCCAGAGTTGTCACACCTCCTTTTTCACCTACACCCCCGTGAAGGGACGTAAAGGAAGTTTTTCCAATTAAAGGACAATCAAAACGAGATTTATTATTTAATTCAGAGTCGCCACTTGGGAGATTTATTGTGTCCCAAGTCACCGGTTGAATCTTGGATCGAGGAAAGATTAACTCTATTTAACAGTCTGCGCACCAGAAATCCGGATAAGAAATTCTGTTAACCCGGGAGAAGGTTAGGCATTCCCGAGTTCCGTGGTTCTAGCACGGTCGCTCAACTGTCATATTTGGCTTAATTATCTGATTTTTATACAATTATGAACCTATGTGCCAATTTTAACTTTTAACCGCTTTTATTATTATCATTATTATTTTAACAGAGAATTGCAACGTTGTGAAAACATATCTCGAACCACGTCACATCAATGTACCCGTGGTTATCGACATATTTCGACTCCGTTGAAATTTGGATTTGGGTCACATAAATGTGCACCCGGGTTTAAGAAGGTAATATTATTTAAAGTACGCACTTAAAGAGACTAACGCGTTGTTATTTTGGGAAATGGCCGTGAAACTCGCTAAACGGCCTGTCCCGAAATCTAAGTATTTTAATATGTACAATTATCGAGGGCCGCAATCTAGGTGCTTTATTTGGCGAGGCTCATCTCATTCTTATTTTTAAAGGGCAAACCTAAAGTAATCTATAATTTTCTACTTTATTTGTCTCTAAAAAAAGGAAAAGTCCTAATTAATTAACATTACAAAATCGGGCCTCATAGTTCAAGTCCGGATCCAAACGAAAGGACGAACCTTTTAATGTGAATCTACTACCTAACTTAAAATCCCAGTCCATCCTTAAGTGCCAACATGCCATATCAGTCTTGGGCCCAAAGAGCCCAAGCCATAAAATTCGTGCAGGCCAACCGTGAATTTTCAGTGGCCCAAAGTGGGCCTAGGACTAGCCTAGTTCAAATGAACAGGATCAGGCCGAGAAGATCGCGAGATAAGCATTTGCACACCACAATTACTCCAACTCTCCAGAGTGTGTTTACCAAATAGTAATAAAATACTACGACGTACGCTCGTCAAATTAACTACTTATTCATATCCAATTATCATGACCAATTTGTTTAGTCAGTGCTAACGGTGCCTGCTTATTTTAAACAAGTTACTGATGATGCCTATTGATATTACTAGCCTAAACTGTTGATGCCTACTGATATTAGGTTTAACTCGAAATCAAACTTGATGACCCATTATACATTTGCAACCCCAATCATGTTTCTGAATTTGATTTTCAACAGAATAGTGCTATACTAAAGTGAGCACTATCTATACTAAAGCGGTTGCTAGATAAACATGAATTCAAGTAGTCCCAAAACAAACCAGCGCACATTCGAGCATTGTGATGCTTCTGTTTCTAATTAAATTATCGTCTCTAACTGGTTGCCCACTTTGACATGAATCCCTTATAGCAGAACGAATCAAGAGTTCAAATAACTTCATCTAGTACTAATTGTTATGGTAAAGCAACTAACAACCTAGAAGCTCAAATTTGTAAACTAACAGCATGTTAACAGGAACATAGCAGTTCAGTAGCTCTTAATTACAATCCGTGTGTATCCACTATTCACATAATACTAAACACATAATCAATATCGACTAGATATAATTAACTAACAACTCATCCAATTGTAAACAACAGGCAACCTACAAATGAACACAAATCTGTGAATATTTCCATTTTCAACTTCAAGGAGCTACATCAAGGCGATTCGAAAAGTGTACCTGGATTGGAAAAACATGACAAGAAGAAGGAGAAGAGGATCAACAGCAGTAGCAATACAACACAGCAGAACATCAAACAATTACTGTGAGTACCAGACCGCAGGTACCAACAGCTAGTGACATATGCAGCAGACCCAAGCGATAAACCAGAAATCCAAAAGTGTTTAAAACCCAACAGAATTACCAGAACTGACTCAAAACCAGCCTGAATAAACCCAAAGTCACTAGAAAACCAACCAGGGAACATCTGAGACTCTCACAATCAGAAATCAAGCTAGAAACATGCAACTCATCAACTGGAATTCTAATTTGACTTCAGGAAACTAATGCAACAGTAGGTTTTCTCAATCTTTTTCAAAGTCCGGCAGTGTGTGCCAATCTTTGGACTTTCTCTATTTTTCTGATTCTCAACCCTTACTGCCCATTCAAAAAAGGTCCCCCAATGTCTCTACTAATCTCTATAGTTAAACCCAAAAACTCAGCCCAGTTTTCAACTCTAATCAGCACTTAGGAAAGTATTTCTGCCCATGATGTTCCCTACAACCCACTATCAAGTGTCTTGTGCCCAAAGGTATGGGCATCTCATAATATTCAATTAATCCTCCATGCTTTTATGTTTTATTCCTCACTAATACTAAACAATTCATTAGTTTAATGGTACTTTAATATTTTACTAACAACCCACTTAAACTAGCCAATTTCTGAACTCTTCAATTCCCATATTACCCCTGAAACTACTGTGATTTACTGTCCTAGTCCAATCCCTTGTACCTTATCAGCTATAACCAATTTCCTTAATCAAAATCAAATAGCAACTCAAACTACACAGATTAGATCAAACAACAAACTGATATTAAATTGCTAAGATGCACATGTACATGGGAATAACTGACTGCATTCACCATTCTGAACCAAAACTAACAAAAATGAATGAAATATTGTAATATCCCAAATTCATATGCAACTAAGCTGATTGGAAATGGAGAGGAAAGAATCCATCATAACATAATAAGACAATTTGAACCAACAGTAATATCAAACGATCAGAGCTTTATACAATCACTCGCTGAACTTGCCTAAACCGAGATATTCAACAATGTAAAGAGGAAACTAATCTAGAGGGAAAACAAACAGACAGGGGTTTGAGCGATTTCAACCAAATCCAATTAATAAAGCGATGAACATTTGGACCGGAAAAAGGTCCGAAGGAGGGGGAAGAAGTAATTGACAATCACAACGATGAAATTAGGCAAACACAAACAACAATCAAAAGGAAAAAAGGAAAAGAAGAGAAATACCTCAGAAACTACAGGCCAAAACCCAATCTGTACCAATCGAACCTTCGACTTGAGGTTTGAAGCCGAGACGGACCTTAATCGAGTCTTCTCGACTGAGAACACACTACTAAGATCGGCCTCTGATACCAAGTTTGTCACGACCCAAACTGAAGGGCCATGACTAGCACCCGACCACACTTGCCGAGCACCAACGTACATTTCATCTAACCTTCATTATTATCTTTTAAGGCTGACGAGATCAATATAAATGGTAGACCTAGATCATGGACAACCAGCAATAAAATATGATGGCATGCATATACATAGCAGGGGATGACCAGACAATCAAGAAACTACATATAAGGTATGAGCTACCACGCTACTATGAAAGACTATACAACAAAAACTAGCCGACAAGGCATACCAAACTATACATGAGCCGACACCTGTCTATGAGCCTCTAAAAGAACATAAGTGTTGCAACATAGCCGGAACAGGGCCCCGACATACCCATAATGTCTATAACAAAAATTGCATACCAAGACCAAGGCAAGTCCGGAGAAGGGATCTCGCCAATCACCGCTGATCTACTGTGGTGGGGGAGCTGTACCTGCCTGTCTATCAGGACCTGCAGCACGACATGCAGCGTCCACAAATAAAAGGACGTCAGTACGAATAAAGTACTGAGTATGTAAGGCAAGGAACCATAAATACGATCAGTAATGTAAGCAAGGATAGAGAATATACAACCTGTAACATCTTAGTACCTCTGAGGGCTACTTACATGAAATGCATGATACATATGTATAAATACATAAACCTTTAAAGCATTCGCCTCTATGGGCATCATCATCATCATATCGTACCCGGCCATAATAGGCTCGGTAGAATCGTACCCGGCCACGTGGAGCTCGGTAAAACCCAACTGATCAGTGGTTGCACAATAGGTGCCGTACCCGGCCAACTATAGCGTGGCTCGGTAGAGTAAAATAGATACATATATATAATGCATGCTCGACTCATGGAATCACATTCTAAACCTTTCGGAGTGACGTAAGGTCGGTATCCTCTGTACACGTTATTAGGACTAAGTCTTCACTATGAACCTTATAAGATTCAGGAAGTATGAACAACATTGATAACATAAGAATAAGAGAAGCAACATTAACATCAATCGTTCCATAAGAGGGAAAACAATGTAAGTACTGCTAGCTTCTAAGAGTAGAGTATCTTTGGAAGCTCGTTCATTACATTATGTACAATCGGAGTCGTGCAAAAGAAGGAAAGGGATAGCCTCACATACCTTGTATATACTGCCCCAATCTCAAGCTATGCAATTGTCAAAACTCCTTAGTCTACAATAAGAGAAACGATACTATCGTTATCATTTAAGCGTCATAACTATTATGTATCGACCACAACCTATTTTACGATGAAACGGACAACACCTCCCCTATATATATGACCTCACACCATTCAAAACAATCACCAAACAGCCCAAACATCATCAATAATAAACATATTGAGCCTCCCGAAATAGTCCACACACAGCCTAATCACTCCATACATACGACGACCACCGTAGTCGTGTCAAACAACCTGGAAATGTTACGAATAACTATCAGCCCATAAACCTACATATATATGGTGTTTCTCCACACCCTTCCTCCTCCAAAACTCCACAAGATAGTAGTAAAATACGCAGCCCAACAACAACGCAAAACAGTCCACAAAACAATAACACTACTACCAAACCTTTCGATATATATCTCACAAGTTCTAGCTTCAATGGCTTAGCCGCAACTTGGATAATCTTAAATACATATAGAGTAAGAGGTTACTTACCTTTATACAGAAAGAACAACTCCAATTTGACCTTAAATTTCCAAGAAATATCCCTCCAATGCTGCCACAACAACAAAAAAATGAAACTAGCGATCAATTAGTGTTTTTCGGCACTAGAATCACTTTAGAAGGCTTGAAATCACCTAGGATTAATATTAAGAACATTAGGGAGTATTTACAGAACATATACCCTTTAAAACAACCTCCCACACGAGTTGGAACGACACAAAAATGAGCAACAACAAGAAGAACAAGAGACTTACTAGCGCCACGGAATTCCCGACACTTGATTTGTGTTGTTTGCCCTTTTTTGGGTCTTGAATCTTGAGAGAACCTTGAGAGGATGTTCCTAGGGTTCTAAGTTCTGAAAATAGTGAAAAGAAATGACTAAAAACGGGTTGTGGTCATCCTATATAAGTCCAAATATCTTAAACCGACTTAGTGGGCCCCATAGAGAGGTGCTTGGCGCAGTCTCGCGAAAACGCGAATATCTCTCTACTCCGAGATCGTATCGATGAACGGTTTAATGCGTTGGAAACTAGACTCATAGATATTTAATTTGGTGGGTAGATCACCCCGTAATTCCTTGTAAATTATGAGAAAAGATTAGAAACATTTGACCTAATGTTTAAGTAAAATTATGAACCTAAGTTGCGACAACTTTTGTCGACTTTTGTTTCATAACTCGTTTGACTTCAAGACTTATGATACGGATATTATATGATTAAAATACCTTAATAAATGACCTCTTGAGTGTATTAAGCACCGCTAGATTACCTGAAAATACGAGTTACAACATCCTTGATTCGTTTAACTTCTAATATTGGTTAATCACCCTTATACACTCTTGTATCACTTAAGACCAATAGGATTGACTTCTTATCATCTCAAAGATAATTCCTTCTTGGATTTATGTTAACTAATATATGGCATGAACTAACACATGTGGATATGGGTTGTAACACCCTCCCCCCCTTAGGAACATTCGTCCTCGAATGTAAGGGTTTAGGGGGAGTTTAAATCACCGTGGATTCCAATGGAAATTTCCGATCAATTTTCCCCTATAAAATGGTCACTAGCAAAACTTGCATGTAATTAAGCCCAACATATGGCTTCACAAGGCTACACAAAGCATTATGCGTATTTACATTATCTACATATCACCATTTTGTATTAAGGAGGAGTATTCTCAAATTATTGCTTACCTCATAAAGCCGTTTCTTCTTCCAATGTATCCTGTCTTCCACCAGCATCCTTGTTATCTTCATTCTGGAATAAGTAAGGGTATTTAGACTTCATCTCCTCTTCTGCTTCCCATGTCATTTCTTCCATATTTTTGTTCCTCCACAATACTTTGACGGAAGCTACATCTTTTGTTCTCAGCTTGCGGACTTGCCGATCTAATATCGCCACTGGCACTTCTTCATATGATAGGTCCTCTGTAACTTGTACATCTTTGATAGGGACGACTCGAGAAGGGTCTCCAATACATTTTCTCAACATAGATACATGGAATACCGGGTGGACAAATTCCAATTCGGATGGCAATTCTAACTCATAAGCAACCTGTCCAATCCGTCGAAGAATTTTATACGGCCCGATATACCTTGGACTCAGCTTACCTTTCTTCCCAAAACGCATAATACCCTTCATTGGTGAGATCCTCAGGAAAACCCAATCACCAACCTCAAACTCTAGATCACGACGTCGGACATCAGAATAAGATTTTTGCCTGCTTTGTGCCGTCCTCAATCGCTCCTGTATCACTTTCACCTTCTCAATAGCTTGGTGAATCAAATCTGGCCCATATAATTCTGTTTCACCGACTTCGAACCATCCAACTGGTGATCTACATCTCCTCCCGTATAGTGCCTCGTATGGGGCCATTTTAATACTGGAATGGTAGCTATTGTTATAGGCGAATTCTATGAGTGGAAGATGATCATCCCAATTCCCCTTAAAATCTAGAACACATGCTCGTAGCATATCTTCCAGTGTCTGAATGGTACGTTCAGCCTGTCCGTCAGTCTGCGGATGAAATGCAGTGCTGAGATTTACTTGTGTGCCTAAACCCTTCTGGAAAGACCTCCAAAAGTTAGCCGTAAATTGAGCTCCTCGGTCTGATATAATAGATATGGGCACACCATGAAGCCTAACAATCTCCTTGATATACAACTTCGCATAATCTTCAGCCGTGTAAGTTGTCTTCACTGGCAGAAAATGGGCACATTTTGTAAGTCGATCAATTATCACCCAGATGGAGTCAAACTTATGATAAGAGCGAGGTAATCCAATAATGAAGTCCATATTAATCACCTCCCACTTCCAGGTCGGAATCTCTATATTTTGAAGCAATCCACCGGGTTTCTGATGTTCTATCTTTACTTGTTGACAATTGGGACACTGGGCCACAAATTCTGCAATAGACTTCTTCATATTATCCCACCAATACTGCTCCTTGACATCATGATACATCTTTGTCGAGCCGGGATGGATGGAATATCGGGATTGATGAATCTCATTCATAATCTTCTCTCGCAACCCTGCCACATTAGGCACACACAATCGGCTCTGGTATCTCAGTGCCCCATCTTTTCCGATCCCAAAAGCCATACTTTTACACTGTTGAATGCTTTCTCTTAATCGTACTAAGATAGGATCTTCATATTGTCGTGCTTTTACCTCGGCTACCAAAGATGATTCTGATGTATTCTGTACAGTAACACCTCCGTCATCAGAGTCTAACAATCTGATTCTCATATTGGCTAGCTGATGAAGCTCTTTAATCAACCCCCATCTACCCGCCTCAATATGTACTAAGCTTCCCATTGATTTACGGCTGAGAGCATCTGCCACAACATTGGCTTTACCGGGATGATACAATATCTCGACGTCGTAGTCTTTCAATAATTCAAGCCACCTACGCTGCCTCAAATTCAACTCTTTCTGCTTGAAGATGTATTGTAAACTCTTGTGATCTGTGTAGATGTCAACATGGACGTCGTATAAGTAGTGCCGCCATATCTTCAAAGCATATATTACTGCAGCCAATTCCAAATCATGGGTTGGATAATTCTTTTCATGCTTCTTCAATTGTCTTGATGCATAAGCAATCACATTCCCACGCTGCATCAATACGCACCCCAAACCTATACCTGAGGCATCACAATATACCACATAATCTTCTATTCCTTCAGGAAGAAGGTAACAACCCTAGATGTCATGTAGCCTCCTGATTATAAATGTGGCGCGCTACACATCCATAATCAAGACTCTACTAGACACGGCTCATAGACAACCCCTAGGACAGACTTGCTCTGATACCAAGTTTGTCACGACCCAAACTGAAGGGCCATGACTAGCACCCGACCACACTTGCCGAGCACCAACGTACATTTCATCTAACCTTCATTATTATCTTTTAAGGCTGACGAGATCAATATAAATGGTAGACCTAGATCATGGACAACCAGCAATAAAATATGATGGCATGCATATACATAGCAGGGGATGACCAGACAATCAAGAAACTACATATAAGGTATGAGCTACCACGCTACTATGAAAGACTATACAACAAAAACTAGCCGACAAGGCATACCAAACTATACATGAGCCGACACCTGTCTATGAGCCTCTAAAAGAACATAAGTGTTGCAACATAGCCGGAACAGGGCCCCGACATACCCATAATGTCTATAACAAAAATTGCATACCAAGACCAAGGCAAGTCCGGAGAAGGGATCTCGCCAATCACCGCTGATCTACTGTGGTGGGGGAGCTGTACCTGCCTGTCTATCAGGACCTGCAGCACGACATGCAGCGTCCACAAATAAAAGGACGTCAGTACGAATAAAGTACTGAGTATGTAAGGCAAGGAACCATAAATACGATCAGTAATGTAAGCAAGGATAGAGAATATACAACCTGTAACATCTTAGTACCTCTGAGGGCTACTTACATGAAATGCATGATACATATGTATAAATACATAAACCTTTAAAGCATTCGCCTCTGTGGGCATCATCATCATCATATCGTACCCGGCCATAATAGGCTCGGTAGAATCGTACCCGGCCACGTGGAGCTCGGTAAAACCCAACTGATCAGTGGTTGCACAATAGGTGCCGTACCCGGCCAACTATAGCGTGGCTCGGTAGAGTAAAATAGATACATATATATAATGCATGCTCGACTCATGGAATCACATTCTAAACCTTTCGGAGTGACGTAAGGTCGGTATCCTCTGTACACGTTATTAGGACTAAGTCTTCACTATGAACCTTATAAGATTCAGGAAGTATGAACAACATTGATAACATAAGAATAAGAGAAGCAACATTAACATCAATCGTTCCATAAGAGGGAAAACAATGTAAGTACTGCTAGCTTCTAAGAGTAGAGTATCTTTGGAAGCTCGTTCATTACATTATGTACAATCGGAGTCGTGCAAAAGAAGGAAAGGGATAGCCTCACATACCTTGTATATACTGCCCCAATCTCAAGCTATGCAATTGTCAAAACTCCTTAGTCTACAATAAGAGAAACGATACTATCGTTATCATTTAAGCGTCATAACTATTATGTATCGACCACAACCTATTTTACGATGAAACGGACAGCACCTCCCCTATATATATGACCTCACACCATTCAAAACAATCACCAAACAGCCCAAACATCATCAATAATAAACATATTGAGCCTCCCGAAATAGTCCACACACAGCCTAATCACTCCATACATACGACGACCACCGTAGTCGTGTCAAACAACCTGGAAATGTTACGAATAACTATCAGCCCATAAACCTACATATATATGGTGTTTCTCCACACCCTTCCTCCTCCAAAACTCCACAAGATAGTAGTAAAATACGCAGCCCAACAACAACGCAAAACAGTCCACAAAACAATAACACTACTACCAAACCTTTCGATATATATCTCACAAGTTCTAGCTTCAATGGCTTAGCCGCAACTTGGATAATCTTAAATACATATAGAGTAAGAGGTTCCTTACCTTTATACAGAAATAACAACTCCAATTTGACCTTAAATTTCCAAGAAATATCCCTCCAATGCTGCCACAACAACAAAAAAATGAAACTAGCGATCAATTAGTGTTTTTCGGCACTAGAATCACTTTAGAAGGCTTGAAATCACCTAGGATTAATATTAAGAACATTAGGGAGTATTTACAGAACATATACCCTTTAAAACAACCTCCCACACGAGTTGGAACGACACAAAAATGAGCAACAACAAGAAGAACAAGAGACTTACTAGCGCCACGGAATTCCCGACACTTGATTTGTGTTGTTTGCCCTTTTTTGGGTCTTGAATCTTGAGAGAACCTTGAGAGGATGTTCCTAGGGTTCTAAGGTCTGAAAATAGTGAAAAGAAATGACTTAAAACGGGTTGGAGTCATCCTATATAGGTCCAAATATCTTAAACCGACTTAGTGGGCCCCATAGAGAGGTGCTTGGCGCAGTCTCGCGAAAACGCGAATATCTCTCTACTCCGAGATCGTATCGATGAACGGTTTAATGCGTTGGAAACTAGACTCATAGATATTTAATTTGGTGGGTAGATCACCCCGTAATTCCTTGTAAATTATGAGAAAAGATTAGAAACATTTGACCTAATGTTTAAGTAAAATTATGAACCTAAGTTGCGACAACTTTTGTCGACTTTTGTTTCATAACTCGTTTGACTTCAAGACTTATGATACGGATATTATATGATTAAAATACCTTAATAAATGACCTCTTGAGTGTATTAAGCACCGCTAGATTACCTGAAAATACGAGTTACAACATCCTTGATTCGTTTAACTTCTAATATTGGTTAATCACCCTTATACACTCTTGTATCACTTAAGACCAATAGGATTGACTTCTTATCATCTCAAAGATAATTCCTTCTTGGATTTATGTTAACTAATATATGGCATGAACTAACACATGTGGATATGGGTTGTAACATCAATTTTCTTTTGTATCGACTCCTAGGTTTTGTCCTTCTAGGGCTCGTCGATTGATTTGAAACTCGACCAGTTCTAGCAAGATTCGAGCCAGACCAAGGGCGTTTTAGGCACGAGGGAGGTTAGGTGGATAGCTGGTATGAGTTTGGGGTTCATTAGATGAACTAGGGTTTTGGGTCCTGAGCTTCGATCGCAGATTCGAAAAAGCCGGGGATGATTCGAGGACAACGGAGTGGGGATTCAGGTTGAGGGTGGTTAGGAGGTTCAGGGGTGTTATTTTGGCGGTCATCGGAGCCGGAGCCGCCGGGTTTACGGCGAAGGAGTGGAGGGGCGACTAGGGTTTCAGAGGGGATTTGGTCTCTGAATTTGGAGACGATACAAAGAGAGGGGGGTCTGATGAGTTTTGGGGCATGAGGGGGGGTTGATATATTAAAAAAGGGTTAATCAATGTGAACCATTGGATTAAGGGTGATGGAGGGTTCAGATCAACTTGAGGAAGGGAAACGGGGTCGTTTGGTTTAGTGCCGGGGTTGGATCAGTTATTGGGATGGACGGGTCGGGCTGTTAGGGAGTTGATCTGGACCGTTGATCAAGTGAGATCAACGACCCAGATTGAGAGTGACAAAAACGACATCGTTTGGACGGTCGTATTGCCAGCCTAATTGGACCGGGTAAAAAGGGTATTTGGACTGGGCCTGAACTCTCTTTTAAAATTGGCCCAGTCCGATTTTCTCTTGTTTTCTTCTTTTTCTTCTATTTTTTTTTAATTCCTAAAACCAAAATTCCTAAATTGAATTGTAAAACCAAGATTATTTTAAAAAGATATTAATCAACCCTTAACAACAATTAACACACAAGATCGAAAAATAAAATCGCACAATTA
Organism: Nicotiana sylvestris; assembly: GCF_000393655.2. Classification (NCBI taxonomy): domain Eukaryota; kingdom Viridiplantae; phylum Streptophyta; class Magnoliopsida; order Solanales; family Solanaceae; genus Nicotiana; species Nicotiana sylvestris. The sequence continues at coordinate 196,980,088 of NC_091064.1, forward strand.
AACAATAAAAATGACAAAACTACCAAAATTCATATTTTTTGTGATTTTCATTCTTTAAAATAGGACATGATTTAATTAATTCCAAAATGCATAATTTAATCCTAAATGTACATGCAACACATATTTTTGTATTTTTCTTAATTAAAGTAGAAATAAACATGCGCAGACAAAAATACCAATAAATTACAAACAACACAAAACCATTTTATTTTGAATTTTTTGGGAGTAGTTCTCATAGAGCAAAAATCACGTACTCACAGTCATGTTTAGCCCACGTGAACATTGCATGCAACCAAACAAAGTCATAGTCCTTGTGAAAATGATGCAAAGATGTTATGTATGCAACAAAACATAGGGACAATGAGGGTACTATTGGAGCAAATTAACTGCTTAATTAGTACGAATGATATAGTCTATAGATGATAGTGAAATTCAATTACAAGTAGAATTTATCTTGCACTTTTTCGATTAGTTAGCAATGTTACATAGACTTCCCTCAAAAGATGTTAATAATAACTTAAATAAGATGGTTGTTAAACTTTAGTCCTACTTTACTCATTTGGACATAAGAATTGTGAAATTCCGAAAAAAATAAAAAAGAATTTCAAATGAAAATAGTATTTGAAAATTAAATTGTGTTTGGACATAAAAACAATTTGAAGTTATTTTTAAATTTTTGTGAGTGGTTTGAAGTGCTAAAAAATAGCTTTTTAGAGTTTTTTAAATTTTCAAAATTCAACTTCAAGTGAAATTTAAAGTTTTCATAGCCAAATATTGATCCTGAAAAAAGTAAAAACATTTCAAGAAAAATAAAAATTGTTTTTATGGCTCAGCGGGCCCTTAGTTGTTCATTAGTGCAATTAGAATATTTTGGAAGAAATAATATTGAAGGTTAATGATGTATCTGAAATTTTAACATTTTTAATAATCAAGCATGGTTAGGTGATCACGCCCAACTCCAGTCTTGAAAAGGATAAGCGGTCACTGCAAATATAATCTGGTCTAAAAGTCCAGAGTCGAATCCCACATAGAACTAAGGTTTAGCAACAACTGTTCACTATTACCAATAAGATAAGCTTGAACCATTCCTAACTTATAAATATTAAGATTCTTATGTCTAACTAATTAACTAACAAATTAAAATAGTAAATTAACAACCAAGGATACTAAGGGTTACAAACAAGATTAAGGAGGTTTAGAGTTCTGATTTTCCCAATTGTCGGAATCCATCCCGATATGTCGCCTATACTTTCGCCTAATTATTCTCTACTGATCGTGAGCACTTCAGGTGTTGTAATTCTCTCCCGAGCAACTACAATAATTTATTAAACATATTCTCCCGAACTATGCTAGCTGGCACAATCTTATCGCTCACTATGACCACGTCAAGGCTTTGTTATTCCTAAACCTACCTTTAAACCCGTCGTATTGATTCCTCATATACGTTAGGAGTGAAGTTGTTCAACAACTACCTTAGTATGTACCCTTTCCCAAGCAATACATAATAAATAGGCACAGTCAATTGATGGTCATTCAATCAACATAATAAGCATGTAGTTGAACAAGTAAAGAAATTCAAAGGCTAAATTATTTTTAAACTTAACAAGAAGTCATCCTCCAAAAGGTTCCATAAAAACCCTAAATAATAAATTAGCTACTCATTGTAGTATATGAAAATACAATACTAAAATTCATAACCAACAATAAAAAACAAGAAGAAGAAAGGAAAAACTCGTGGTTGAATCTTCCTCCTTGCTCCTAGTGTATTCTTGCATCCATGAGTGTTGTGTAACTCTTAAGTAGTGTCCTCTAGGGCTGTGCATTTGGATTGGATATCCGAAATCCGATCCGATCCGCTCAATTTCGGATTTCGGATATTTGGATCAGATTCGGATTTGATTTTTTAAAATTTCGGATTTTCGGATTGGATTCGGATTTGTATAGTTTGAACCCGATCCGATCCGAAATCCGAATTTATTAAGGGAATAATAAATAATAATTTTATTTTTAGGGTTAGGTCACCTAAGTCCTAACCCTTAGTTCATTCTGCGGTCTGCTGCCTCCGTCTAATTCTCATAAGCAAATTTTTGATGTTGCTGCGTTCTACTTCTCACTTTCTCAGTTAACCCTTCTCACTTTCTCAGTTCTCACGCCTCAGCTCAGGCTCAGTCCTCACTTCACAGCTTCAGTCTTCACTCTTCTTCACGCCTCACAAGTCGCAGACTCGCAGTGTCGCACCCAGAGACTGCTGTGCTGGTGCTGCTCACTTCAGTCTTCACGTGACACCTCAAGGCTCAAGCTGCTCCCTCCTACTCGTCGTTTCCTCTAGCTCTTCTCTGTGTTCTGGCGACCACACTGGTAACTGGTAAGACACTAAGAATTGATGAAATTCTTAAGAAAGACACTAGGGTTAGGTCTCTTTGTTCTCTTTTATTTCTCGAATAAAATTGATGAAATAAATTGGGGGTTTCACTCTTGATTTTCTTAAACAGAAATAGACCATACTATACTACTATTTTGAATCCGATTTTAATTTTAATTTTTTGTTTTGTTTCGTAGATGGAAGATGAGGTAGAGATGGTGAATAAAGTTCAAGCCCTTGTAAAATGTGGTGAAAGTGGTGCTTCAAATGATTCCACAAGCAACGTCGAATCTGATTTTGGTTCGAAGAAAAGAAAAATTATGAAAGAAAGATCAGTGGCTTGGCGACACTTCAGTAAGTTCACTGATGACGAGGGTGTTAAAAAAGCGAAATGCAAGTACTGTCCAGAAGAATATGTAGCTAACACCAAAAACAGTGGTACAAGCAATTTGCTATCACATCTTCTCAAGTGTCCGAACAATCCCCACAAGCCGGAGACAAGTCAGACAAAATTAGCTTTTCAATCGAAAGGTCAAACAGGTGATGTCTCACTTATCCCTTGGAAATTTGATCAAGAGGCATGTAGGAGGGCTTTAGCTCGTATGATAATTATAGATGAACAACCCTTCATTTCTGTTGAAAAGGATGGATTTAGAGACTTCGTGAGAGCTCTTCAACCTTTATTTCATATTCCATCTCGTACTACTATGACTAGAGATTGTTTTGAGATTTACCATGATGAAAAACTTGCTTTGAAGTCAATTTTTAAAGAATCAAAACAGAGAATTTGTATTACGACTGATACATGGACATCAATTCAAAGAATTAACTATATGTGTGTTACAGCACATTACATTGACAAGAATTGGAATTTGCATAAAAAGATATTAAATTTTTGTCCAATTACTAGTCACAAAGGTCAAGATTTAGCTAGTGGTGTTGCTAAGTGTTTACTTGAATGGGGGGTGGATAAAGTATTTACTGTGACAGTTGATAATGCAAGTTCTAACGATGTCATGGTTAAAGAATTATCCAAACAATTTACTAGATGGAACACTAACTTGATGGAAGGTAAGCATGTTCATGTTAGATGTATGGCTCACATCATCAATCTAGTTGTTCAAGATGGGTTGAGAGAAGGGAGTGTGTCTGTGGAACGAATAAGACAAACTGTTAGGTACATTAGACAATCTCCAGCAAGATGGAAGAAGTTTAAAGAATGTTGTGATCTAGATAGGATAACTTCTAAAAAATCATTGTGCTTGGATGTTCCTACTAGGTGGAACTCCACATATTTGATGTTGAAGGTTGCTACAGTTTATGAGGAAGCCTTTACAAAATATTGTGATATTGATTATGGTTTGATGTCATGTATTGCTAACTGTATTTGTGAGGATGGACAGCCTGCAGGTCCACTTTTAAGTAGTGATTGGGATAGTGTAAGACGTATTGTAAAGTTTCTTGAAATATTTTATGAACTCACCTTGAAGGTATCAGGTACACTTTATATTACGTCTAATGTGCACTTTCTTGAGATATGTGTTGTTGGTTCTTCTTTGAAAGAGTTGATGCAAAGTGAAGATGCTACCTTGAAAGAAATGGCAAATAATATAAAAGAGAAGTTTGATAAGTATTGGGGGGATCCACAAAAGATGAATAAAATGATTTTTATTTCATGTGTGTTCGATCCACGCCACAAGTTTCAATCTCTTTCGTTTGCTCTTGCTGCCATGTTTGGAGAAACAATAGGTGTGAAAATACAAATTGAGGTGAAGACATACATGGAATCTTTGTTCAATGTGTATGCAAAGAAGAATGGTGGTTCTGGTTCATTTCCATATTCTCCATCTTCCGGTTCATGTCCATCTTCTCCATCTTCCCCTAGTTCATGTCCATCTTCTCCAACTTCATCTACTTCTTCATCATCGCTTTCAAAATTCATGTTAGATTTAAAGAAGCATAAGAAGGGTGAAAGAATTGATTCTAAAACAGAGTTAGATAAATATTTGGGTGAAGATGTTGAGGAAGACTTTGAAAATTTTAAAATTCTGGGGTGGTGGAAGTTGAATTCACCCAGATTTCCCGCACTTGCTGAGATGGCACGTGATGTGCTAGCCATTCCTATTTCTAGTGTTGCCTCAGAATCAGCCTTTAGTACCGGTGGACGCATATTTGATCCATTTAAGAGTTCATTGACACCTAGATTGGTTCAAGCTCTTGTGTGTGTCCAAGATTGGCTTCGAAATGAATCAACAACTCCGGTTAAAATTGAAGAAGATTTAGATAATCTTGAACAACTTGAAGCGGGTAAGACTATCTTATTTCTTCTATTACTTTACTTGTGTTTAATGTATACTTATGTTATGTTTCTTTAGATTATTTTTAAACTAATTTATTCTATTACTATCTTATTCTACAGACTTGATTAATACCGGAAGAGAGCCTTGCATCGTCGACATATAAAAGGTACGAGTTCGTGGCATGTTAAAAGTTTTCTTAAGCCTTCTAATAAATTGAACCAAACTGCTGCATTAAGCCTTCTCTATTGTATTGTTTTGTTCTACCACCAAGCAGTCAAGCTGCTGCATTAGGCTGTTGCACAGGCTGCCCAACTTGACTTGATACACATTTACTGACTCTCTCATTTTTGACAAGTGTAGTATTGCAGAACTTGAAAGTGTGCCAGGTTGAGGATTTCAGTTCCAGTGTGCCAGAACTTAAGGTTGCTGCATTAGGGAATTCTGGTTGAAGCTGCTGCATTAGGGAATTCTAGAATTTTAGTTAATTTTGTAGAACTGGACTGTTAGCTATGTTACAGTTATAGTTATCTATAAGAACTTGTAACAATTATAGTTATCTATAGATCTGGATTGAATGAGAATGATCAGTAGAACTTGTAACTGTTAGCTATCTTACAGTTATGTTTTGGTTCTATGTTACAGTTATGTAACTGTTAGAATGATCAGGTAGAACTTGGTTCCATTTTGTGTTTCTGCAGTTCTGCTCTTCTGCTATGCTTCTGGAGTTACAGTTATGTTTTGGTTCTATGTTACAGTTATGTAACTGTTAGAATGATCAGTAGAACTTGGTTCCATTTTGTGTTTCTGCAGTTCTGCTCTTCTGCTATGCTTCTGGAGTTACAGTTATGTTTTGGTTCTATGTTACAGTTATGTAACTGTTAGAATGATCAGTAGAACTTGGTTCCATTTTGTGTTTCTGCAGTTCTGCTCTTCTGCTATGCTTCTGGAGTTACAGTTATGTTTTTGTTCTATGTTACAGTTATGTAACTGTTAGAATGATCAGTAGAACTTGGTTCCATTTTGTGTTTCTGCAGTTCTGCTCTTCTGCTATGCTTCTGGAGTTACAGTTATGTTTTGGTTCTATGTTACAGTTATGTAACTGTTAGAATGATCAGTAGAACTTGGTTCCATTTTGTGTTTCTGCAGTTCTGCTCTTCTGCTATGCTTCTGGAGTTACAGTTATGTTTTGATTCTATGTTACAGTTATGTAACTGTTAGAATGATCAGTAGAACTTGGTTCCATTTTCTGTTTCTGCAGTTCTGCTCTTCTGCTATGCTTCTGGTCTTGTAAGTTGTAATTGTTACTTGTTAGCTATGTTTCTGGCTTTCTGCTATGCTTCAACTGCATAGCTTTGAATATTTTTAAAGACTGTCAGCTTTAACCAGTTACAATACTATACAGTTACAATACTATAAGTCTATACTATTAGACATTAGTAACATTTATTAATTGGAATGAAGCCAAAAGTAAAATCTTGAGGTGCTGTAATTTATAGTCATTTGTTTGTTATTTTTGGTCTTTTAAATGCTATTGTATTATGTAACATCCATTATCCATATACAGTTATACACACTCCTTAATAATACGTAAAATCCGATCCGAAAATCCAATCACCAAACCGATCCGAAATTTAAAAATCCGATCCAATCCGATATAATTCGGATCGGATTCGGATTGCAATTTTTGGAATCCGAAATCCGAAATTTCAATCCGAAATATGCTAAATCCGATCTGATCTGATCCATGCACAACCCTAGTGTCCTCTAATCCAAAGTTATGTTTTAGGATGTATTTATATGACCTAGGTAGGGTGGAGGACCGTCCAAGGCAATCCAAAATAGGATAGGAGAACTGGAGGGCGCGTCTGCCTTCGCGCAGCGCGCAACTATAGACGCGGACTTAGCTTTTGCAATTTTTTAGTTCGCAAAGCGATTCGTGCCTTCGCTTCGCTTCGCTATTTTGTGCCTTCATTTTTCTCCTTTTTCGCGTCCGTTTTCATGCCACACACGAAATTGGACGTGCTCTCAATTCTTTCCACCTCTTCTGTTTGTGTCGAATTGTCATCTTTTGACCATTTATCATCCAAACTCGTTCCTACACATAATGAGCATATTTCATTTCACAAATCATGTAATTTCCCGCGACTCACACAAGAAATAATATGTAAATATACTAAAAAATATGCACTTTTCATTATTTATCATCAGGCAAGTGTCTTATCTTCAAAGATGGAGAAAACCAAAAAAAGTTATTTATTGAAACTAACGAAATTATAACAAAACATGAGGTTAATTCATATATTTGTCTTTGCATCACAAATAGAATTTACTGAGTTCCTGATCTTGTTTTATAAACTTTGGAAAAATAGAAGGCAAAAGAAAACTTCGTTAAGTCCACCATTACTATCAATTAAACCCCACATTTGCTAAAAGTAAAGCTCAGTAACTCCAGAAAATTTGATTCAGAATCACACAGCAATTTTGACCGTGAGGTTGGTCCCACTTGATTTTTAACATAATAAAAGGTGGATTCTCAAAGTCACTATTTTTGATAGAGAATTAAGAATCAGTACAAAAATATCTGACTCAGCTTTGTATCCTTAATTTACGGCAATCCGGCCTCTCCTCCCCTCATGACATGATATGCATTGTCCATATTAATTAGGCAAAATACATAAGTAGCCACCCAAAATATACACCAAATTCTTGTTACACACTTTCTGAGAACCAATATCACTTTACACAAGTAACCTTTCAAAATTGTATCTAGTACACACCACTTTTACTACGTGGCACGCGCGTGCTTAACAAAAAGATTGAGCGCGTAAAATTTGAAAAATATTTTATCTAATTCCGTATTTAGTGTCACGTGTCAAAGTAATAACATTTTTCTTATTTTTCCTTTTTATCAAATGAAAATACGTGCCGTCTTCCCAAAACTACCAGCCCCCCCCCAACCCACCCCTTTCCTCAATTGTCTTCCCCAAATTTCCCTTTGTGTCGTCTCTTCCCCCTGTAGCTTAAAAAATCCATCAAAACTCATGATAAAGAATTTAAAGAATAGCAAAAATTAAACCTTCCATTTCGTCTCTTGCCCTTCCAAACTTGTCTTACTTCTTTTTCTACTATTAAAATTTACCAAAACATCCAATTTTTACATAGATAAAAAGGAATAGTTTTTTGCATTTCATGAGAATGAATAAAATTATAAGAGAAGATTAAAGATTTTTTCACAATGAAATTATTTAATTCATGGAAATCAGAAATTAAATTTGCTTTGCTTTGTTTGGTCGTGGTATGAGATCTGAAAATGGAGGAGGATAATGGAGGAAGGAGAAGCTGCAATTTCAATTTTCATCTCTTTCATTCTCGGATCTGAAAATGTTATTGCATTGATAATGATGATGGTATTCTTAGCTTCGTTTGTTGCGCTTGATTTTGCTCTTCTCTTCTAGCTCCATGTATTATTCTCGATAGATGGTAGATGATATTGCTCTCCTCTTCTGAGCTACATGACCGAGGAGGAAGCTGATGGAAAGAGGGGGGGAGGGGGTTGCTTGGGGAAGATGACATAATATTTTTTATTTAATTTAATCAATTAAAGTTTATGTTAAATATATGGAGTAGTATTTATTTCAAATGAGTTATGACACATGTCACATTTTAATTGGCATGTGGATGCAATCTCCAAACAAAAAACTGGTCAAGAAAAAAGTAGTGTGTACTAAATACAATTTTGAAATATTGCATGTGTAAGGTGATATAAGTCCTCAGAAAGTGTGTAACAGGGATTTGGTGTATAGTTAATTAATGTATCCATGAATTATTAATGTTTCATAATCCTATAGTTGGTGTCCCTTTTATTCATTGAATGATTTTTTTAAAAAAATAATTATAAATTAAGTAGTGGAAATGTTGAAAATTCTATAACAAAGGAATAGAAGTTACTAAAATGAACAAGGAAAAATTGGAATTACATACTTAAATGATTAAGCATGAGACAAACGAGTGTTGTGGTGGACTGGAAAGTACTCTTTCTTTCTTAACCAGAGGTCTCGGGTTCAAGCCCTGGGTATGGAGTCACCTTTGTTAGAGAGCGTTTTACCCCAAATATGGAACTTCTCGGCGCGAATCCGGATTTAGCCGGACTCCAATGCAGGTACCGCACATCGAATAAGGAAAAAAAAAAGATTAAGCATGAGATTATTTCTTTATGAGTTTGAACTTTTCTTGTTGACCACTTGCGAGTATTTGAAATCTGAGCTTCAATTTTTCCCTGCTGTACTTTTGGTTGGGTCCCTTTTAGAAACCATTATGAGATACTCCTTTTATCTCATTTTACATGACATTATTACTATTAATAAAGTATTTAAGATGTCAAATTGATTAATTTCTTTTGACTCTTGTTCTTTTAAGTATTTTCACGGGGGAAAATATGAGCCTAAAACTTTTCAATTCTATAAAAAAAGAAGAAAGGAATTTCAACATGAAACAGTACGAGAGGATAAGGTTTAATCCCCTCCACAAAGGATGACTAGGCAGAAAAGGGAGGTACATAGGCCAAAAAAGATAGCCAAAAAAAGATCAAATCTATCAATTCATTAAGTAGCTGTGACATTTGGTATTTTCCCGGCAATAAAAAGAATTTATTTTCCACTCGATATTTACATCAAGAAACACATAACGCATGTTTTTCTTACGGAGTATATACTTTTATCACCAACCATAGTTAATCACTATTCAATATATTATTAACCATATTAATTATTTATGGGTTAGTGTTAAAGTCTGATGTTAGTAAGTATTTTTTGTTTGATATACTTATTTCAAAATTCAAATCAAGTTATGTTAAGAGGAGATGATCCGGACATGTGAAGATGAGAGCAAGGGCGGATATATAAGCAAAATTATGAGGCACGTGAACTCATGCTCTATCCGTAAAATTAGATATTTTATGTACATATTTTCTAAAATTGGTATAATATTAACCGTTGGCACCCATGCTCCAAGAAGGTTGAATGATGTACTTGCATTGAAGACTGAGTTATTTACCAAGAGGAATAATGATCAAATCCCACTAAATATATTGTTTCTTCCTTTTTTTTAATAGTGCACTCATGTACTAGAAATCTTAGATCTGCCTCTGGATGAGAGACACGATGCCCGGTGAGGAGATGCGAGAGGTTGACCATAGCTGGACAGAGGAGAGGTAGAGGGAGGCCTAGGAAGTACTGGTGAGAGGTGATTAGGTAAGACATGACACCACTTCAGCTTACCGAGGACATGACCCTCGATAGGGAGGTATGGAGGCCGAAAATTAGGGTTGTGGGTTGGAGAAAACGCATAAATGATTACATTGCTTCTATTTTCATTCTTACGCCAGATAAGTAAAATGAAATTAATAATTTGTATATATTTAATAACTTTTTAAAAATAATTATAGTGTTTAGATCAAAACTATTAAGTTCGATCAAATATATACTTCATATTCTAGCTCCCGCTCGGATCGGAACAAGTTCATCAAAGTTTGAACAGTGAATGTTGCCCCAATCTGATCTTTACTTTTTTATCAAAAGAAGCTCTCGTTTGAGAGGGCGTTAATATTTTTAATTTTTTAGCTATGGTTTTCTTCAAATTGCACGTTAAACTGTTAGTTATATTTAATTTTTCCTTTTCTTGTTTCTTTTTTTTTTTTTCCAATATTTTATCTAGGAGCAGGCAGAGGTACTTTCTCCTTTCCTGATCATACAAAAAAAATTGCCCTTTTGGAATAGTGAGAAAAGAAATAGTCATTGGAACTGTTCAAAAGAGAAGAAGACAAAATTTCCTACACCAACATATATATTAAAAAAAATCAAAAAAAACACCAGCATTTAATGTTTATTTATTTGTTCTTTTAATCTATAAAGTTTCATTTTGCAACAACGATCAGGAGGTCATGGGCTTCTGTTTGGAGGAACAATATTTGCACTCCACGAATTTGTGGAACAAACATAAATATAGATTTTAATTTCATTATTGAAAAGTTTTATTTTCTTTCCTTTTTCGTCGTTTCATTGATGCCAAAACACGAGGAAAACAAGTATAACTGCATCTTATTTTTTATCTCTGACTTTGGCTCAAAACGATTCCTATTACTTTAAGGTGTTTAGACACAACTGTATAATTATTAAGTTATACTAGGATTATTAGGCCAGTAATCACATAGCAAAATAGATTCAAAATCTTGTTTGTCTATCGTGACATAATTGGATTTATGTTTGTATATACAAGTAATAATTGTGTAATAACATATTTTTCTCTGTCCCAATTTATGTGGAACCATTTGACTTGGTACAAAGTATCAGAAAAAGAAAGTAAGACTTTTAAAACCTGTGCGATAAAATGTCTTAGACATTTGCATGGCTATGGATCATCTCACTAAGGATAAATCGAGAATTTTAAAGTAAAATTATTTTTATATATAAAAAAGTAAAATATTCTTTTTTAAACAAACTAAAGGAAAAATATATCACATAGATTGGGACAAAGGAGGTATAATTTTTTAAAGTCCAGCCATCACGGCATCCTTTTAAAATTTGTATTATTCAAAATTCAAGAAGCTTTTGCTTGAAAACTACTGTCAACAGTGTGTAATTGTGGGTTAACAAGACTAGTTCAGGGACGAAGTCACATGGTCATAACTCATAAGGGTGTTCAATTGACCATCTTTCGTCGAAAAATTATATTATGTATCTAATTAAAATATTACGTTTTGAGGTATATAACATATATTGAACATCTTTTATTGATTTTTTTTAATTCTTTCAAATCTGAACACCCAAGAAAAAATTCCTATCTTCGCCACGGGACTAGCTGTCTCTAACTTGTAATGATTCTTGAGAAGGGGAAAAAAATAAAATTCCAAGAAAAGGAAAGCAAAGACTTGAATCATAACCACAAGCTTCAAGTTCTTCAACAGACCCTTTATTTTTTATAATTATCCTGAAATAAAGTACATTAAAAAAAACAATGGGACATAAGGGAAAGTGAAGATTTTTTGTTTTGGTTATCCACGTATTTATGAAGATCACGTCTTGTTTTTTAGTTATTATAATAAGGTGGCTAAGTTTTGCGGGGGTTGCATAATTTTGGCAAAAGAAAAGTAGAAAACCACTCCTTCGTTATCACCACAAATATGGCTGAGAATTTAGTGGAAAAAAAGAACAACGAATTTCAGTATTTGCCATCTATTTCTTTTGACTCATGTATTATATTGTTTTCATACACACCTTTTTCCTCAATCCAAAAAATTACTAAAACTTGAGAAATATCTTGAAGTAAAATGTCGTAGAAATATCTTAAAAGTATCGTAGCAATCCCTTTTTAGCAAAAAATATCTTAAGAGTCCAAACATTTCCTATAGCTGGTTCTCCTTTACATTGTGCTTATATTTTAATAGTTTCTTCTCAGTATTGAACTATTGATTAGGACTGATAATTAAGAAGGGTTAAACTTAGATATCCTCACTCAAATTACGTTTAGTTTAAGGAAAGGAGCAAGAAAACCAGACTTCCCCAAGTGAAGTAACTCCCCTTCCCCCCCCCCCTTCTTATGTCATTCAGAAGGAGTAGAAATGAATTATCTCAAATCACATGTTAATTTGGTTCCTAATAACTTTTGGAATGGACATTAAGTGTATGCAACATAATTAAGTGTATGCAACATAATTAAGTGTATGCAACATGAAGTGTAAGGAAATTAGTGTTTGAACTTGTAAATTAGTGTATGAACACGTGAATTAGCGTTTGAACTCGCATTACAATTCAAATAGTGACAAAGAACTTTGACCTCTTTGTTACTGAACTGTACTCTTTGTCACACCTCCTTTTTGCGCGCCCGGCCCCGAAGGGTTAGAAATGCGCGGGGGGGAGTTTTTCCAATTTAAGTGACAATATTCGAAATGGGATTATTTATTTAATTCAGAGTCGCCACTTGGGAAAGGTTTGTCTTTTGGTGTCCCAAGTCACCGGTTTATCTTGAATCCCAAATCGAGGAAATTTTCGACTTTTCCAAATGAAGTCTGCGAACCAGAAATTCTAAGTAAGGAATTCTGTTGACCCGAGGGAAGGTGTTAGGCACCCTCGAATCCCGTGGTTCTAGCACGGTCGCTTAAATTGTTATAATGGCTAAATATCTGATTTAAATACATGTTATGACTTACGTGCTTTTATTAAGTTTAAACCGCTTTTATCATTATCACTTATTTTTATAGAATTGCAACGTCGTGAAAATGCATCTCGAACCACGTCACAATCAATGCGCCCGTGATCGTCAACACATTTTGACTTCGTTGAGATTTGGATTTGGGTCACATCAATGTGCACCCGAATTTAAGAATATGATTTAATTAAGCCGCGCCTAAAGAGTCTAACGCGTTATTATTTTTTGAGAAGGCCATGAGATTCACTAAATGGCCTAGCCTGAATTCTAAATATTATGATTAGTTGTTGAGGGCCCCGCAATTTGCATTTTTATTTAGCGAGGCTTGTCTCATTATTTTAGAAGAGGATATCCTAAAGTGACTACATTTCTATTATTTTTGTTTCTAGAAATAGAAGAAAGAAAGATGTATGCCAATCGAAGTATATGCTTTGGCCTAAACCGGACTCCTATCAATTTCTGATTAGTTATTTACAAAGTGAAGAGGCGTCATACCTCGTGAAACATGCGAGATTGACCAAATGCTATACTTGTATCCAAACATTTCTTGAATTGAACTTAACTAGACTTATTTTAGGCTAGATTAAGGGAATTGAACACTAGGCATTATTGCTAATGGGGATTCGAACGTGCTCCTATATACTGCCTAGCGGGTCCTGATAAAAGAACTAAAGTAAAACAGAACATCATTGTGTAAGGCGGAAATATTCTATCCTATGCATGTCATTATAGTTAAACAGGAATCCGGTCGAAAATTCTATGTCAATTATCCATGCATTCTACATATTGTACCATTACATCTCGTACTAACAAACAACTATAAACTAAGATGCAAGAGGCTAAAACTTGGTTAAATATTAACTAACTAATCTTTCGCCACTGAATTACGCACTAATCAATTTATACAAAAGAAGTCAATAGACCATGAGCATTACAAACAGACATTTAAATTTCTTCAAACTCCTTTCATTTCATGCTTTCGAACTGTTACAGTTGACACCAAAATGGGACTCGAAATGTGTACCTGAATATTGAAATGCAAAGAAGAAGTGAAGTAGAAAGGTCAGCAACAGCAGGAAGCAGAATAGCAGCAGCAGCAACAGCAGGTAACCAATAGAAACAAAATTCCAGTGCAAGATGCAGTTTGGAGCCAATGAAAAATGGCAGAGTGTAGCAAGTTCCCAGTAATATGAATCAGAATTTAGGCAAAACAGATCTAGGAATGCACTGATGCTACACACAACTAAAAATCTCAAACAAGACTCAGAAGAAATCAATATGGATCAGGGAAATCCAGGCCAGTGAGGATCAAGACAAAGATGAAAAAATGCAGTCCTCTTTCCTGTGTTATGCCTCTCTCTATCTATTTCTGTCTGTGTGTGTATATACTATCCTTTCCTTCTTCTCAGATCTCCTAATGTCTCTCTAATATCAGGTGTCCCCCTATACTTTTCTTCACTATTCCCTCTGTCTCTCTCTATATGTTCTGTGTGTATTCCTTTCCCAGAACTTCGGCTCTCCTTCTTCTCCTTAATTCCCTTCCCAGTTCTCTCTTATATCTTCTATCCTTTCCTTAACAATTCCCTCTGTCCCTATCTATGCCTTCTCTGATCTCTATTCTCAGATGGTGTTCTTTTCCTCTCCTCCTATATTGTCTGTCTGTCTGTATGTATATATCTGTATGTATTTCAGCTCTCCTCCTCTTCTCTCCCAGTTCTCTTATGTCTCTCAATGTGCCTCTCTTTTATAAGCCTTCACATTACCCCTTTTACAGTCTGATAGATTAAAAGAAACTCCTCCCATGTGCCATCTTTTTTTCAGTTCCACTTTAGCTATTTAAGTATTAAACCCCATCATATTCCCTTGGCAGGCTTAATTTCCCATTTTATTAACTAAAAGCAGACATGGGCAGCAGGATGTAGTCTGACAGCACATGCTGTCAAACTATTTAATTCAAAAGGGCCTTTATGCCCATGTTGTGCACATGCCCTCCAGTTCAGATTACCATTACAGCCTAACCTTAGATTTCTGAAATCACATTAACAACTATAAGTAACTGAACTTAGTTCTTAATTGATTCAGGCAATGTTCAACAAAAGCAAATCGATTTATTCTTGTTTAGACAGTTGAAACTAATTGACGACATATGTCGACTCGACTATATTAGCATTAACACATACAATCGTAGCCAAAATCAGACATTTAACAGTATCACATAAGGGGTTCATATTGCAATGTTAACACAGAAAGGCCCTAGGAACTAAATGAATGAACCAATTCAATACTCACTTGATTGCACAGCTTACACATACCATTATCAGTGAACAAGCAGAAGAAAGAAAATAATCAAACACAAAGGTTCGGGCAAGGTGGACAGGACATAGTTAATAAAAAAAACTCAAAACAAAAGATTTCAACAATCATGAACAGCTTTTAAAACAATCACACGGACTAAAATAGATTAAAAAAAAAGAAGCAAACTCACCTTAAAACCCAAAAAAAAATCAGAAAATCTTGACTTGGATTCGAACAAACCTTTCTTAAGGCTGAACGAACTTTAATCGAAGTGTTTCTTAGATGAGAAACACTTCGATTAAGGTCCATTAGACCTTAATCTCTTCGGCTTGAACAAGACACGGACCAGTGACGAGGAACCCTAAGGTTCAAAAACTAGATCCGGGATTCATGCTTCCCTGGTCAGATTCGGACCAAACCAAGTATGGTTTGGTCACGAGGGGGGTCTGGGGAGTGTCTGGTATGATTTTAGGGCAGATCGGGGTAGATCGAGTTTTGACTCGAATCTTCAAATGAAGATTCGAGAAGGTGGGATAGGATTCGAGGTGTGTGGTTGGTAGATTCGTGTTCCGGATGGCAAGGGGGTTCTATGGTGTTAAGGGCGAGGTCACCGGCGTCCGTGCCGCCGGTTTTCATGGTGAAGGGTACAGGGGCGGCTCTAGGGTTTGGGGGTTCTGGTGAAGACGACGAAGGCTGGGGTTTGGATAGGGGGGTAGGGTAGTGTTATGAGTTTATATAGTTAGTGGGTAGGTGGATCCTGGCCGTTGGATGAGATGTTATGAAGGGCCAGGATCCTTCAACTAACAGGGAACGACGTCGTTTCAAGGGTAAAGGGTTGGGGTCGGTCCGGGTGAGACGGGTCGGGTCTGTTAGTGGGTTTGGGGTGAGAGATCTTGGCCGTTGATCAATCTGAGATCAACGGCCCAGATCAGACTGGATTAAACGGTGTCGTTTGGATGGCTAGGGGTGGGCAGGTCACGGACCGGGCAAGCCTGGTTTTTGGGCTGAGTTTGTTGGGCCAATTTGTTTAAAATTGGCCCAAGTCCGAAAAAAAGGGTTTTTATTATCATTTTATTTTCTTTATTATTTTTTATTTATTTTTATTTTTTACAAAAACAAAACCTAAATAAATCAAATTAAAATCAAATAAACACTTAATACAATTAATTGCACACATATTAAAATATTTTAAAACATGTAAAATCAAACAAAAACAAAATCACGGACAAAGATGCCTATTTATGATTTTCTATTTAACAACCGTGTTACGGTTCAGATTACGCATGACACATACATTTTGTTTTTGTATTTTGTTTTAATAAAAATAAAAATGGACAAAAATCATAAATAATTAACAAAGTGCCATGTAAAAATCTAAAAATTGTACAACAGGATCAATTGTTATTATTTTTTATTTCTTTTGGAGCGATTGTCGCGTGAAGCAAAAATCACGTGCTCACAGCTGCCCCTCTTTGTTCGGAAACACGAAGAGTTTTCGTGCAAAGATAAAGTGAGCGTGTATGAGAGATTTTTGCCTATGGACTACTCCGTGTGAAGCATGTTTTGAAAGATCTGACTGAATCTTGCTTCAAAGATTTCCTACATATCCTGGGCTAAACAGGAATCAGGTCAATGTAGTTCGAGAAGCTTTGGTAGCTGGGACTACCATGGGATTGCAATGCTTGTTGTTACTGCTGTTGCTGTTGTCACTGCTGTGTCACTGACCGCCTTATTACAACCAAAGGAAAATTGGAAACTGAACTAACTACTTATATGCATGTCAACTGCTAGTTACAAGATTCCTATCTATGATTCTTTTGTGACTTGATCTTGGGTCTTAGCTGATTCTGCTTGTAGACTCCGATCCGAATCTTGATGCTTGCAAGTTGGAACGGCTTGTTCAATCTTTGGGATACTGGGTAAAATGCGGCTGGCAGAGTTCAAGGCCTTAGTTAAATGTTGGGGTCGATTCGCCTTCCATTCATTCTAATATCTTGGGATATCTTATTTTGTCTTTTCTTCTTTGATTCTGAGTTGAGCCTCATCTCGTGGGTCATTTCGATCCATGTGGCTCGAGGTTAGACCTACGGGAAAAACAAATGAACGAAATTTTCTGCCCCAGTTTCACTAGGAAAATTTTGTGAATTATTTGCTAGGAAGTTCATAAAATTAATGAAGGGAAATAAAAATGCTTAGTTCAGGATTGGAGCCCTAATACCGACTAGCTGGGGAAAGGTTCAGTTTAGGGTTTAAAACCCTAATACCGAACAAAGGAAGAATTCAGTTTAGGGTTTAAAACCCTAATGCTGACTAAAGGAAAAATTCAGTTTAGGGTTTAAAACCCTAATGCTGACTAAAGGAAAAATTCAGTTCAGGGTTTAAAACCCTAATGCTGATTGCATGGAAAAGCTCAGTTTAGGGTTTAAAACCCTAATGCTGGCTGAATGGAAAAAAGTTCAGTTTAGGGTTTAAAACCCTAATGCTGACTAAAGGAAAAATTCAGTTCAGGGTTTAAAACCCTAATGCTGATTGCATGGAAAAGCTCAGTTTAGGGTTTAAAACCCTAATGCTGGCTGAATGGAAAAAAGTTCAGTTTAGGGTTTAAAACCCTAATGCTGACTAAAGGAAAAATTCAGTTTAGGATTTAAAACCCTAATGCTGATTGCATGGAAAAGCTCAGTTTAGGGTTTAAAACCCTAATGCTGGCTGAATGGAAAAAAGTTCAGTTTAGGGTTTAAAACCCTAATGCTGACTAAAGGAAAAATTCAGTTTAGGGTTTAAAACCCTAATGCTGGCTGAATGGAAAAAAGTTCAGTTTAGGGTTTAAAACCCTAATGCTGACTAAAAGGAAAAAGTTCAGTTTAGGGTTTAAAACCCTAATGCTGACTAAAAGGAAAATTCAGTTTAGGGTTTAAAACCCTAATGCTGATTGCATGGAAAAGCTCAGTTTAGGGTTTAAAACCCTAATGCTGGCTGAATGGAAAAAAGTTCAGTTTAGGGTTTAAAACCCTAATGCTGACTAAAAGGAAAATTCAGTTTAGGGTTTTAAAACCCTAATGCTGACTGCATGGAAAAGAGTTCTCGGGTTATGCCGAAAAGATTCATCGAGTCATGCTGGGAGGATTTATCGGGTTATGCCGGGTAGATTTATCGGATTATGCCGAAAAGATTCATCGGGTTATGCCGAGGGGATTCGGGTTATGCCGAAAAGATTCGGGTTATGCCGAAAAGATTCGTCGGGTTATACCGGGAAGATTTATCGGAATATGCCGAAAAGATTCATCGGGTTATGCCGAGGGGATTCATCGGGTTATGCCGGGAGGATTCATCGGATCATGCCGGAAAGATTCATCGGGTTATGCCGAGAGATTCATCGGGTTATGCCGAGGAGATTTATCGGGTTATGCCGAAAGATTTATCGGGTTATGCCGAAAGATTCATCGGGTTATGCCGGAAGGGATTCATCGGGTTATGCCGAGGGGATTCATCGGGTTATGCCGGGAGATTCATCGGGTTATGCCGAGAGATTCATCGAGTTATGCCGAGGAGATTTATCGGGTTATGCCGAAAGATTTATCGGGTTATGCCGAAAGATTCATCGGGTTATGCCGGAAGGGATTCATCGGGTTATGCCGAGGGGATTCTTCGGGTTATGCCGGGAAGATTCGTCGGGTTATGCCGAAGGGATTCATCGGGTTATGCCGGGAAATTCATCGGGTTAATGCCGGGAGGATTCATCGGGTTATGCCGGGAAGATTTATCCGGTTATGCCGAGGGGATTCATCGGGTTATGCCGGGAAGATTCATCGGGTTATGCCGGAGGGATTCATCGGGTTATGCCGAGGGGATTCATCGGGTTATGCCAGGGAGATTCGTCGGGTTATGCCGGGAGGATTCGGGTTATGCCGAAAAGATTCGTCGGGTTATGCCGGGAAGATTTATCGGGTTATGCCGGCAAAGGTAAGAGTCCTCGAGTTATGTCGGAGAAGTCATCGGGTTATGCCGAAAAGGAAAAGAGTCCTCGGGTTATGCCAGGAATTTGGATAGAAAAAGTCCCTTGGGTTATGCCAGGGAGATCCGGGGTTTATACCGGGATAGTTGAGGAACGAGGTCCTATGCTACCATGATTTGTTTTTCTTTTGAGATGTTCATTTTTTATTCCTTGTCTTCTTTCCTTCCTTTGGTTCTCCCTTTCTCTCTCTTTTTTTTTCTTTTTTTTTATCAGAAATGCACGAAAGAATTATGGGGAAACTTACCATTGGTCGTTTTCCCGCTGCAAGGCTGTTTCAATGCTTGTGTGCTCCATTTCTTTTGGGCTACACCAGCTTCATGCATGGCTGCTTCGGGTCGCACCTGTCTCAATTTCCTGGACAAAGAAAACATTGTCAGTTTGAAAATGGCGGTTGGTTTCGGGGGCTTTGACCGTTCCAATTGCTTTGTCTTAGCCTTATTCTTGTTGAAAAACTCTGCCATTGATTAGATTTACATGCGAAAACCTTTGGACTACTCAGACTTGCGTTTCCAGATTTTGAGATGATTTGCCTTATAAGGCTTTGGTTTTTCCGTCCCGTTCTGCTTGGGGATTTTATCAGGGAGACTCTGTGGGGATTTGTACAAGAGGAACTCCGTGTGGATTTGTCCAATGCGAACTCTGTGAGGATTTATTTATTTTTTTTTTTTTTTAACAAACTTGATGGGGATGTGCTGGGGTGGACTTCTTTGGGGAATTGTACAAGGGGAAAACTCCATGGGGGATTTGTAACAAGGGATACCCTGTGGAGATTTGTCGGTTTTGGAAGCAAATCAACTACCATGGCCAGTCGGGATGGGACTGACGCGCTACTGAGGTCGTACATTTTATTTGACTCTTGCCAAACGGAGCCCTGTAAAACCGGTCCTGCCACCTTTCCTTGCGATTATTACGGAATTAAAATTTAGATCAAAAAAGAACTCAAAGAAAACTATGTAAAGGAGAACATATGAGTTTAAAGAGAAACGCCCCTTTCGGGGAGAAAAGAAGGACTTATCTGGAGTGTATGCCAGTTTCAAACTGACATGACATGCCTTTTGGACTGGATGCCCGACCTCCGAGAACTTGCATTTCCTCATGAATCAAAACAGATCTATATTTTTTTTCAAAAACCTGGGAACCTTGCCAGGACTTTCTGAGGTGGAATCATCTTTTTGGCCGACAACGCCCTTTGCGGGTTTTCGCTAGTCGACCTCTCTCATTTCTCTTCTTATTGTCGCCTGCTAGTACTCTTTGCGAGTTTTTACTAAACAAGCTCTCTCATTTTCAATTTCTCTTCTTGCATCGCCTCACGGTGCCCAAAGGTTTTCACCGACAAGACTCTCTTATCTTTATTCTCCTCATTTGTTGTATCGGACCCAAATAATTCCGTCTTCCTATTTTGGAATGCTTCGTTGATTGATCAGAAGGACTTGAAAAAGGTTTGGGGTGAAAAGAATTTGGATTGAACTACAACTTTGGAACCTTTTGGGTGGGATTATCGCTGAATCGTTATAACTTCTGCCCCAGTTTTACTTTCGGGGGAATTCCTGGATTTTATTTTGATGTGACTGAACCCCAAGGAGAGGTTGCCTACGTATCCTTTCGGAATCAAGTCAGACGTAGTTCATAACTTTGTTTTGGATTTTTTTTTATATATATTTTCTTATTTTTCCAATTCTTTCTTCTTCTTCTTTTTTTCATCATTTTTTTTTTCAATAATATTTTCAGGTTCCAAAGAGGGTAATCAAAGAAGAGTAACCAGCTCAAATGGGTTTGCAAAGGGTTGATAGTGTTTGGGTAGCGAGAATGAAAGCCTTCGTCATCTCAAACTGTGCAAGGATATCGCCAGAGTGATTTAGACATATCACTGCACCTGCTTTCCAAGCAAGGCTGACGTCGTTTCTTCCGACGTCGCCCAGATACAAATGCTCCATTTGGTAACGTTTTTCGACGACGTATAGACCCTTCTTTCTTTTTGGTACAATTGCTCGTGACAAATCGCAGTTATTAAGGTTATTATTCTGTACGGGTCTAAACCCATTTACTGCTCTCAAACTCTGTTTTAGTGACGGACATTCTCCAAACCATGAACCAATTTTCTTTAGTTGTTCCTATTTTTCAAATTCTTTATATCTCAAATTTTTGACTCATTATTTGAAATCTGATCGGAGTTCTCGTGATCCGGGCATGAAGTCCGCAAACATGGCATGTTATTTAAAGCTGCATTTATCAAAATTGAAGAGAACACAAAAGAAAACATAGAAGAAGAAAGTGAGTAATCAAGCACGATTTCATTTCTTGGCATTTTGGGGAAGATAAGGAAAAAGGTTGACATTCAGGAAATTAAAAACATGAAACTGAAGAAAAACATCCGAGCCACCCTCTGGGGTTACTCGTGATGCAGAGAAAGTGGCAAGACAGGTTCATTAGGACTTCCGTTTGATCAAGAATGGCGTAGCCTTCTAGTTTTGAAACTAGGTGCTTGGTCCCATGTACGATACTTCAACGGTGCTAGTACCCTCTCCTGGCTGGACCATGTGTATTTCGCATAGCTTTTCCCTTGTCGCCTCACATATTTCCTCGCTCTCGTCGAGCGAGGACACCTTATCATCTCCCTCTTTGTTGTATTTTGGTTCCTGTGGTATGCGTCCGACAAACACTGGCTCGTTCGGCCGAGGTTGTTTGATCGTCCCCCATACCATGGAGGCATGCTTGAATACATCACTTATTCCTTTTTCTTGCTCCGGAGTTACCCTGGGTCCTTTTTCTGTATCAGCAATAGCAATTATGGCTTTAAGTGCCGGATCAACTTCCTCGTCTTCACAAATCATCCCAACTATCGGCCCGTTGTTGTGGGCGGGCAACGGATTATTGGTCACATTTGGGATATCCTCGTCTCTCAACACAATCTTCCCTTGGTCTAACAGATTCTCCACAGCTTGTTTCAATGTCCAACAGTCGTTGGTGTCGTGCCCTTCTACCCCTGAATGGTATGCACATCTGACACCCCGCTGATATGATGGTGATCCCGGGTTCTGCCCGTTCGGTGGTATGGGCTGCAACAAATTCATTTGGACAAGCTTAGGGAATAGGGTGGAATAGGGTTCACCGATTGGTGTGTAGTTGGGTCTCCTGGGTGGTTCCCGAGGACGGAAATTATTTTGAGGAGGTCGAGGATTGTAGTGGTTTCGGTGAGGAGGCTGATTCCTAGGATGTGGGGCCTGCCCCCGATTGACTGGTTGTGTCCGCTGGATATAAGGCTGGGTGCTCATGACCATGTAGGGCTGAGGAGCGTAGGTCGCATTTTGGTGGGGGAAATAATGTTGCGAGGTTCTTTCCGAAGAACAAAGCCCGGGATTATGATATTATCCCACCTCTGACACTGCCATGGACGTTTCCTCTTTTTTCTTCCCTCTTGCCATTCCTCCAGACCCGCTTTGGACGGCTTGGGAGGTTGCCCTTATGGCTGCCTGACTCAAAATTCTTCCCGTTTTCAAACCGTTCTCCACCATCTCTCCAATCTTAATCGCTTCTGCGAAAGGCTTTCCCATTGCCGACATCATGTTTTGGAAATAGTCGGACTCTTGAGCCTGGAGAAAAGTAGTGACCATCTGTATCTCGTCCATGGAAGGTTTTACCCTTGACGCTTGCTCACGCCATTTGATGGCGTATTCTCTGAAACTTTCCGAGGGTTTCTTCTTTAAGTTTGACAAAGCATTTCTGTCTAGTGCGATGTCAATATTATATTGAAATTGCCCTACGAAGTCTCTGGCAAGATCATCCCATATATGCCAGCGAGATATGTCCTGGTCCATATACCATTCCGAAGCGACTCCCACCACACTTTCTCCAAAATATGCCATTAGCAGTTCTTCTTTTCCGCCGGCTCCCCGCAATTGATTGCAGTATTTTTTAAGATGTGCAATGGGGTCACCGTGCCCATCGTATTTCTCAAACTTTGGGGTCTTGAAACCTGCTGGCAGGTGCACGTGAGGGAACATGCATAGGTCGGCGTAAGAGACGCTCTTTTGTCCGCTCAATCCTTGCATATTTTTGAAACTTTGTTCAAGGCTTCTCATTCTCTTGGTAATCTCATTTTGTTCTACAATTCTGGGGTTCTGATCCTGCCCGGGTGCAAGCTCGCACTGAGGCGGTAGAGGATTAGTGCTGGTAGCGAATCTAGTTGGTTCCATTGAGAACGATGGTGCTTGGAATGTAAAAGAGGATGAGTCAAAGCTTGGCTTGTACGTGGCAGGCTGTGCCGTAATCGGGCAAGGCGATGCAGTAAAGATGTTCATGCTTGCATCGGTGGCTGACATTCGGGGATGAGGCTCAGAAGGCGATCCAGCAGAGAAGGCTGAGGTGGCTGGGTACCCGAATGGGGTAGCAGGATAATTTATGGGAACATTAGAAGTCCCACTTGACCTGGAGAATAATTCAGGGAATCCGGGGACGACACTTGGCGGCTCTTTCCCATTGTTCCAGTCATCCAGCATTTCCAACATGCGGAGCCGTAGGATTCTATTTTCCTCCGCAGTTGCGGATTCAGGTGTGAGGACGGCTGAGATTGAGCTCTCCTCGGAAACAGGGATTGTTTGCAACGGAATTTCTGAAGACATTTCCACACTTCCTTTTGACCTGGTGAAGTAAGTGTGAGTACTGCTTCTGGTCCTAACAACAGGTAGTTGAACACTTCTCTTTGACCTCGTGAAGTATGAGTGCGAGGCCAGACTTTCACCAAACCAACCGTCTTTCCAAAAACCCTGGATATACTCATCGACAAGCGCACGGTTAATTTGCAGCAAATAACAGATAGTTAATCTCACGTTGGGCATGATGCATCTATACAGTTAAGTGGATTACTATATGTTTGCTACGAGAGCATGCGTCATTCCGGCATTTTTCCTCTTATTAATTTTTCCCCCTTTTTTATTATTATTATTTTTTTTCTTTTATTATATTTTTTATTTTGCAGTAAAAGAAATGCGACCGGATCCGATGAGGATTGCCTACGTATCACGATGCCTACGTGAATCAGATCATTACGTAGTTCGAAACTAACAAGTATAAAAATAAAGAAGCAAGTGCTCATTTAGCATAGGGCTCAAAAGATTTGACTATTCTTTGTTTATTTACTTATTCAATTTTTATTATTATTATTATTATTATTATTATTATTATTATTATTATTTTTTGGAATTTTTGAAGGAAATACTTTAAAAAAAGAAAGAAAATTTTGTTTATTTTGATTTTTGTTTTATTTTTTAAAGAAAGACTTCTAAAATTTATTTGCTTTCTGGAAATTTATTAAAAAAGAAAATATGTTTGTTTGATTTTTATTTTTTTTGTTTTACCTTTTCTACGGAAGAGAGAATGTATATGACGTTGCCCCTTAAATTTTGAAAGAGGGACTTTTAAGAAAATGATTTGGAATTTCTGAGTTTTTATTTATTTACAAAAGTACTTCTAAAGAAAAGCGAAGATATTTTTTGGAATTAATTTTTCAAATATTTATTTTTTATGGACATTTACAAAAGAAAGACTAAAAAGAAAAGAGTATTTTTTTGGATTTTTGTTGCTGATTTTTAATTCTTATTTCATTTTTCGTATGAAAGACTTCAGAAAGAAGGAAACTATTTTTTTTTATTTGAGTTTAAAGAAAACTTCTATATTATTTTTTTATTTCTTTTTTTGCATTTTCTAAGGAAAGATTTATAAAGAAGGAACTAAAGGAAAATATTTTTGGATATTTTTTGAAAATTGGGGTCGAAACCGATGAGGTTTGCCTACGTATCTCACATCCGGTGAGAATCAGACCCGCGTAGTTCGGTCAAATTAACCGAATTATTTTAGAACAAAATTCTTTCCTTTTCAACAAACAACTTTCCAAAAATAAAAGACTATTTTTCTATCTTTTTGTTTTTTCTTTTTCTTAGTAAAGAAAATTATTGAAGAAAAAACATTTACCCTTTTTATTATCGCAAAATTTCGGCAGAGTTTTGACAGTAATTGGGCATTGCTATTTTTCAAAGTAGAAAATTAGTCCTATACACTGATATTTTTTTTTTGTTTATATTTTTCAAATACTCCAAGGTCAGGCAGCATGCATGTCCGAGACAAATAAATGCGCGGAAACAAATAGGATGCAACAGGATGATCTTTTCATTTCAGGTTGCTAGTCCTAGACGGACCCAACCCCTGTGTTGAGTCCCCTAAGTCAAATGCAACATGATGCAAATAAGCGTTCCTACTAGGGATCCGGCATGAAGTCAAGTTATTCTAGGTTCGTAACCTGGGTATTTGTTCTAGACTGTGTACCCGAGCGGACAACTCGAGTCGAGGAGGGGGCTACGTACCGGGGACCCGCGAGATCGTCCGGCTTTGTAACTTGTCCGACCTCTTTCTTATTTCAGGTATTGACACTAACAGAATAGGGAGTCTCGACCAGCGAGCTTCTCCCCGGAGGTAAGAAGAGAAGGGTTTCGGCACAGTTTATATACAGTTCAGATAATATCAAAGCGGTAAAAGACAACATTTAGCACGTTATGCAAAAACATGTAATAAAGATCAGATAATAAAGCCAAATATAACAATTATTCTAAGCTCGAATTCTTGAACCCTGAACCAGTGGTTCTGGGTTAATATTCCCCAGCAGAGTCGCCAGAGCTGTCACACCTCCTTTTTGCGCGCCCGGCCCCGAAGGGTTAAATGCGCAAATGCGCGGGGGGGGAGTTTTTCCAATTTAAGTGACAATATTCGAAATGGGATTATTTATTTAATTCAGAGTCGCCACTTGGGAAAGGTTTGGCTTTTGGTGTCCCAAGTCACCGGTTTATCTTGAATCCCAAATCGAGGAAATTTTCGACTTTTCCAAATGAAGTCTGCGAACCAGAAATTCTAAGTAAGGAATTCTGTTGACCCGAGGGAAGGTGTTAGGCACCCTCGAATCCCGTGGTTCTAGCACGGTCGCTTAAATTGTTATAATGGCTAAATATCTGATTTAAATACATGTTATGACTTACGTGCTTTTATTAAGTTTAAACCGCTTTTATCATTATCACTTATTTTTATAGAATTGCAACGTCGTGAAAATGCATCTCGAACCACGTCACAATCAATGCGCCCGTGATCGTCAACACATTTTGACTTCGTTGAGATTTGGATTTGGGTCACATCAATGTGCACCCGAATTTAAGAATATGATTTAATTAAGCCGCGCCTAAAGAGTCTAACGCGTTATTATTTTTTGAGAAGGCCATGAGATTCACTAAATGGCCTAGCCTGAATTCTAAATATTATGATTAGTTGTTGAGGGTCCCGCAATTTGCATTTTTATTTAGCGAGGCTTGTCTCATTATTTTAGAAGAGGATATCCTAAAGTGACTACATTTCTATTATTTTTGTTTCTAGAAATAGAAGAAAGAAAGATGTATGCCAATCGAAGTATATGCTTTGGCCTAAACCGGACTCCTATCAATTTCTGATTAGTTATTTACAAAGTGAAGAGGCGTCATACCTCGTGAAACATGCGAGATTGACCAAATGCTATACTTGTATCCAAACATTTCTTGAATTGAACTTAACTAGACTTATTTTAGGCTAGATTAAGGGAATTGAACACTAGGCATTATTGCTAATGGGGATTCGAACGTGCTCCTATATACTGCCTAGCGGGTCCTGATAAAAGAACTAAAGTAAAACAGAACATCATTGTGTAAGGCGGAAATATTCTATCATATGCATGTCATTATAGTTAAACAGGAATCTGGTCGAAAATTCTATGTCAATTATCCATGCATTCTACATATTGTACCATTACATCTCGTACTAACAAACAACTATAAACTAAGATGCAAGAGGCTAAAACTTGGTTAAATATTAACTAACTAATCTTTCGCCACTGAATTACGCACTAATCAATTTATACAAAAGAAGTCAATAGACCATGGGCATTACAAACAGACATTTAAATTTCTTCAAACTCCTTTCATTTCATGCTTTCGAACTGTTACAGTTGACACCAAAATGGGACTCGAAATGTGTACCTGAATATTGAAATGCAAAGAAGAAGTGAAGCAGAATAGCAGCAGCAGGAAGCAGAATAGCAGCAGCAGCAACAGCAGGTAACCAATAGAAACAAAATCCCAGTGCAAGATGCAGTTTGGAGCCAATGAAAAATGGTAGAGTGTAGCAAGTTCCCAGTAATATGAATCAGAATTTAGGCAAAACAGATCTAGGAATGCACTGATGCTACACACAACTAAAAATATCAAACAAGACTCAGAAGAAATCAATATGGATCAGGGAAATCCAGGCCAGTGAGGATCAAGACAAAGATGAAAAAATGCAGTCCTCTTTCCTGTGTTATGCCTCTCTCTATCTATTTCTGTCTGTGTGTGTATATACTATCCTTTCCTTCTTCTCAGATCTCCTAATGTCTCTCTAATATCAGGTGTCCCCCTATACTTTTCTTCACTATTCCCTCTGTCTCTCTCTATATGTTCTGTGTGTATTCCTTTCCCAGAACTTCGGCTCTCCTTCTTCTCCTTAATTCCCTTCCCAGTTCTCTCTTATATCTTCTATCCTTTCCTTAACAATTCCCTCTGTCCCTATCTATGCCTTCTCTGATCTCTATTCTCAGATGGTGTTCTTTTCCTCTCCTCATATATTGTCTGTCTGTCTGTATGTATATATCTGTATGTATTTCAGCTCTCCTCCTCTTCTCTCCCAGTTCTCTTATGTCTCTCAATGTGCCTCTCTTTTATAAGCCTTCACATTACCCCTTTTACAGCCTGATAGATTAAAAGAAACTCCTCCCATGTGCCATCTTCTTTTCAGTTCCACTTTAGCTATTTAAGTATTAAACCCCATCATATTCCCTTGGCAGGCTTAATTTCCCATTTTATTAACTAAAAGCAGACATGGGCAGCAGGATGTAGTCTGACAGCACATGTTATCAAACTATTTAATTCAAAAGGGCCTTTATGCCCATGTTGTGCACATGCCCTCCAGTTCAGATTACCATTACAGCATAACCTTAGATTTCTGAAATCACATTAACAACTATAAGTAACTGAACTTAGTTCTTAATTGATTCAGGCAATGTTCAACAGAAGCAAATCGATTTATTCTTGTTTAGACAGTTGAAACTAATTGACGACATATGTCGACTCGACTATATTAGCATTAACACATACAATCGTAGCCAAAATCAGACATTTAACAGTATCACATAAGGGGTTCATATTGCAATGTTAACACAGAAAGGCCCTAGGAACTAAATGAATGAACCAATTCAATACTCACTTGATTGCACAGCTTACACATACCATTATCAGTGAACAAGCAGAAGAAAGAAAATAATCAAACACAAAGGTTCGGGCAAGGTGGACAGGACATAGTTAATAAAAAAAACTCAAAACAAAAGATTTCAACAATCATGAACAGCTTTTAAAACAATCACACGGACTAAAATAGATAAAAAAAGAAGCAAACTCACCTTAAAACCCAAAAAAAATCAGAAAATCTTGACTTGGATTCGAACAAACCTTTCTTAAGGCTGAACGAACTTTAATCGAAGTGTTTCTTAGATGAGAAACACTTCGATTAAGGTCCATTAGACCTTAATCTCTTCGGCTTTAACAAGATACGGACCAGTGACGAGGAACCCTAAGGTTCAAAAACTAGATCCGGGATTCATGCTTCCCTGGTCAGATTCGGACCAAACCAAGTATGGTTTGGTCACGAGGGGGTCTGGGGAGTGTCTGGTATGATTTTAGGGCAGATCGGGGTAGATCGAGTTTTGACTCGAATCTTCAAATGAAGATTCGAGAAGGTGGGATAGGATTCGAGGTGTGTGGTTGGTAGATTCGTGTTCCGGATGGCAAGGGGGTTCTATGGTGTTAAGGGCGAGGTCACCGGCGTCCGTGCTGCCGGTTTTCATGGTGAAGGGTATAGGGGCGGCTCTAGGGTTTGGGGGTTCTGGTGAAGACGACGAAGGCTGGGGTTTGGATAGGGGGGTAGGGTAGTGTTATGAGTTTATATAGTTAGTGGGTAGGTGGATCCTGATCGTTGGATGAGATGTGATGAAGGGCCAGGATCCTTCGACTAATAGGGAACGACGTCGTTTCAAGGGTAAAGGGTTGGGGTCGGTCCGGGTGAGACGGGTCGGGTATGTTAGTGGGTTTGGGGTGAGAGATCTTGGCCGTTGATCAATCTGAGATCAACGGCCCAGATCAGACTGGATTAAACTGTGTCGTTTGGATGGCTAGGGGTGGGCAGGTCACGGACCGGGCAAGCCTGGTTTTTGGGCTGAGTTTGTTGGGCCAATTTGTTTAAAATTGGCCCAAGTCCGAAAAAAGGGTTTTTATTATCATTTTATTTTCTTTATTATTTTTTATTTATTTTTATTTTTTACAAAAACAAAACCTAAATAAATCAAATTAAAATCAAATAAACACTTAATACAATTAATTGCACACACATTAAAATATTTTAAAACAGGTAAAATCAAACAAAAACAAAATCACGGACAAAGATGCCTATTTATGATTTTCTATTTAACAACCGTATTACGGTTCAGATTACGCATGACACATACATTTTTTTTGTATTTTGTTTTAATAAAAATAAAAATGGACAAAAATCATAAATAATTAACAAAGTGCCATGTAAAAATCCAAAAATTGTACAACAGGATCAATTGTTATTATTTTTTATTTCTTTTGGAGCGATTGTCGCGTGAAGCAAAAATCACGTGCTCACACTCTTGAAGACCAAACGAGTATTCATGCATCTTCACTTTTTCTTTTGTAACGGTGATTAGGAGTGGTAATGGCACGTTAAAAACGGATTAAATACTAATACGGATAGAAAATGGGTTAACGGGTAAATAATATGGATATCTATATTATCCATGGGTTCTTGAATATAATCACTTTTGGGAGAATTTCTAATCTTCTAAACTTGAGAAATCTGTATTGGAAAAAAACTGAATTTATATTAAAAATGATGTGGCATGACACGTGGATTAGTTAAATGGTCAAAGAACAACAATTGACTAAGAGGCACGGTGAAAACAGCCACGGGAAGAAGAATTTAAATAAGCACGAGACGACGTATAGATACGAGTCTCGTACCAATTTAAATTATTTACAGCCAACGGATTAGAAGGCATTGAAAGCAAGGATCAGATGACAGAAAGGAGTCCAAATTCATTATTAAATGTCTGATACGTTATAAAGTTGGTATTTAATAGGAATGATTGTATAACGGCTTATTTAATGTCATTTATTGCTCATGATTATATCATTAAAGCTGAGGCTTTATTCCTTTACCTAGAATGATCTATAAAAGGAAGAAGTATCATCATTTGTAAGGACACGGAATACTATTGAGAATTCATTGAAATACTTATCTATTTACCTTCTACCATTGTTCTCAAAAGTATTTTATTTTTTGTCTCCTGATTATCAGTAACCCGAATTTCTCTTTTAGCTTTGACCAAGGACTCAGATTTTTGGTGAAACAAAACCCTCATTTGAATTTTTGCAAAAGTAAAAGTTAAACTCATTGACTATCTATTTTTTTAAGTGAATAATTTGGATCTTATCCATATTCGATCAATTTTTAAAAAGTTCACTATTTAACCCATTTTTTAGAATAACACGGAAAGATAACTATTTTTTTTAATCCGTTTTGCCACCACTAATGGTGATATCTAAATCAACTTATGTGCTCTTTTACTATTCTATCAAATATCTGCTACCTCTATAGAGTAACTTTTGTCACCAAAATTTAAATAAATGAAAAGAAATCACCTCCTAATATTATCTCACCCGGGTAAAAGGTTCGGAGGGAGGAAACTGCAAAGCTACTTTTCTAAGACTAATCCCGGTATAAAATATGGAATTATATTTACTCAGTGTTAGTTATTGATATTAATTAATACATGTATATTTTATACCAAAATCTTGGTAAAAATAACGTTGTCTCAAACCAAAGACCCTACTAGAATAACCTATTGGCAGTATGCACCAGTAACTCGGTAAAGACAAAAACAAGAGGTGACTCAGCCAACACAAGGACTTCTGGTTCATGTTTATCCAGTAACGCGTGTTTTTCTAATGTTTCTATTATTACACTGTAATCTGATCTGGAATACGAAGGTACCTCTTATGAATTCGAGATTTCAGTCCACTGAAAATTATTATGTTTTAAATTAATAATTTATATATAATTAATAAATTTTTAAAGATAAATACATAATTCGAACCAAAGTTATTAAGTTCGACTGAACCCGTCTCGATACTCTAGCTCCCCCTGCACATAGAGTTACCTGTAATATTCTTAAGAATTTAACTTATATACGCGGGACTGTAATAACTTTTACACTATTAATATAAGTTAATATATTGTATAATCAATTCCACATATCATAGGCTAATTAAATAGCTTAAAAATTCTTTTAGGCGGTTTTTCAATCAGAATAACATTTTATTTCCCATAACTGCTCCTTAACAGCTGAAATAATAAGAAGAATAAAAAAATAATCTCACAAGAAATCTCCTCCTATATCAAATGCAAGTGAGATTCAGAGAACAGCAGATGACATATCTCTGACTGGATATAAAATTTGAAAAAAGTTAAAACATTGAAATCAATTTTTATTGACTTGGTGTAATTAAAAGGAATATAAAATGGGCGTTATATGTGTCACCACGTCATGTAGAGGACAGACTTTGAAAAAAGTTAGCTGACTTGTTTTGAACTTTTGCACTTTATTTTTTACCAATTTCTAAATATAGCCCACCAAACTTCTCTCTCCTTCGTTCACCTCAAACCTTTGAGGATCTTACTTTATAAATACACATCCACAACTTCATCCATTCCTACACATCTTCCATTATCAGCACATTCATACATTTTCTATATCAAAAACAACACATTCCTACATCTTTCTATTATCAAAAAAACTATACAAAAAATGACTTTAACACTTCGTTCATCAACTTCTTTTATTAATATAAAAGAAACCAAAGGTGTTAAAACACCTGATGATTTCTTAGGCATGGTTTCTTATACACAAACCAAGCCATCTTGTCGTCTCATAACAAAGAATTCAATGCAAGAAGCTCACCTCTCTCATGAGAGAGTTATCGTTAATGAGAAAAGAGAAAAACTTCATGTGCTAACAACTACTCACAGTAATAGTAGTACAAAGGTACCTGTTTTTGTGATGTTGCCACTTGATACTATGACTATGGGAGGGAACTTGAACAAGCCACGAGCGATGCACGTGAGTTTGATGGCGTTGAAAAGTGCTGGAGTTGAAGGAGTAATGGTAGATGCTTGGTGGGGTTTGGTAGAAAAAGATGGACCTTTGAAGTATAACTGGGAAGGTTATGCTGAACTTGTTAAGATGTGTAAAGAACATGGCTTGAAACTTCAGATTGTTATGTCTTTTCATCAGTGTGGAGGAAATGTTGGAGACTCTTGCAGGTACTAATACATAGCTCTTTTTTGCTGTTTATGTTTATCAAGATCTAGCAATATTCTGTTCTATTTCAATTAGGCTATAAATAAGATGCACTAGTATTCATTTAATAGAAGGGGGAGTCTTTGAGTGGTGGAATCAGCCACTAATACTTGCATTGACATAAGCTGCCTACATCACACCCCTTTACGTGCGGCTCTTCCCCGGACCCTGTATAGACGCGGAATGTTTCGTGCACCGAGTTGCGTATTCATTTAGTAAATCTTCGACCCCCAATTTTACAACTATTTGCATAGATTCATGAATAATCTAGTTTAAGTTCTAATGAACTAGGAAATTTACCTTTTTCTGTTCTCATAATTCTAGATCATAACACCAGCTAGGCACTTCCTGTCATGTTAGTACTTTTATTAAATGTTTTAAAGGGAATCGGCCATTATCTTTTCCTCAAAATATCCAATAAACCTATAGATCTTAGGTATCAAAGGTGGAGCCAGCATTTTTAACTTATGGGTTTAGATTTTAGTCGTTTTAAATTACTGAGTTCTAAATTAATAATTTATACATATGCAATGAATTTTTTAAGACAAATACAAAGTTCCAACCAAAGCTTAGCCGAACCTGCACTCAGCACTCTAGCTCCACCCCGCTTAGGTTTCTTCAGGTTTTCAATCATTGCTTAGAAATGGTTAACAGAATTATAATATTTGGCAAAAGACATATTGTGCTACAATCTAAAGTAATAGTTCATAGCTTTTAAAGGGAAAAATTCAAGTGGTTCTGGGAGAAATCAAACTGTCACTAAAATTTTTAATGGATTTTGCAGTATTCCTCTACCTCCATGGGTACTTGAAGAAATCAGCAAGAATCCTGACCTTGTCTACACAGATAGATCAGGCCGGAGAAATCCTGAGTATATTTCCTTAGGTTGTGATCAGTTACCAGTACTCAAAGGAAGAACACCTATTCAGGTCTATACTGACTTTATGAAGAGCTTCAGAGAAAGATTCAGCAATTACTTGGGAGATGTCATAGTGGTAAGGCTTCTGCTTTACGATCACATACCCTATAGTCATATATATTATTACTTCAATAGTATTACTGCTATTGAAGGGAGCCTTGGCGTAACTGGTAAAGTTGTTGTCATGTAGCCAGGAGGTCACGGATTCGAGCCGTGGAAACAGCCTCCTGCAGAAATGCAGGATAAGACTGCGTACAATAGACCCTTGTGGTCCGGCCCTTCCTCGGACCACACATAGCGGCAGCTTAGTGCACCAGACTACCTTTTTTTTAATAGTATTATTGCAATTATATTTTCCAAGATTGTAGCAAAACTTATTGAAATTAACATTCTGTTTTTTTCTACAGGAGATTCAAGTGGGAATGGGTCCTTGTGGGGAACTCAGATATCCATCTTATCCAGAAAGCAATGGTACATGGAGGTTTCCTGGAATTGGAGAATTCCAGTGCTATGACAAGGTAACAACTTGCATCTATTGCTTGAAATATTAAAGAATCTTGTTGATTATATGAGCAGTCTAGTGCACGAAGCATCCCGCGTTCACGCAAAGTTTGGGAAAAGGCCGCACTCCAAGGGGTGTGATGTAGGCAACCTATCCTCATCGAATCCACAGCTCGAACCTGTGACCTATAGGTCATATGGAGACAACTTTAATGTTGCTTCAAGGCTCCTCTTCGTTGATTACATGAGTAGTCTCAGAAAAATTAGGAAGACCTTCAAATGCTGGAAAAAAAACTAATTTCTTTTTTGTCAATGCAGTACATGAGAGCTTCACTATCAGCAGCCGCCAAGGCGGCCGGAAAAGATGACTGGGGCCAGGGAGGGCCTCATGACTCCGGACAGTACAATCAATTTCCTGAGGATACTGGATTTTTTCAAAGAGATGGAACATGGAACAGTGAATATGGACAGTTCTTCCTAGAGTGGTATTCAGGAAAGCTAGTGGAGCACGGCGACAGAATCCTAGCAGCAGCAGAGGGTATATATCAAGGAACTGGGGCTAAACTATCTGGAAAGGTAGCTGGAATTCATTGGCATTACAATACTAGATCACATGCTGCGGAGTTAACAGCAGGATACTATAATACAAGACACACAAATGGCTATCTACCTATAGCACGTATGTTCGCCAAACATCGTGTTGTGTTTAACTTTACATGTATGGAAATGAGGGATGGTGAACAGCCCCAGAGTGCAAACTGCTCACCAGAAGGCTTAGTTCGACAAGTAAAAAACGCAACTACAACTGCTGAAGTAGAACTTGCCGGAGAAAATGCTCTAGAGAGGTATGATGGAGGAGCGTATTCTCAAGTTTTGGCAACAAGCAGATCAGATTCCGGAAATGGATTGAGTGCATTCACATTCTTGAGAATGAACAAGCGGTTGTTTGAGCCAGAAAATTGGCGGAATCTAGTGCAATTCGTGAAAAACATGTCAGATGGAGGTCGAAATGCTACACTTCCAGAGTGTGACTCAAGCAGGACAGACCTCTATGTACATTTTGTCAAAAAGAGTCATTCTAAGAAAACTACAGAGGTTGCACTAGTGTAACGATATGAAAAAAGAGGCCTCCTGGTGTACAAGGCATCTTGTGTGAGCGCAGGGTTCAGGGAAGGGCTGCACCCTAAGAAAGCTACAGAGGTTGCATTAGTGTAACGATATGCATACATGTAATATAGTCATTCCATTGTAGGTTAGCAGAGAAAAAGTAGCAGAAAGTACTACAGTGCTATACTCCGTACCCCCTAAAAGATTCCAAAAAATAATTGAATCTGTTTCTGAAACTGGATTATAGACGACAAGTAAAAGAAGCTTAGTATGTCTACAATTGAAGCTTCGGCTCACTGGGACGACGAGGGACAGAAATATACACCTTCGATCATATAAGGATTCGAATGAGTATATTCTTTTCTTTGTACATAAAGAAATTCTTTTTGTCTTTCGACATTTATTATTGAAATAAAACACCTTATAGAATTGCTTCTTACATACTTATTTCCTGTTAATATACCTACTTTCTTCTCCTTCCATTCCGGTAGTTGTAGTATTACTTTGTTTGTCTTTTTATTAGATTTCTAGTATTATCTGATGTTGCTTCTACTTCGGTTTAGTTACTAACTAGCCAAACTACTACCTCTTCTCTTATGACTCTTTACTATTGCTATATTTCAATTTGCTTTACTGTTCTAACTGTACTTGCCTGAGCGTCTTTGGAAACAATATCTCTACCTGCATAAGGTAGGGGTAAAGTTTGCGTACACATTACCCCCAGACCCCACATATGAGATTGCACTGGGCGCATACCTGCTTTCCTCCTTCGAGGTATAATAATCAACATTCTGACTTACTTGACAAGCTGAAAAGCATATAGCTAGTCCATGAATATCTCGAGTAGAGACGATCATCAGTACCCCAAGATTACATTGTAGCTAACCATTTAAGAAAACAAACCATGCAAACAGATTACAGACTACATAAGCAGTATGGCAATAAGCCATGCTTTAGAGCAATTAGTTCTCCAGCAGAATTATTTTAGCAGTATCTATTTAGCCATGTTTTAAGAGTTGTTGGGTAAATTTTAAGAATGGTCATTGAACTATGTAATCATCTATTGCAGGAATAAAATTAAAATTTTGCAACCAAAATATTCCTCACATTTCCGTATAACTTGCTGAAAGTAAAAAACTGCGGAAACTAGTATATCTAGCAACAGAATTTCCATTTCTCAAGCCACATAAGCTAAAATTAGAAGTCAGCTAAAAGATCTCTCATTCCCATATATGTTGGGTTTATCCTTTTATTTAGCAATTATTTATTTAATGTTTGTTTGCTCTTTTATTTGGTTGGATTTGTCAGCTCCTAGTTATTAGGAAGTGAACGAGTGGTTTTAGTTGACATATCCACTGGGGGTGCTGCTGCTCGAGCTCTAGGCTGAGCTCTGCCTCTGCCTCGATTGGCCTCTGGCACGACCTCGACCTCTGCCCCAAGTAGGAGCTGCCCTTGGGGGATCCGGCTGCTGTCCAGCTGAAGATGGGGTGCGTGTTCTCGCCATCTGCGAGAGATCAAGAATAGTTGCATATGTAGCTCGATGTCTAAATTGTCAGCAAGTAAAGTATGAGCATCAGAGAACTGGTGGTTTGCTTCAGTTTAGGAGTCCTAGTTAATGTTTGTTTAGCAGTGGGTTTGTGGGTTTCATGAGTAGTCATGAAGTCTATGTAAAAGCCTATATAATGGCTTCTTCTGTTGCAAATAAAAGTGTGAGTTGTATTAAAAAATCCCATCTTGTCTACTTTTCTATTTGCTCCATTTTATCAGATATATCAAGAGCAAGGTTAGATTTAGAAAATAGAGAAACACCCATGAGAGAGAGAGTTTACCAAAAAAAATTATTCTTCATCTCTCGCTTCAGAGAGCAATATTGCGCAAGCAACTATTCCCCGTTTTGATGGTCACTATGATCATTGGAGTATGCTGATGGAAAACATCTTGCGGTCAAAAGAGTATTGGTCAATTGTTGAGGATGGCATTAAAGCGCCAGCAATAGGCGAAACTTTGACGGATGTTCAAAAAACTGTATTCGAAGCAAAAAAAAGCGGAAAGATTTAAAGGTGAAGAATTATCTCTTTCAGGCTATTGAGCGTCCCATCTTGGAAACTATTCTTCGCAAAGAACTTCCAAGGATATATGGGATACCATGAAAAAGAAGTATCAAGGTTCTACAAGAGTGAAGCGAGCACAGCTTCAGGTCTTGAGGAGGGACTTCGAAACTTTGCAGATGAATGAAGGAGAATCTGTCACTAGCTACTTTGCTAGAAACATGGAGATATGCAACAAGATGAGATTCCATGATGAGAAGATGGACAATGTCACAATTGTTGAAAAGATATTGCGCTCTGAAACGTCAAAGTATGATTATGTCGTTTGCTCCATTGAGGAGTCAAAAGACATAGATGCTTTATTGCTTGACGAATTACAAAGCTCCTAACTGGTTCACGAACAAAAGATGAACAAAAACTCCACAATACAGGAGCAAGAGTTGAAGGCTTCTACTAATACTCATTCCAACAACTATAGAGGAAGGGGTAGAGGTAGAGGTCGGGGTAGAGGAAGAGGTGATCATGGAGGCAGAGATTCTAGCAGAAATTTCAAAGCCAATAGTAACCAATCTCAAGGCAAAGACAGAGGCCGAGAGCATCACAAATTCAAGGTGGAGTGCTACAGATGTCATAAGTTTGGTCATTATGCATCTGAATATTATACTAGGCTGCCTAATGACAAACAATTGAAGAGAAGTCCAATTACACAGAGAACAAAGAAGGGGAAACCTTGTTGATGTCAATTCAAGTAGCGAAGGAACCCGAGCTAGATGTTCGATATCGGGACAGAGGCTGCACTAATCACATGAATGGGAGTTTTGTTTTTCTTACTTAAATGAAGGCTTCCGTTCTAAAAGTTAGTTTTGATGATTGTTCTACTATGGATGCAACGGGAAAAGATGACATCAAGGTTAAAACCAAGAATGATTTTGTGGAAACAATTTCTAATGTGTTATATGTTTTTGACTTAAAAAGCGATTTACTGAGTGTTGGTCAACGACAAAAGGTATTTTATTACCTTTATTGATGATTATTCCCGAAAGACCTGGATATATTTTTTTAGAGAAAAAATCAGAAGCTTTTAATGTATTTAAAATTTCAAAGCTCATGTGGAGAATGAGACAGGAAGAACCATTAAGAGCCTCTGATCAAATCGTGGAGGCGAATATTGCTCTAAGGCATTTGAAGAATTTTGTGGGACTCATGGCATTCGAAAAGAGCTCACACAGCAGCATGTACACCAAACAAAATGGTGTATCAGAGAGGAAGAATAGAACCATTCTCAATATGGTTCAAAGATTGCTGGCTCGAGGAAGAGTTCCAAAGGCGTTTTGATGGAAGCAACAAATTGGAGCATTCATATTTTGAATAGAAGTCAACATTTGCTGTTAAAAATATGACTCCTGAGGAGGCATGGACCGCAAGGACACCTGTTGTAGATTACTTTAAAATTTCTGGTTGTATTGCTATGCACATGTCCCAGTCAAGAAGAGGAAGAAGCTTGATGACAAAAGCGAGAAGCGTGTTTTTCTCGGTGTTAGTGAAGCATCACAGGCATATAATTGTTCAATCCACAGACAAAGAAGATTGTGATCAACAGAGATATTGTTTTTGATGAAGAAAGTGGGATTGGAATATACAACAGCCTACTCCAATCTTATTTGTTAATGTAGTCGAAGATGCAGCCACGATGACTAAAAATTCAGAAAATCTACTGTAATGGTAGCTGAAATTCTACCACAACTGCTGACATTTTACAAATAACTTCAGAAGAAGCTGATGAAGCTCAGTCTCTTCGACGGGCTCGCAAAAGGCCTGCTTGGATGATGGATTATGAGGCGTCTGATATTAATATCGACAATGAGACAATTGCTCATTTTGCATTGTTTGCAGATTGTGACCCAATAACTTTTGAAAGTGCTGTTCAAAAAGCAAAATGGAAAGAGGCAATGGATGTTGAGATTTCAGCAATTGAAAAAATGACATTTGGGAGCTTACTGATCTTCCAAAAGGGCTAATTTTTCACTCACACAGTTTTAAAGTTAGTTTTACTATTTTTATGTTTTAAAATATCTACTTGAGTTATTATGTAATTTTAGCCTATTTTATTTTTAATTTCAAATCATAAAATTAAAATAAAACAAAATAAAGAAAGTCTCAATTTATCTTATTAGATGTGTTTCTTTTTTGTTTTTATTTATTTAAGTTCATTAGTATTTTTATAGTAGTATTATGCTAAGTTTGCCATGGTTTTCATATGTTTATTATTATTTTTAGTATAATCCTTGAAAAATACAAAAAATAATATATATATATAGTTTCATAGTATGTTATATTTTACTTTAATTAATCGTAATTAATTTTAAATCATTTTTGTAAAGAAAAGGTTTAAGTTTTCTTAATTGGTAGATTTAAAAGGGTTAAAGCCCCAAATTGTGGCCCAATTTCGGGATAGAAGAAGCCCAAATCTAGGCAGCCCATCCCTTTCTCCTTAACCCCACTGACCCGCCCCAAATACCCACCAACCCGCCCCATTTTCTGATTAAATCTCGGCCATCCATTCACCAAATCCAACGGTTCACCTTATTTCCCCCACACCAAATATAACCTCAATTTTTCCCAATCTAATCCTAAACCTAAAGATACAAGCTTCGGCCGTACCCCCAACCCCCATCTCCATGCTCTTGCGGCTTCCAACTCGTCGAAATCGGGCGAGTTCACCCTCAACGAGTCCCATGGTCCCCCCTCTCTTCTCTCTTTCTTCCACGTCACTCATTCCATACAAATCTCATCATTTCAATCCAATTCATACGGATTTCTTCTTTTATTTCTTTTGTTTAAACACAAATCCGAGGCCCTTGAATAAATTTGGGAGAAATGGGAACCGTTGGATGAAGATTTTTATCCAAAGTCTCCATTTTTTCGATTTTTGTTTGTGAAAGGGGGATTTTCGGATTTGATTTTAGGGTCCCACATGTTTCTTGCTGAGGAAGAAGAAGCTTCGAGAGAAGGATATATATTTGGAGCCTTTAGACAAAGAAAAGGGGAGGGGGGGAGATTGAGAAAAAGCACTTGAAGAAATTAGGGTTTTAGGGTTCTTGAGGCTTTCATCTAATTCTTCCATTTTTATTTTTATTTTTCGCTTCCAGAAATACAAAAAAAAAGAAAACGAAAAAAAAATTATTTTCAGTTTCTGTTTTCATTTTCCGTCATGGGATTCGATTGAAGTGTTGTTGAGTGCTGAAGATTTGTTCGCCAGTTGAGGT
Organism: Nicotiana sylvestris; assembly: GCF_000393655.2. Taxonomy (NCBI): domain Eukaryota; kingdom Viridiplantae; phylum Streptophyta; class Magnoliopsida; order Solanales; family Solanaceae; genus Nicotiana; species Nicotiana sylvestris. The sequence continues at coordinate 197,020,637 of NC_091064.1, forward strand.
GTTCGTGTCCGCGTTCCCTGAGCTGGCTTCCTGCTCTGTTACTTCATTGTTGACTCTGGATTTTCAGTAGCTGTTTTCATTCTCAAGTTCGTCACCAAATCCTCTTCTGTTGTAATCGATTCCTACAGAATTAATCGTAAGCTTAATTTCCAGGTTCGTCTTTATTCTCTTGCTCTGTTAATGTTGATTCGAAGTATGATAAAATGGACTTAGAAGTTTGAATTTGCTTGACATGTTTTAGAGATAAATAATCGAATCTGGGCGTTAACAGAGAGAATCTCGTGATTTTCAGATAGTATTAAGTCTGGATTAAGTTACACCATCATGTGTTCTGCTGTGTCCTGTGTGTGCATACGTCTTATAATCTTAGAATATGTTCGAGTCTAACACGATCGACTAAAGTAGGCTTCTGTTTATGATTGAATGGATTCTTGAAATGTGCCACTCTCTTTGCTTCGTGTCGCTACGTGTGTCGTTTTAGTCTGCTTTATTCTTCTCCGATGGACTCGTTTAAAGGGTCAAATGACGCGGATATGTGTTTGAATTTATGCTTCTATGTCGCTTGTGCTATTAGAGCTACTTGACGAGATAATCAGCATATGTTATGTGCCTTTTCTCTTTTCAAATCAGTTTTTGAAAGGGTTTTTAAGGTTGTGACTCCAACTGTTTGCTTGTGGGATTTTAAGGTAAACGGGGAATTGATTGAATATTTCTTGACTTGAGGGAGTACTTCTTGATCACTGGATAATGAAAGTTTGATAGTATGAATCATTGGAGATTTTAATCATTTTCTTGCCTTTGATTAATACACCTTCTGTTATTAAGGCCAGATTGAGGACTGGACTGAATTTTGTTGTTTAATAAATGGAGTCACTCTCTTTTTTTTTTAAATGAGATGTTGAGTAGTATAAATATTGAAGTAAGTTTTCAATATATATTTTAGTTTGATTGAACTTTTTCTTGTTCTTTCTATCGAGATGTAGCCTGTGGAAAGATATTTGCCCATCAAACTTTTCTTGCCTTACTGTACCCCCTCACTTTTTCTGAATTAAAAGAAAGGGAAAGTGCATTTAGCTGAACCGGAATGAGCTAATGAAGTTGAGCTAATTTGTTTAGCAATTCATATTGTCACATGCTGCATGTTTCTCGTGCACCCTTTTAGCTCTTGAATTTGGTATCTTCGATTTTGTGGTGTTAGTTGTTTGGTTGTTATTTGCTCAAACATTGTTGTTGCTTTGCTGAAGTCATGCTCGTGTTTGTTTGATGAATTGGATTGTGGGAGTGGGAAAAGGCCGAGCCCATTAGTAATTGATTCGTTCATATCCTAAAATTAAGAAGGGAATGAGCATGAAATTAATTTCTATTTCTTTCAATTTTATTCATTTTACTTTCATTACATCTTCCGATAGGAGCATGCTTAGGCCGACAACATTTGGATATGCAAACTTTAGGACTTTTTTGTTAATTGTGAGGCGAGAGGTCGTTCCCTTAGTTAAATTTATGGGGGGAATGCCCCGAAGGACTTGTATATATTTTATTCCGGGGAATGCCTCATAGTACTTGAATTTGGAGGCCAAAAGTACAGCTTGTAGTAGTTTATTTTTATTTTTTATTTTTATTAGGTGGGGACGACCTCGAGCCTTTTTGTGTGTTTATTTTTCTGTGATTGTTTTACCTCAATTCAAATAGTCTAAAAGACAACTAGATCGAGTATGCAACCGTGACTTTCACGGGACTCGGGGAATTCCTAACACCTTGTCCCCGAGTCAAATGAACCCCCTTACCCAAATCTTTGGTGTAGATTTAGTTTTAGAGTTCAAAGTGTTTTGAAATAAAAACAATTATTTTTGAAAAAACGGTGACTTGACACACCGAAATCAAATATCAGGTGGCGACTCTGAGTTTTCCTTTTTGAATACAATTTTTGTCACTTTTCAAATTGAAAACTCTTTTCAAGCTTTTTACTAAATCTTTTTATTATTTTAAGAAGGTTTAGTGAGGTTTGGAATGAAAAAGGGGTGTGACATCTCTGGCGACTCTACTGGGGATTTCCGGGTTCGAGCTAGTACTTGATTTTGTTGGCTTTTAGAATATTTGGTTGAGGTTTTTATGTTTTTCATTAGCTTTACTTAATTTTTATTATGTTTTATATTTTGTTATTTGCTAGTTGTTTATGTGTTTACGGTTTTGCTTTATGTGTTAACTGCTTTATAACTGTCATCATATGCATTACCCGGTCAATTCTTTCTGCAACAAGTCTCGGAGTATGCGTCGCGTACACAAACTCTTCGTTGAGTCACCTTTATTTTAGGAGGGGGGGGCGTCGAACGTATGGAGTGGGTGGAAAGCTTGAGTAGACACCATCGACCATACACTCCCCCGAATTGCCTTGTTAATGAACCCCAAACTTAGGTCAGCCTTTAGGTCATTTTTATTTGCATCATGTCATTTAGACCTAGTAGGGCTCGATCCCAGGTACCGTGTCCCTTTGTAGGAAGCCTGTCCAAATTTTGTCAAAATGGGCCCGTGCCCAAAATGACATTTAATCATCCTATGTGCTAAATGTTGTATCTATGAGGGTAAAAAGGTCATTTGACGGACCGATGTCTTGGAAAATGGGTGAAAAATGAAGCAAGTAGGGTCCACTGGCATTTTTCTTTCATAGTTTTCAAAAATTAAAAATGAAAAATCCAAAAAAGATTTTACACTTTCCCATTATTTTCCAAAAATTCAAAAAAAATAAAAATAAAAATCCAAAAGTTTTTACATTTTTCATCATTTTTCAAAAAGACAAAAAATATAATTTTTTTTAAATTAGTTGCATCTTCTCGAACTACGCGAACCTGATTCTCGTCTCCTGGGGCGGAATACGTAGGCAACCCACATAGGGTCCGGTCTTCCTAGTAGGTCCTAGGTTCTTGGCTTCCGGGGTCGTAGCCAAATCTTGCATGTATAGCCATATTTGGCCACATCGGCCTTTTTGCAAAAATAGGAGTATTTTCTCAAAGTAGTTTGTTATCTCCTGTTTTAGATCCCTGAGTCTACAATAAAGTGTCCTCTTGATTCTAAGGTCCAGAACCTGTTAAACTTGTGTATCTAGCCACTTTTGGCCACATCGACCATTCTTGCAGAATAGGGTTATTTTTGCAAAAGTGGTTCAATTACCCATGTCTTAGGATTTTGAGTCTATAACTCGATGTCATATCACTTTAAGGTCCATCCATGTCGTGTTTGCATCCCTAGCCACATTTGGCCATATCGGCCATTTTTGCAAAATGGGCCATTTCCGCAAAATATTTTTTAAGGCCATGTTAGTTGGGATGTTGGAGTCATGTAAGCTTTAAATGAAGTATTTTTCATGCATTAGGGGTCAAATTTGTCAAGTTTGCACTAATAGCCACTTTCAGCCACTTAGACCATTTTGCAAAATATAGCCAAATCGTGTCTTGCGTTTGTCCACCAGGAAATGTTGTGGTGTCACATAGTGTCCCGAGTCGCTAACCATGTTTCTTCATTCAGGTATGGACCCGCTGATTCGATCCAAAGTGCTGATGGTAGTAAAGATTCCTAGGAAATTAATCAAGTGGTGGAAAATATTTTCGTTGTTAGAGCATCATGAGTTAATGCAGAAATTGGGCACCCTCACTTCCCTTCTTTATATCATACCTCGCGCAGACTTTGGAGGCGATGTTGACTTATTGGGATCCGCAAAATTTGGTTTTCAGATTTGGGGAGTGTGAGATGACCCCTACCTTGGCAGAAATGTCTGGTCTCACTCGTTTAAACTATATAGGCAAGGATATGATACTTCCCCGAGACCATTCTAGGACAAGATCCTCAGCGACCTGGGCCTGAACGATAACAAACATTTAAAATGCCTCGAGCAGTTCTGGATATCCTTGGATTATTTGTTTGCTAGATTTGGACCACAGGATAGTTTTGACGTCTTTTGGGATGATGTAAGCACGTGATTTTTGCCCTATATGAGAATTACTCCCAAAAAATTCAAAATAAAATGATTTTCCTTGGTGTGAAATTTTGTGATATTTTGGATAATTATTTGTATTTGTCTGTGTTTGTTTATTTGTTAAATTAATAAAAAAATACAAAAATATGTCGCATTTGCATGTAGGATTTAATTCTATAATTGTTACTAATTAAATTTGTTTACAAAAAATTAAAAATTACAAAAATAGGCATCGTTTGCATTTTTAGCATTTAATGTCCAAATATACAATTTTATGCTTAATTATTACTTAATTGTGCGTTAATTGTTATTGGGAGTTAATTTGCGCTTTTATAACTTAATTTAATTCTTAATAATAGTTTAAGTATTTTTATAATTTAGTTTTAGAGAAATAAAAGAAGAAAAAAGAGCGAAAATATAAAGAAAGTCGGAATTGGGCCTCTTCTTCGATTTCAAGCCATAGGCCCAAAAAATGGCCCAATCTTCCCTACGACCCAGTCCATTTCGAACTGGGTCGACCCAGTCCATAACCCAAAAGACCCAAACCCCTTTTGTCTTACATTTTACAAAACAAAACAAAAACTAAAAGAAGAAAACCCTAAAATCTAAACCATCCGCCCCCCCCCCCTACTTTTTCCCCTTTTTTCATCCGCCCCCCCTCTCCTATCTTCTTCTTCTTCCTCCAAAGCTCCAACCAAGCATCCATGGCTGCCCTTTACCTTCTTCTTCGACACACCCTCATCGTCCAAACAGCTGCTGCCCAAGCACTTCATCTTCTTCGTCCACCATTGTTGCTCTAGTTCGTCGTCGTTTGGTCGAGCTTCATCTTCTCCGGCAAAACAGTCCGTCGTCGCCACCAGTTGCTTCTGCTTGTGCGTCGACCAGCCCGTTGTTTGTTCCTTCTGTTGTTCGAAGCCCCGTCGCTGCTGCTTCTGTCTCAACCAAACAACCAAATGAACACAGCCATGGACGAGCTTCGACGTCGACCATGTCGTCGTCCATGGCTGTCCGCGCTGTGCTGCTGCCTGTCGCCGCCGCTGCTGCTGTCTCGACGTCGTGCTGCTGTTGCTCGTCGCAGCAGGTGTTGGACGGACTGCTGCTGCTGCTCGTCGCGGCAGTAGTTACCGGTTTGTTACTGTTGCTGGGCAGTTGTTGCTGTTGCACTGTTATTACTGTTGCTGATTTTCATCTTCATTTTCTTTTGCTTCCAATATCAGGTACATATCTTTTAAACTCATGTTGTGAAGAGCTTCAACATGGCAAGTAAATGAAGTTTGGAATTATAAGGATGTCTTCTACTCATTTAAATTTTATTAGTTTAAGTTTCAGTTTTGTTTTAGTTGGTTAATATAGTATTAAATCAATTGGTAGATTAGTTCTCTTTCTTAATAACAAATGGCTTAGTTATTTTAGGAACGCGATCAACTCATTTCTTTTAATATATGAAATAATGTCAATGATTTTTTACAAAATATAGAGTTAGTGTTTGCAAATATTCGCATAGGCAGAATATAAGAATTGGTTTATTTATCTCAAACCCAATCTTCGTAAGCAAAATTAACCAAACAATTATAACCTCGGACTAAAAACAAGTGGTGTAAAAGAAGGATGAGATTTATAGATTGTAACATTTTAAGTCAAAAAATGTGTAAATAGCGTTTGCTCCAAATATAACAATGAAAATTCTTCAAAAAAAATATTACTTCATTTATTAAATCAATTGTTTTCCTAAGTTTTATACGCAATTCGCTTTTTGGGTAGATAAATATTGTATTTACCATAAAAATGGTAGTATTAATCACACGTTGTTTATTTTTATTTTATTTTTATTTTACTCTTTAAACTCATGGTTTTTGAGGAATATAATTCACACGTAAAAATATAATTTGCGGTCAACACTTAATGAATTGTGAATTCTTTTCAAGGAATTTAGAGGCATCTCAAATAGTGATTTCTCATGACTCTTACATTTAAAAATAGATGGATGCAATAAACATTTGTAGAGAATTTATATTACTGTCAAGAATATTTGCATAATTAAGGATGCGTTCGCGTGACTTGATTATACTTCTAAAGGCGATTCGGATTATGCGTTCGCGCAACTTCGAGCAAATTTTTACTAAAAAGAGATTTCTCGGAGAATATCATTATTAATTTCATAAAAACCCGAGATGTGATGTTCACTACTTAATTATACCAAAGGGCGAATGTTCTTGATTTTATTTAAAGCATAATTTCGAAAATGAATTATTTTAATAAAAATATTATCTATATTATTGTGTACACGTGCGCGTGACACAACTCCGCATGTTTTAAAAATATAATTTATAACACGAATATACGTACGCGTGATTCGATTCAAAGAAGGGTCTTTAAATCTAAATAGAAGCGGTAACAATAAAATCATGCAATAAAAATGTATTTAACAAATCAAAAATAATCAAGCCGAATATAACAGTTGAGCGACCGTGCTAGAACCACGGAACTCGGGAATGCCTAACACCTTCTCCCGGGTTAACAGAATTCCTTATCCGGATTTCTGGTGCGCAGACTGTTAAATAGACAGAGTCATATTCTCCTCGATTCAGGGATTAAAACCGGTGACTTGGGACGCCTTAAAATTCCAAGTGGCGACTCTGAAACAAACAAACAAATCCCGTTTCGACTGTCCTTTAATTGGAGAAAACTCCCCACACACCCTCGTGGTCGCGGTAAAAAGGAGGTGCGACAGCTCTGGCGACTCCGCTGGGGACTTAACCCAGAACCACTGGTTCAGGGTTCAAGAATTCGAGCTTAAAATAATTGTTATAGTTGGCTTTATTTATTATCTGATTTTTTTTACATGATATATGCCCAATGTGCTAAATGACACTTTTACCGCTTTAATATTATTTGAATTATGAATATATACAACTGCTACGAAACCCCCTTCTTTCTGAGTCTTCTAAATTTATGGTGCACACGTGCGCGTGGCCCACCTTTCTGTTAAAGTCATACCAAATAAGACGAAGTTGGGACAAGTAACTAGGCCGGGTAGACTTTCGTGCTCCCGGTACGTTGCCCCCGCTTCGGCTCAAACTGTCCGTTTGGGTAAGCCAGGGCTAGATCAATATGCCTCAGGTTTTTTTCACTTAGAATAACTCAGCTTCATGCCGGATCCCTAGTAGGAGCGATTGTTTGCATCACGTGCATTTGACTTTGGAGACTCAACACAGGGGTTGGGTCTGTCTAGGACAGGTGTACCAAAAAAAATGACCATCCTGATGCATCTTACTTGCTGCTACTTGCGCATTTATTTGATCCGGATTTGTGTGTTGACTGACTTTTGAATATCATGAATAATATTTTAAAATTGAAAAAAAGAAATAGCGGTTAGGGAATTGACTGTTTATTTTTGAAAAAAAACCAATGCCCAAATACTGTCAAAACTCTGCCGAAATTTTGAGAAAATGAAAAAAAATGTCTTATTAGTTTGTTTTATTAAAACCAAAGAAAAAATAGAAAGAAAAAAAAATCGTTGTTTTGTCTTATTTTTCAAAAAAATAAAAAAATAAAAAATATATATATATATATATATATATATATATATATATATATATATATATATATATATATATATATATATATATATATATATATATATATAAAGGAAAATAGTTTGTCTTCCCCTGAAAATGACAATGAAAAAGAGTCTTACTTTTAAAATAGTTTTTTTTATTCGTTTCTGAAAAATTCAAAATAATAAAATAAAAAGAGTCGCGTTGAAAGTGGTTTTATTATTTGTTGCAAATATATATATATATATATATAATTTTTTCTTTATTTCCAAAAATGTATATATATCTTTATTTGTTGCAAAAATATTTGTCCTGCCAAAAAGTCTAGAAAAGTTTTTTTTAGACTCCCAATTTTCAAAACAAAAAATCCAAAAATATTTTCCATTATTGACTTCTTTAAGAAAGTCTTTTTAATTATTAAAAATATATATATATATATAATAAAATAAAACAAATTCGAAAATATTTTCCTTCTTCTTTAAAAATTGAAAAGAAAATTCAAAATTCAAAAAAAAAATATTTTTTTTTAGAAAGCATTTCATTTATTAAAGGTAAAATTCCAAAAAAATATTTTCTTTCTTCTTAGAATAAGAAAAAACAAAAAAAAATCTTCCTTTTACTTTTGAAATTCTCAAAGTTCAAATCAAAAGAAAAGGAATTCTTAGAAGTCTTTCTTTCAAAAAGAAAATCAATCAAAAATTCAAAAAAAAATATATATACTTCATTTCTTCTTTCAAAGCAGTTCTTTTACAAATTCAAAATAATAATAATTTAAAATTAGTTTACTTACTTTATTCATGACCTGCCCGAACTACGCGGGTTTGATTCTCACCGGATGTGAGATACGTAGGCAACCCTCATCGGGTCCAACCCCTCTTTTTGCTAAAATAGCCAAAAACCAATAAATAAACAAAAAAAATATATGTCAAATTTTAATTTTGTCATAAAGAAGTCGGGTGACGCTTTTTTATCAAGACATAACCGAATGTTCCCAAAAGGGACGCCGGAAGGCTGACTTTGCATAAACAGCCACATTTTGGGTCATATTTAGGATTTTTTGATCCAGTTGACCCACACAGCCTTAAAAAAATCTTCGTCCCCGAGGCGCTGAAGGGCCGTGTTTGCAACACCCAGTTTTTTATTGTAATTTGAAAAAAAAATTAATTAAAAAATAAAATAAATAAAGAGTCAACGGTCAGGTGAATACCGTGTGGATTTTTAGTCAAAATAAGTCGAGCCAGCTTCGGTCGCGTCTTAAACCGTTCTTGCCAAAATAGCCTTAGAGTATCTTTCAGTTGTCGAAAGGTTATTTTCGTAAAAGAACGGACAAGTGTGTAAAGTGTCATAAAATAATCCTCCCCGGCCTCAAAATTCATGTGAGATTTGAAAGGGGTCACATTTGCAAAAATAACCGTTTGGTTGCATTTGTCAAACGGAGAAAGGAAGCTGGCCGTTTGTTTTGGAGTTTGTAAAACTTTTGATTATAATATGTGGGTCGTTTGATTTTCAAGTTTGTAGGTCATTTTTAAACCTTTGAAACCCAATATGAAAATTGAAAAAAAATGATTAGTAATTCTTATCTTTTATTGGTCCGAACTACGCAAGGTCTGATTCATGCGGGGTCATGATAGGTAGGCAATCTCCATAAGATTCGACCACAACAAAAAAAAATGAGAAAAAAAAAATTGAAAAAAAAAATCGAAAAAAGATGTTGCTACTATTAATAAGAACCGACTGAGTCCATTCTAACATGTTTTGTTTTGAATTGTGAAGAAAGTTGAGTTGGTCGGTTTGTTCAGAGGGTTCAACAAGAGTCTACTGTGCCGGAAAAAATAGAATACTGAAACAGTAAATGACCGGAGTGTGTCAAGCATGGGCCAGTGGGCAAGGACAGCCTCATCATGAGTCACAATTTGCGACACAACAAGAGCAGTACCACTCTCCTAAGTACCACCCGTACTCGTTTGATCTTCCTGCAAAGATTGAAGAGCTTACCCGAAAGATGGTACAAGAAGAAATGACCCAAAGAGTGAAAAACTTAGAACAATGGTTGAAAAACAATCAAGGGTTGTCTGGTCAAAAGAGTGTTGCCTTCAAAGATCTATGTATGTTCCCCGATGTCCACTTGCCGCCTGGTTTCAAGACTCCCAAATTTGAAAAGTACGATGGACATGGAGATCCCATTGCCCACCTGAAAAGGTATTGCAATCAAATGAGAGGTGCGGGAAGAAATGAAGAATTGTTGATGGCTTATTTTGTGGAAAGCCTTACGGGAGTAGCTTCCGAATGGTTTATGGATCAAGACACGTCTCGCTGGTATGTCTGGGACGACATGGCACAAGCATTTGTCAAACAGTTCCAATACAGCATCGACATTGCCCCAGACCGCATTTCCCTTTCAAACCTGAAGAAGAAACCAAGTGAAAGTTTCAGGGAATATGCCATTAAATGGAGAGAGCAAGCAGCTCGAGTTAAGCCACCCATGGATGACCACGAGCTAATAACTGTCTTCCTTCAAGCGCAAGAGCCAGATTACTTTCAGAACATGATGTCCGCAGTTGGCAAATCCTTCTCGGAAGCAATCAAAATGGGAGAAATAATAGAGAATGGTCTTAAGACAGGAAAAATTATGAGTCAAGCAGTTTTTAAAGCTGCAACTCACGCTGTCCGGGTTGAGTCTGATAATTTTTGCGACACAAATGAGAAGATTGAAGAAATCATGATGACATCAGGGTCAAGAAGAGGTCCTAGGAGAACATCTCGAAGGTATGAGCAGCCTCCTAAAGTTATCTATGAATCCCCTGAGCAATATTATCCCCCTCAGAACCCACAACACTCTATTGTTCCACCTCAGTATGTTGCCCGGCCACCAAAACGCCCCAGAAGGCGAGCACGAGCGTCACAAAATCTCCAGAAGCCTCCACATAACTTTCAGGTGCCCTATAACCCACATCCAAGCCAGAAGTATAAAGGGGAACGAAGGTTGAAAGATAATTTTACACCAATAGGAGAGTCCTATGAAAGCTTATTTGAGAGGTTAAAGCATCACGACATGATTGCATCTATTCCTCCAAATCATCTGGACACACGTGCAAGAAGCTTTGACCCTTCTAAAAGGTGTGAATACCATTCCAATGCCCAGGGGCACAATGTTGAAAGTTGTCGGGATTTGAAAAAAGAAATAGAAAGGATGATCCAGGAAAATCTGATTGTGATCCAAGGTAATGACACCCAGAATATCGCGCAGAATCCTTTACCTGCACATCATGATGCACACTTTATGGGGAGGATACCTGGTAACATGGGATTTTAGAGTCATCCCGGAAAGCCGCTAACTGATGATAATGATATCGAAGTTGGAAATGGTCTGGACAATACTGCAAAGCTCAGTGGCTAAAGATGCCAACTTTGATAAAATGGGAGGACGCTCCGTTCCTTGGTTAGCAAGAGAGAAGCTTGTGGTGGCTTATTTTGTTGTCATTTCTGTTGTCCGGATTATTCTTAGGGTTGTAATCCGAATATTGTCTTGTGTCAAACCTTCTTATCTTTCCAGTTTGTCATATCAGTTTGTTTAAGTTTTGTCGAGGTTGTGTTAGGATTTTATTCTGGTTGTTTTGTTTGTTTTATTATTCAAACCATTTCACCGGTAGTCTAATACAAAAGCCGGTCTTTTATTATTTTCCGTCATCTTTTTTGTTTGGTCCTTTTGTCATTCTTGTTCAATGCCGGTTCTAGGGACATGACATGCGCACACAGTTTGAGCCTAATCTTAAAAGTTAATCATAAAACCCTGGGAAGGTGATCAAAGCATTTAAGGGAAATAAGAACAGTTTGAGATTATTTGAAGCCCGAGCCATGTGGAACTGGGGCAAGTAAAACTTAAAGAAAACCGTTAAATGCAAGATTCGCCAAATTGGCATGAGGGTCGTTCATGAGAGTGAGAGTGTCGCCCAGCAGTGCTTAGAAATGACAAATGAAAAGCAAGTGTTTAACATAATTGTCAAGTCCAGCACCATCGGAAGAGACTAGAAGTCTAAGTTCAATTATGTTGTTTGCACTTGGCATGTTTTGAAGACTGGAATGACGAAGGCATTTTATTTTGCTACCTAAACACTTTATCCTCCTTTTTTAGCCTTATTTATTTTCTTTCATACCCCTCGTTCGGAATCAATAGCAATGACTAGGAAATACGATCCTGGAAGGTAAAGAAAAAATCAAAAAAAAAGAAAAACGAAAAAGAAAAAGAAAAATGAAAAAAAAAACAAAAGAAAGTCAAATGAAAAAGAGGAATTGGGAACTACGTTTGAACTGATTCCTCAAAGAGGATACGTAGGCGCTTCACGGCTCGGTCATAGGGTGCATAGTGTGCATAGTGTGCATGGTGTGCCTCGGTCATAGTTTTGAAAAAATATAAATCAATCAAGTAAAATATCCCCAAGCAAGAAACTGGGGCAAAAGTTGCGTTTGTGGTAAATAAATCTAGTTCCGAAAGTTGTAACTAATAACCCAGAATTAATGCATTTTTGAGCCTTTAATACCCTTTTTTTTCTAGCCCTATCCAAAACCCACATTACGGTCCAAAGAAAGACCTTCTGACCAGTCTTCAAAAGATGCCAAGTCAGACAAATGAGAGTCTTACCGGCGAACATAACATTCTGTTCCACAGCAGAAAGGACTCTAATCTCCAGCAGAGAGAGTCATACCGGCAACACTCCAAATCCCCAGCTGGAAAGTGATACAAATGAGAGAGTCTTATCGGTGAAAATCTTCACGGACACCATAAGGCGATGAAAGCTGAGAGAAAAACCAAAATGAGAGAGACTTGATGGTGAAAACCTTTTGGGCACTACAAGTCGAATAAGATTGGGAATCAGATGGAGGATAGTCAAGGGAAGATCTTGAAAGACGATTGACGACGGAGGGATAGGCCACATATGCATGTCATGACCATTAGAGTCGGTGTCTGCGTTTGATAGGTTTTTATTTATAATTTCTTTTGTTAAAGAGTCATCTTTTTCCTTTGTCTTTTATTCTGTTCCTTTTTATCTTTCTCCTTTCATAGAAAATTCCCCAGTAGAGTCTGTTTGGTCAGAACTAGTGGGAAATGACTTCAAAATAGGCCATCAGCTTTCCAATTATGCAAGATGAGATATGGCTAGTACATCCAAGTGGTATAGTCAGCAAGGAACGAGCACAAGGCTAGTGTCAAGAAAGATATCCCCAGCAAAAGGGAATTGACAAAAGGATTGACGAGTGTCAAGAGGGATATCCTTGCCGAAATCAAAGGTTATTAAACCTCAAGGCCAAAGCCCGTGGACAAATCAAGGAGAGCAATGAGCATGATTTGGGAAATTCATATGTGACTAAAAGGTCAGGGAAATGCCAGTTACCGAGCTGTGCCACAAAAGAAGAGGGATATCCCTAGCAAAAGGGATCATTCCCAGCAAATAATATCATCCCCAACAAGTTGTGGAACGCAGAGTGTCACACCTCCTTTTTCCGCACCCGATGGGGTGCAGGGGAGTTTTTTCCAATTAAAGGACAATCGAAACGGGATTGGTTTAATTATTTCAGAGTCGCCACTTGGGAGATTTAGGGTGTCCCAAGTCACCAATTTTAATCCCGAATCGAGGAAAATAATGACTCTATATTATAGTCTGCGTACCAGAAATCCGGATAAGGAATTCTGTTAACCCGGGAGAAGGTGTTAGGCATTCCCGAGTTCCGTGGTTCTAGCACGGTCGCTCAACTGTTATATTCGGCTTGATTATCTGATTTTATACAAGTGTGAACTTATGTGCAAAATTTAACTTTTAACCGCTTTTATCATTTACTGTTTTTATCAAGAATTGCAACGTTGTGAAAATGTATCTCGAACCGCGTTACAATCAATGTACCCGTGGTCGTCGACACACTTTGACTCCGTTGAGATTTGGATTTGGGTCACATCAATGTGCACCCGAGTTTAAGGAAATTAAATTATTAAAGGCGCGCCTAAAGCGACTAGCGTATTTATTTTGGGTAGGACCGTGGAATTTTACTAAACGGTCCATCCCGAAGCCTAAACAATTTTTAAAGCAATATTTATTGAGGGCCCCGCAATTTGTATTTTTATTTGGCGAGGCTCACCTCGTTCTTTATTTCTAATGAATTTGCAACGTCATGGACATGCATCTCGAACCACGTCACAGTCAATGTACCCGTGATTAGAGAGGCATTTCGAATCCGTCGAGATTTGGATTTGGGTCACATAAATGTGCACCCGAGTTTAAGAAGGTAAAGTTTATTAAAGCGTATCCTAAAGAGACTAACGTGTTGTCATTTTAGGAAGGTTGTGAGATTTGCTAAACAACCCGTCCGGGAAACTAAATGCTTCAATGATTTACATTTAACAAGGGCCCCGCATCTGCGTGTTTTGTTTATTTTCATCGAGGCTCATCTCGTTCTTATTTTAAAAGGATATCCTATAGCAACTACGTTTCTTGTCGTGTTCGTCTCTATCAATTGAAAACGGTAGACAGTCCTAATTAATTACATGATTGCGAGTTTACTTATAACAGGATTTAAAATGCTTTTACAGAATAATAAAATGTGACTGCGATTATGGATAACTAGCCGAAAATTATGGGCCCAAACCTAGCTCATGCGAGATGGCCAGACTTAGGCCCCCTTTTTCGATATGGGCCTAACTGATTTGTTTCGATTTGGGCTCGGCCTTCATGAGATTGAGGCCTATTTGCATACTATTCGCATGAACTGGGATTGTATTTCAAGAAACACATGTACATGTTACTAAACAGCAAATATGAAGGACACGGACAGAGATGACCTACTTGATATTATCGTCCGATGCGTTGGACCTGCGACGAAACCTCGGGCAACAACCTCGACGGAACTCAAGCCGGACCTCACTGAACGAGGAACAACAACGAAACCTTGGAACAAACTCGACGAACCGGACCTCGAATCAACTTTTGGACTTTGGACTAGAACTCGACTTCAACTCGACCTCACTGCCGGACTGTTTGGTCGACGACTGTGGGGTCGACGGGCAGTGTTTAATGGCTGGAGGCATCGCTGGACATGGGGACGACGCACAACAGTGGTCGTCGGGGCAGTGACGCCGTGAGGGAGTAGTGGTGCGACTGGTTTTTTTTTTGGGGTTACGATGGGGAGGCGATGGAAAGGTTTTGGAAGGGTGACGGGCAAGCAACAGCAGTTGCTGTTTGACAGAGGCGGAGGCGTGGGTGTCGACGGACGTTGGTGGTGGCGTTTTGGACGTGAGGGAGTAGAAACGGCAGCAATGGAGGAGTGGTCGTGGTCGACGGAACTGGGCAGCAGGTTATGGACAGTCGGGAAGGTGACGGAGTGGTCGCTTGGTCGTTGGTTGGACAGTGACGACGAGGGGGTGGGGAGCTGGAGGTTGACGGTGGTTTGGGGTTGTTGATGGAGGTGGAACGATGGTGGTGATGGAGGAATCCGGACTGGTTTCAATGGAGGGAGCGTTAGGGTTTTGTTCTTCTCCTTTTGGAGAAGATGAACAGTGGTCGACGATGGTTTGGGGTCCGGGTCTTTTCAGTAGGTTTTTTCTTCTTCTTCTCTTTGAAGAAGAAGATGAATAGTCCTCTCTGAAAATTTTCAGTCCGTTTTTCCTTCTTTGTCCGTGTATTTGATCCCTTTGGCCAAGACAAATGAGCCCCACGCGTGGTGGGGTTCGAGGCTTGTGTTCCCCACGCGTGGTGGGGTTCCCCGTGTATGGGATTCCGTCCGTGTTCCCCACGTGTGGCGGACTCGGATTATTATGGGCTAGGTCCGAAAATTAGGCCTAAAAGCGGGTAGTTTGAACCCGAATATTATTCTTTTGCCCGGACCCGAGAAATAGGAACACGTTGCTTAACTAGTCCTATGTAAGCAAAATAACTACCAAAAATAAGACTAGTATTCAAACAAAACTATATCTTTTTAAATATTTTTTCAAGATTTAAAATAGCTACAAAATATTAATAAAACTATTTTTGTAATTTTCGTTTTTTAAATATTAAGATAAAATATGAAGCAATATTTTTTGTATTTTTCAAAGTTAAAATGACTATAGAATATTAATAAAACTATTTTTTTTGTAATTTTCGTTTTTTAATAAAGACAAAAATATAAAGTAATATTTTTTGTATTTTTCCAAAATTAAAACGACTACAAAACATTAATCGAATTATATTTTTTGTAATTTTCGAATTTATATAAAGTACCAAAATAAAGTACAATTTTTGTATTTTTCAAGTTTATGAGAAATACATAAACTAAAATTTATATATATATTTTGTGATTTTTTTTTCTTTTTGCAACGAAATAAAGTAAAATAGTTAAAATGGCTATATTAGACCCAATTTCATATTTATGCTAAAGAAAATGTGAAAATCCTCGGGGAGGGTCAAAAATCACGTGCTTACAGCTGCCCCTCTTTGACTGGAAACACGAAGAGTTTTCCGACAAAGAACGACTAGACGTGTTTTTGACCCGACCATTACTTGGACGGACTACACTTAAGGAAAGGGAGGGAATGTGACCGAGCCCTGGTATCTGAGCTGCCTACATATCCTTGGTTATACAGGAATCAGGCCACGTGTAGTTCGGAAATGAGAGAGATAGTGAAGTGTACCGAGGTGAAGAGCCGATCGAGGTGCCGTTCCGTTGAGGTTCCGGTTCGCGGTCCTGTCATTACAACAAAAATGAAAACTGAAAAAAAGACTAACTAAGCCTATCAGCTACTAGTTACAGGGATTCCTATCTGTAAGTCTTCTGAAACTTGGTCTTGAGTCTTGAATGGTGCTTCATACAGACTTCAGATTTGAACCTTGATACTGCTAGTTGTAGGTGCTAGTTCTTTGAGCGGACCACATCTGTTCTCCACTTCCGTACCTTGGGTTCTTTTCCCCTCTTGTTTTCTTGTTGTCTTTTTTGACCAGCCTTTTGTGAATGCTGGGGATTTTATTGCTTCCTGCTGGAGATTCCTGTTGTATTCCTCTGCTTCATTGATTCTAAGTGTGCTCCTTCCTCATATGAGCGGGCTTTTGACTTCAATACTTCAATTGTATTCCCTTATTCTCCAGGTGGGTGCCTGATTTCTATTTCTTTTATCCTTGTTCTCCCGGTGGACGCCTGATTTCTATTTTCTTTGTCCTTGTTCTCCAGGTGGACGCCTGATTTCTATTTTTCTTTGTCCATGTTCTCCAGGTGGACGCCTGATTTCTATTTTTCTTTGTCCTTGTTCTCCAGGTGGACGCCTGATTTATTCTTTTCTTTATCCTTGTTCTCCAGGTGGACGCCTGATTTCTTCCTTCCTTTGTCCTTATTCTCCAGGTGGACGCATGATTACTTCTTTTCTTTGTCCTTGTTCTCCAGGTGGACGCCTGATTTCTATTTTTCTTTGTCCTACAACAAACTCCGTTCTACAGGCGAGTCTCCTATTGGTAAGATTAAACTTAGGAAGTGCGTTTCCTATGGTGAAACTAAACCGAGGAAGTGCGTCTCCTATTGGTAATGACATGCCTGCATTTATACTTGTAGGCGACCTGGAATATGGAATGAACAGACAAAATGTATTCCCGCATTTTACTGGTGGGCGACCTAAAACTTAAATGTATTCCCGCATTTTACTGGTGGGCGACCTAGAATATGGAATGAACAGACAAAATGTATTCCCGCATTATACTGGTGGGCGACCTAGAACTTAAATGTATTCCCGCATTATACTGGTGGGCGACCTAGAACTTAAATGTATTCCCGCATTTTACTGGTGGGCGACCTAGAACTTAAATGTATTCCCGCATTTTACTGGTGGGTGACCTAGAACTTAAATGTATTCCCGCATTTTACTGGTGGGTGACCTAGAACTTAAAAGTATTCCCGCATTATACTGGTGGGCGACCTAGAACTTAAATGTATTCCCGCATTATACTGGTGGGCGACCTAGAACTTAAAAGTATTCCCGCATTTTACTGGTGGGCGACCTAGAACTTAAATGTATTCCCGCATTTTACTGGTGGGCGACCTAGAACTTAAAAGTATTACCGCATTATACTGGTGGGCGACCTAGAACTTAAAATGTATTCCCGCATTATACTGGTGGGCGACCTAGAACTTAAATGTATTCCCGCATTATACTGGTGGGCGACCTAGAACTTAAAAGTATTCCCGCATTTTACTGGTGGGCGACCTAGAACTTAAATGTATTCCCGCATTTTACTGGTGGGCGACCTAGAACTTAAATGTATTCCCGCATTTTACTGGTGGGCGACCTAGAACTTAAATGTATTCCCGCATTATACTGGTGGGCGACCTAGAACTTAAAGTATTCCCGCATTATACTGGTGGGCGACCTAGAACTTAAATGTATTCCCGCATTATACTGGTGGGCGACCTAGAACTTAAAAGTATTCCCGCATTATACTGGTGGGTGACCTAGAACTTAAATGTATTCCCGCATTATACTGGTGGGCGACCTAGAACTTAAAAGTATTCCCGCATTTTACTGGTGGGCGACCTAGAACTTAAATGTATTCCCGCATTTTACTGGTGGGCGACCTAGAACATAAATGTATTCCCGCATTTTACTGGTGGGTGACCTAGAACTTAAAAGTATTCCCGCATTATACTGGTGGGCGACCTAGAACTTAAATGTATTCCCGCATTATACTGGTGGGCGACCTAGAACTTAAAAGTATTCCCGCATTTTACTGGTGGGCGACCTAGAACTTAAATGTATTCCCGCATTTTACTGGTGGGCGACCTAGAACTTAAAAGTATTCCCGCATTATACTGGTGGGCGACCTAGAACTTAAAAGTATTCCCGCATTTTACTGGTGGGCGACCTAGAACTTAAATGTATTCCCGCATTTTACTGGTGGGCGACCTAGAACTTAAAAGTATTACCGCATTATACTGGTGGGCGACCTAGAACTTAAAATGTATTCCCGCATTATACTGGTGGGCGACCTAGAACTTAAATGTATTCCCGCATTATACTGGTGGGCGACCTAGAACTTAAAAGTATTCCCGCATTTTACTGGTGGGCGACCTAGAACTTAAAAGTATTCCCGCATTATACTGGTGGGCGACCTAGAACTTAAATGTATTCCCGCATTATACTGGTGGGCGACCTAGAACTTAAATGTATTCCCGCATTATACTGGTGGGTGACCTAGAACTTAAATGTATTCCCGCATTATACTGGTGGGCGACCTAGAACTTAAATGTATTCCCGCATTATACTGGTGGGCGACCTAGAACTTAAATGTATTCCCGCATTATACTGGTGGGCGACCTAGAACTTAAATGTATTCCCGCATTATACTGGTGGGCGACCTAGAACTTAAAAGTATTCCCGCATTATACTGGTGGGCGACCTAGAACTTAAATGTATTCCTGCATTATACTGGTGGGCGACCTAGAACTTAAAAGTATTCCCGCATTTTACTGGTGGGCGACCTAGAACTTAAATGTATTCCCGCATTATACTGGTGGGCGGCCTAGAACTTAAAATGTATTCCCGCATTATACTGGTGGGTGACCTAGAACTTAAATGTATTCCCGCATTATACTGGTGGGCGACCTAGAACTTAAAAGTATTCCCGCATTTTACTGGTGGGCGACCTAGAACTTAAAAGTATTCCCGCATTATACTGGTGGGCGACCTAGAACTTAAAATGTATTCTCGCATTATACTGGTGAGCGACCTAGAACTTAAATGTATTCCCGCATTATACTGGTGGGCGACCTAGAACTTAAATGTATTCCCGCATTATACTGGTGGGCGACCTAGAACTTAAAAGTATTCCCGCATTTTACTGGTGGGCGACCTAGAACTTAAATGTATTCCCGCATTTTACTGGTGGGCGACCTAGAACTTAAATGTATTCCCGCATTTTACTGGTGGGCGACCTAGAACTTAAATGTATTCCCGCATTATACTGGTGGGCGACCTAGAACTTAAAGTATTCCCGCATTATACTGGTGGGCGACCTAGAACTTAAATGTATTCCCGCATTATACTGGTGGGCGACCTAGAACTTAAAAGTATTCCCGCATTTTACTGGTGGGCGACCTAGAACTAAAATGTATTCCCGCATTTTACTGGTGGGTGACCTAGAACTTAAATGTATTCCCGCATTTTAATGGTGGGCGCCCTAGAACTTAAATGTATTCCCGCATTATACTGGTGGGCGACCTAGAACTTAAATGTATTCCCGCATTTTACTGGTGGGCGACCTAGAACTTAAATGTATTCCTGCATTATACTGGTGGGCGACCTAGAACTAAAAGTATTCCCGCATTATACTGGTGGGCGACCTAGAACTTAAATGTATTCCCGCATTATACTGGTGGGCGACCTAGAATTTAAAAGTATTCCCGCATTTTACTGGTGGACGACCTAGAACTTAAATGTATTCCCGCATTTTACTGGTGGGCGACCTAGAACTTAAATGTATTCCCACATTATACTGGTGGGCGACCTAGAACTTAAATGTATTCCCGCATTTTACTGGTGGGCGACCTAGAACTTAAATGTATTCCCGCATTATACTGGTGGGCGACCTAGAACTTAAAGTATTCCCGCATTATACTGGTGGGCGACCTAGAACTTAAATGTATTCCCGCATTATACTGGTGGGCGACCTAGAACTTAAAAGTATTCCCGCATTTTACTGGTGGGCGACCTAGAACTTTAATGTATTCCCGCATTTTACTGGTGGGCGACCTAGAACTTAAAAGTATTCCCGCATTTTACTGGTGGGCGACCTAGAACTTAAATGTATTCCCGCATTTTACTGGTGGGCAACCTAGAACTTAAATGTATTCCCGCATTTTACTGGTGGGCGACCTAGAACTTAAATGTATTCCCGCATTATACTGGTGGGTGACCTAGAACTTAAAGTATTCCCGCATTATACTGGTGGGCGACCTAGAACTTAAATATATTCCCGCATTATACTGGTGGGCGACCTAGAACTTAAAAGTATTCCTGCATTTTACTGGTGGGCGACCTAGAACTTAAATGTATTCCCGCATTATACTGGTGGGCGACCTAGAACTTAAATGTATTCCCGCATTTTACTGGTGGGTGACCTAGAACTTAAAAGTATTCCCGCATTATACTGGTGGGCGACCTAGAACTTAAATGTATTCCCGCATTATACTGGTGGGCGACCTAGAACTTAAAAGTATTCCCGCATTTTACTGGTGGGCGACCTAGAACTTAAATGTATTCCCACATTTTACTGGTGGGCGACCTAGAACTTAAAAGTATTCCCGCATTATACTGGTGGGCGACCTAGAACTTAAATGTATTCCCGCATTATACTGGTGGGCGACCTAGAACTTAAATGTATTCCCGCATTATACTGGTGGGCGACCTAGAACTTAAAAGTATTCCCGCATTTTACTGGTGGGCGACCTAGAACTTAAAAGTATTCCCGCATTTTACTGGTGGGCGACCTAGAACTAAAATGTATTCCCGCATTATACTGGTGGGCAACCTAGAACTTAAATGTATTCCCGCATTATACTGGTGGGCGACCTAGAACTTAAATGTATTCCCGCATTATACTGGTGGGCGACCTAGAACTTAAAAGTATTCCCGCATTTTACTGGTGGGTGACCTAGAACTTAAAGTATTCCCGCATTATACTGGTGGGCGACCTAGAACTTAAATGTATTCCCGCATTATACTGGTGGGCGACCTAGAACTTAAAAGTATTCCTGCATTTTACTGGTGGGCGACCTAGAACTTAAATGTATTCCCGCATTATACTGGTGGGCGACCTAGAACTTAAATGTATTCCCGCATTTTACTGGTGGGCGACCTAGAACTTAAAAGTATTCCCGCATTTTACTGGTGGGCGACCTAGAACTTAAAAGTATTCCCGCATTATACTGGTGGGCGACCTAGAACTTAAAATGTATTCTCGCATTATACTGGTGAGCGACCTAGAACTTAAATGTATTCCCGCATTATACTGGTGGGCGACCTAGAACTTAAATGTATTCCCGCATTATACTGGTGGGCGACCTAGAACTTAAAAGTATTCCCGCATTTTACTGGTGGGCGACCTAGAACTTAAATGTATTCCCGCATTTTACTGGTGGGCGACCTAGAACTTAAATGTATTCCCGCATTTTACTGGTGGGCGACCTAGAACTTAAATGTATTCCCGCATTATACTGGTGGGCGACCTAGAACTTAAAAGTATTCCCGCATTTTACTGGTGGGCGACCTAGAACTAAAATGTATTCCCGCATTTTACTGGTGGGTGACCTAGAACTTAAATGTATTCCCGCATTTTAATGGTGGGCGCCCTAGAACTTAAATGTATTCCCGCATTATACTGGTGGGCGACCTAGAACTTAAATGTATTCCCGCATTTTACTGGTGGGCGACCTAGAACTTAAATGTATTCCCGCATTATACTGCTGGGCGACCTAGAACTAAAAGTATTCCCGCATTATACTGGTGGGCGACCTAGAACTTAAATGTATTCCCGCATTATACTGGTGGGCGACCTAGAATTTAAAAGTATTCCCGCATTTTACTGGTGGACGACCTAGAACTTAAATGTATTCCCGCATTTTACTGGTGGGCGACCTAGAACTTAAATGTATTCCCACATTATACTGGTGGGCGACCTAGAACTTAAATGTATTCCCGCACTTTACTGGTGGGCGACCTAGAACTTAAATGTATTCCCGCATTATACTGGTGGGCGACCTAGAACTTAAAGTTTTCCCGCATTATACTGGTGGGCGACCTAGAACTTAAATGTATTCCCGCATTATACTGGTGGGCGACCTAGAACTTAAAAGTATTCCCGCATTTTACTGGTGGGCGACCTAGAACTTTAATGTATTCCCGCATTTTACTGGTGGGCGACCTAGAACTTAAAAGTATTCCCGCATTTTACTGGTGGGCGACCTAGAACTTAAATGTATTCCCGCATTTTACTGGTGGGCAACCTAGAACTTAAATGTATTCCCGCATTTTACTGGTGGGCGACCTAGAACTTAAATGTATTCCCGCATTATACTGGTGGGTGACCTAGAACTTAAAGTATTCCCGCATTATACTGGTGGGCGACCTAGAACTTAAATGTATTACCGCATTATACTGGTGGGCGACCTAGAACTTAAAAGTATTCCTGCATTTTACTGGTGGGCGACCTAGAACTTAAATGTATTCCCGCATTATACTGGTGGGCGACCTAGAACTTAAATGTATTCCCGCATTTTACTGGTGGGTGACCTAGAACTTAAAAGTATTCCCGCATTATACTGGTGGGCGACCTAGAACTTAAATGTATTCCCGCATTATACTGGTGGGCGACCTAGAACTTAAAAGTATTCCCGTATTTTACTGGTGGGCGACCTAGAACTTAAATGTATTCCCGCATTTTACTGGTGGGCGACCTAGAACTTAAAAGTATTCCCGCATTATACTGGTGGGCGACCTAGAACTTAAAATGTATTCCCGCATTATACTGGTGGGCGACCTAGAACTTAAATGTATTCCCGCATTATACTGGTGGGCGACCTAGAACTTAAAAGTATTCCCGCATTTTACTGGTGGGCGACCTAGAACTTAAAAGTATTCCCGCATTATACTGGTGGGCGACCTAGAACTTAAATGTATTCCCGCATTATACTGGTGGGCGACCTAGAACTTAAATGTATTCCCGCATTATACTGGTGGGCGACCTAGAACTTAAATGTATTCCCGCATTATACTGGTGGGCGACCTAGAACTTAAAAGTATTCCCGCATTTTACTGGTGGGCGACCTAGAACTTTAATGTATTCCCGCATTTTACTGGTGGGTGACCTAGAACTTAAAAGTATTCCCGCATTTTACTGGTGGGCGACCTAGAACTTAAATGTATTCCCGCATTTTACTGGTGGGCAACCTAGAACTTAAATGTATTCCCGCATTTTACTGGTGGGCGACCTAGAACTTAAATGTATTCCCGCATTATACTGGTGGGCGACCTAGAACTTAAAATGTATTCCCGCATTATACTGGTGGGCGACCTAGAACTTAAATGTATTCCCGCATTATACTGGTGGGCGACCTAGAACTTAAAATGTATTCCCGCATTATACTGGTGGGCGACCTAGAACTTAAATGTATTCCCGCATTATACTGGTGGGCGACCTAGAACTTAAAATGTATTCCCGCATTATACTGGTGGGCGACCTAGAACTTAAAAGTATTCCCGCATTATACTGGTGGGCGACCTAGAACTTAAAATGTATTCCCGCATTATACTGGTGGGCGACCTAGAACTTAAAAGTATTCCCGCATTATACTGGTGGGCGACCTAGAACTTAAAATGTATTCCCGCATTATACTGGTGGGCGACCTAGAACTTAAAAGTATTCCCGCATTATACTGGTGGGCGACCTAGAACTTAAAATGTATTCCCGCATTATACTGGTGGGCGACCTAGAACTTAAATGTATTCCCGCATTATACTGGTGGGCGACCTAGAACTTAAAAGTATTCCCGCATTTTACTGGTGGGCGACCTAGAACTTAAAAGTATTCCCGCATTATACTGGTGGGCGACCTAGAACTTAAAATGTATTCTCGCATTATACTGGTGGGCGACCTAGAACTTAAATATATTCCCGCATTATACTGGTGGGTGACCTAGAACTTAAATGTATTCCCGCATTTTAGTGGGCGACCTAGAACTTAAAAGTATTCCCGCATTTTACTGGTGGGCGACCTAGAACTTAAATGTATTCCCGCATTTTACTGGTGGGCGACCTAGAACATAAATGTATTCCCGCATTTTACTGGTGGGTGACCTAGAACTTAAAAGTATTCCCGCATTATACTGGTGGGCGACCTAGAACTTAAATGTATTCCTGCATTATACTGGTGGGCGACCTAGAACTTAAAAGTATTCCCGCATTATACTGGTGGGCGACCTAGAACTTAAATGTATTCCCGCATTATACTGGTGGGCGACCTAGAACTTAAATGTATTCCCGCATTATACTGGTGGGCGACCTAGAACTTAAAAGTATTCCCGCATTATACTGGTGGGCGACCTAGAACTTAAAAGTATTCCCGCATTATACTGGTGGGCGACCTAGAACTTAAAATGTATTCCCGCATTATACTGGTGGGCGACCTAGAACTTAAATGTATTCCCGCATTATACTGGTGGGCGACCTAGAACTTAAATGTATTCCCGCATTATACTGGTGGGCGACCTAGAACTTAAAAGTATTCCCGCATTTTACTGGTGGGCGACCTAGAACTTAAATGTATTCCCGCATTTTACTGGTGGGCGACCTAGAACTTAAATGTATTCCCGCATTTTACTGGTGGGCGACCTAGAACTTAAATGTATTCCCGCATTATACTGGTGGGCGACCTAGAACTTAAAGTATTCCCGCATTATACTGGTGGGCGACCTAGAACTTAAATGTATTCCCGCATTATACTGGTGGGCGACCTAGAACTTAAAAGTATTCCCGCATTTTACTGGTGGGCGACCTAGAACTTAAATGTATTCCCGCATTTTACTGGTGGGTGACCTAGAACTTAAATGTATTCCCGCATTTTACTGGTGGGCGACCTAGAACTTAAATGTATTCCCGCATTATACTGGTGGGCGACCTAGAACTTAAATGTATTCCCGCATTTTACTGGTGGGCGACCTAGAACTTAAATGTATTCCCGCATTATACTGGTGGGCGACCTAGAACTAAAAGTATTCCTGCATTATACTGGTGGGCGACCTAGAACTTAAATGTATTCCCGCATTATACTGGTGGGCGACCTAGAATTTAAAAGTATTCCCGCATTTTACTGGTGGACGACCTAGAACTTAAAAGTATTCCCGCATTATACTGGTGGGCGACCTTGAACTTAAAATGTATTCTCGCATTATACTGGTGAGCGACCTAGAACTTAAAAGTATTCCCGCATTTTACTGGTGGGCGACCTAGAACTTAAAAGTATTCCCGCATTATACTGGTGGGCGACCTAGAACTTAAAATGTATTCTCGCATTATACTGGTGAGCGACCTAGAACTTAAATGTATTCCCCCATTATACTGGTGGGCGACCTAGAACTTAAATGTATTCCCGCATTATACTGGTGGGCGACCTAGAACTTAAAAGTATTCCCGCATTTTACTGGTGGGCGACCTAGAACTTAAATGTATTCCCGCATTTTACTGGTGGGCGACCTAAAACTTAAATGTATTCCCGCATTTTACTGGTGGGCGACCTAGAACTTAAATGTATTCCCGCATTATACTGGTGGGCGACCTAGAACTTAAAGTATTCCCACATTATACTGGTGGGCGACCTAGAACTTAAATGTATTCCCGCATTATACTGGTGGGCGACCTAGAACTTAAAAGTATTCCCGCATTTTACTGGTGGGCGACCTAGAACTTAAATGTATTCCCGCATTATACTGGTGGGCGACCTAGAACTTAAATGTATTCCCGCATTATACTGGTGGGCGACCTAGAACTTAAATGTATTCCCGCATTATACTGGTGGGCGACCTAGAACTTAAATGTATTCCCGCATTTTACTGGTGGGCGACCTAGAACTTAAATGTATTCCCGCATTATACTGGTGGGCGACCTAGAACTTAAAAGTATTCCCGCATTATACTGGTGGGCGACCTAGAACTTAAATGTATTCCCGCATTATACTGGTGGGCGACCTAGAATTTAAAAGTATTCCCGCATTTTACTGGTGGACGACCTAGAACTTAAATGTATTCCCGCATTTTACTGGTGGGCGACCTAGAACTTAAATGTATTCCCACATTATACTGGTGGGCGACCTAGAACTTAAATGTATTCCCGCATTTTACTGGTGGGCGACCTAGAACTTAAATGTATTCCCGCATTATACTGGTGGGCGACCTAGAACTTAAAGTATTCCCGCATTATACTGGTGGGCGACCTAGAACTTAAATGTATTCCCGCATTATACTGGTGGGCGACCTAGAACTTAAAAGTATTCCCGCATTTTACTGGTGGGCGACCTAGAACTTAAATGTATTCCCGCATTTTACTGGTGGGCGACCTAGAACTTAAAAGTATTCCCGCATTTTACTGGTGGGCGACCTAGAACTTAAATGTATTCCCGCATTTTACTGGTGGGCAACCTAGAACTTAAATGTATTCCCGCATTTTACTGGTGGGCGACCTAGAACTTAAATGTATTCCCGCATTATACTGGTGGGTGACCTAGAACTTAAAGTATTCCCGCATTATACTGGTGGGCGACCTAGAACTTAAATGTATTCCCGCATTATACTGGTGGGCGACCTAGAACTTAAAAGTATTCCTGCATTTTACTGGTGGGCGACCTAGAACTTAAATGTATTCCCGCATTATACTGGTGGGCGACCTAGAACTTAAATGTATTCCCGCATTATACTGGTGGGCGACCTAGAACTTAAAAGTATTCCCGCATTATACTGGTGGGCAACCTAGAACTTAAATGTATTCCCGCATTATACTGGTGGGCGACCTAGAACTTAAAGTATTCCCGCATTTTACTGGTGGGCGACCTAGAACTTAAATGTATTCCCGCATTATACTGGTGGGCGACCTAGAACTTAAAAGTATTCCCGCATTTTACTGGTGGGCGACCTAGAACTTAAATGTATTCCCGCATTTTACTGGTGGCGACCTAGAACTTAAATGTATTCCCGCATTTTACTGGTGGGCGACCTAGAACTTAAATGTATTCCCGCATTATACTGGTGGGCGACCTAGAACTTAAAAGTATTCCCGCATTATACTGGTGGGCGACCTAGAACTTAAATGTATTCCCGCATTATACTGGTGGGCGACCTAGAACTTAAATGTATTCCCGCATTATACTGGTGGGCGACCTAGAACTTAAAAGTATTCCCGCATTTTACTGGTGGGCGACCTAGAACTTAAATGTATTCCCGCATTTTACTGGTGGGCGACCTAGAACTTAAAAGTATTCCCGCATTTTACTGGTGGGCGACCTAGAACTTAAATGTATTCCCGCATTTTACTGGTGGGCGACCTAGAACTTAAATGTATTCCCGCATTTTACTGGTGGGCGACCTAGAACTTAAAAGTATTCCCGCATTTTACTGGTGGGCGACCTAGAACTTAAATGTATTCCCGCATTATACTGGTGGGCGACCTAGAACTTAAATGTATTCCCGCATTATACTGGTGGGCGACCTAGAACTTAAAAGTATTCCCGCATTTTACTGGTGGGCGACCTAGAACTTAAATGTATTCCCGCATTTTACTGGTGGGCGACCTAGAACTTAAAAGTATTCCCGCATTTTACTGGTGGGCGACCTAGAACTTAAATGTATTCCCGCATTTTACTGGTGGGCAACCTAGAACTTAAATGTATTCCCGCATTTTACTGGTGGGCGACCTAGAACTTAAATGTATTCCCGCATTATACTGGTGGGTGACCTAGAACTTAAAGTATTCCCGCATTATACTGGTGGGCGACCTAGAACTTAAATGTATTCCCGCATTATACTGGTGGGCGACCTAGAACTTAAAAGTATTCCTGCATTTTACTGGTGGGCGACCTAGAACTTAAATGTATTTCCGCATTATACTGGTGGGCGACCTAGAACTTAAATGTATTCCCGCATTATACTGGTGGGCGACCTAGAACTTAAAAGTATTCTCGCATTATACTGGTGGGCGACCTAGAACTTAAATGTATTCCCGCATTATACTGGTGGGCGACCTAGAACTTAAAGTATTCCCGCATTTTACTGGTGGGCGACCTAGAACTTAAATGTATTCCCGCATTATACTGGTGGGCGACCTAGAACTTAAAAGTATTCCCGCATTTTACTGGTGGGCGACCTAGAACTTAAATGTATTCCCGCATTTTACTGGTGGGCGACCTAGAACTTAAATGTATTCCCGCATTTTACTGGTGGGCGACCTAGAACTTAAATGTATTCCCGCATTATACTGGTGGGCGACCTAGAACTTAAAAGTATTCCCGCATTTTACTGGTGGGCGACCTAGAACTTAAATGTATTCCCGCATTATACTGGTGGGCGACCTAGAACTTAAATGTATTCCCGCATTATACTGGTGGGCGACCTAGAACTTAAAAGTATTCCCGCATTTTACTGGTGGGCGACCTAGAACTTAAATGTATTCCCGCATTTTACTGGTGGGCGACCTAGAACTTAAAAGTATTCCCGCATTTTACTGGTGGGCGACCTAGAACTTAAATGTATTCCCGCATTTTACTGGTGGGCGACCTAGAACTTAAATGTATTCCCGCATTTTACTGGTGGGCGACCTAGAACTTAAAAGTATTCCCGCATTTTACTGGTGGGCGACCTAGAACTTAAATGTATTCCCGCATTTTACTGGTGGGCGACCTAGAACTTAAATGTATTCCCGCATTATACTGGTGGGCGACCTAGAACTTAAAAGTATTCCCTCATTTTACTGGTGGGCGACCTAGAACTTAAATGTATTCCCGCATTATACTGGTGGGCGACCTAGAACTTAAAGTATTCCCGCATTATACTGGTGGGCGACCTAGAACTTAAATGTATTCCCGCATTATACTGGTGGGCGACCTAGAACTTAAAAGTATTCCCGCATTATACTGGTGGGCGACCTAGAACTTAAATGTATTCCCGCATTATACTGGTGGGCGACCTAGAACCTAAATGTATTCCCGCATTATACTGGTGGGCGACCTAGAACTTAAAGTATTCCCGCATTTTACTGGTGGGCGACCTAGAACTTAAAAGTATTCCCGCATTTTACTGGTGGGCGACCTAGAACTTAAATGTATTCCCGCATTTTACTGGTGGGCGACCTAGAACTTAAAAGTATTCCCGCATTTTACTGGTGGGCGACCTAGAACTTAAATGTATTCCCGCATTTTACTGGTGGGCAACCTAGAACTTAAATGTATTCCCGCATTTTACTGGTGGGCGACCTAGAACTTAAATGTATTCCCGCATTATACTGGTGGGTGACCTAGAACTTAAAGTATTCCCGCATTATACTGGTGGGCGACCTAGAACTTAAATGTATTCCCGCATTATACTGGTGGGCGACCTAGAACTTAAAAGTATTCCTGCATTTTACTGGTGGGCGACCTAGAACTTAAATGTATTCCCGCATTATACTGGTGGGCGACCTAGAACTTAAATGTATTCCCGCATTATACTGGTGGGCGACCTAGAACTTAAAAGTATTCCCGCATTATACTGGTGGGCGACCTAGAACTTAAATGTATTCCCGCATTATACTGGTGGGCGACCTAGAACTTAAAGTATTCCCGCATTTTACTGGTGGGCGACCTAGAACTTAAATGTATTCCCGCATTATACTGGTGGGCGACCTAGAACTTAAAAGTATTCCCGCATTTTACTGGTGGGCGACCTAGAACTTAAATGTATTCCCGCATTTTACTGGTGGGCGACCTAGAACTTAAATGTATTCCCGCATTTTACTGGTGGGTGACCTAGAACTTAAATGTATTCCCGCATTATACTGGTGGGCGACCTAGAACTTAAAAGTATTCCCGCATTTTACTGGTGGGCGACCTAGAACTTAAATGTATTCCCGCATTATACTGGTGGGCGACCTAGAACTTAAATGTATTCCCGCATTATACTGGTGGGCGACCTAGAACTTAAAAGTATTCCCGCATTTTACTGGTGGGCGACCTAGAAACTTAAATGTATTCCCGCATTTTACTGGTGGGCGACCTAGAACTTAAAAGTATTCCCGCATTTTACTGGTGGGCGACCTAGAACTTAAATGTATTCCCGCATTTTACTGGTGGGCGACCTAGAACTTAAATGTATTCCCGCATTTTACTGGTGGGCGACCTAGAACTTAAAAGTATTCCCGCATTTTACTGGTGGGCGACCTAGAACTTAAATGTATTCCCGCATTATACTGGTGGGCGACCTAGAACTTAAATGTATTCCCGCATTATACTGGTGGGCGACCTAGAACTTAAAAGTATTCCCGCATTTTACTGGTGGGCGACCTAGAACTTAAATGTATTCCCGCATTATACTGGTGGGCGACCTAGAACTTAAAGTATTCCCGCATTATACTGGTGGGCGACCTAGAACTTAAATGTATTCCCGCATTATACTGGTGGGCGACCTAGAACTTAAAAGTATTCCCGCATTATACTGGTGGGCGACCTAGAACTTAAATGTATTCCCGCATTATACTGGTGGGCGACCTAGAACCTAAATGTATTCCCGCATTATACTGGTGGGCGACCTAGAACTTAAAGTATTCCCGCATTTTACTGGTGGGCGACCTAGAACTTAAATGTATTCCCGCATTATACTGGTGGGCGACCTAGAACTTAAAAGTATTCTCGCATTTTACTGGTGGGCGACCTAGAACTTAAATGTATTCCCGCATTTTACTGGTGGGCGACCTAGAACTTAAATGTATTCCCGCATTTTACTGGTGGGCGACCTAGAACTTAAATGTATTCCCGCATTATACTGGTGGGCGACCTAGAACTTAAAAGTATTCCCGCATTTTACTGGTGGGCGACCTAGAACTTAAATGTATTCCCGCATTATACTGGTGGGCGACCTAGAACTTAAATGTATTCCCGCATTATACTGGTGGGCGACCTAGAACTTAAAAGTATTCCCGCATTTTACTGGTGGGCGACCTAGAACTTAAATGTATTCCCGCATTATACTGGTGGGCGACCAAGAACTTAAAGTATTCCCGCATTTTACTGGTGGGCGAACTAGAACTTAAATGTATTCCCGTATTATACTGGTGGGCGACCTAGAACTTAAATGTATTCCCGCATTTTACTGGTGGGCGACCTAGAACTTAAATGTATTCCCGAATTTTACTGGTGGGCGACCTAGAACTTAAATGTATTCCCGCATTTTATTGGTGGGCGACCTAGAACTTAAAAGTATTCCCGCATTTTACTGGTGGGCGACCTAGAACTTAAATGTATTCCCGCATTTTACTGGTGGGTGACCTAGAACTTAAATGTATTCCCGCATTATACTGGTGGGCGACCTAGAACTTAAAAGTATTCCCGCATTTTACTGGTGGGCGACCTAGAACTTAAATGTATTCCCGCATTATACTGGTGGGCGACCAAGAACTTAAAGTATTCCCGCATTTTACTGGTGGGCGACCTAGAACTTAAATGTATTCCCGCATTATACTTGTGGGCGACCTAGAACTTAAAAATATTCCCGCATTTTACTGGTGGGCGACCTAGAACTTAAATGTATTCCCGCATTTTACTGGTGGGCGACCTAGAACTTAAATGTATTCCCGCATTTTACTGATGGGCGACCTAGAACTTAAATGTATTCCCGCATTATACTGGTGGGCGACCTAGAACTTAAAAGTATTCCCGCATTTTACTGGTGGGCGACCTAGAACTTAAATGTATTCCCGCATTATACTGGTGGGCGACCTAGAACTTAAATGTATTCCCGCATTATACTGGTGGGCGACCTAGAACTTAAATGTATTCCCGCATTTTACTGGTGGGCGACCTAGAACTTAAATGTATTCCCGCATTTTACTAGTGGGCGACCTAGAACTTAAAAGTATTCCCGCATTTTACTGGTGGGCGACCTAGAACTTAAATGTATTCCCGCATTTTACTGGTGGGCAACCTAGAACTTAAATGTATTCCCGCATTTTACTGGTGGGCGACCTAGAACTTAAATGTATTCCCGCATTATATTGGTGGGCGACCTAGAACTTAAAGTATTCCCGCATTATACTGGTGGGCGACCTAGAACTTAAATGTATTCCCGCATTATACTGGTGGGCGACCTAGAACTTAAAAGTATTCCTGCATTTTACTGGTGGGCGACCTAAAACTTAAATGTATTCTCGCATTTTACTGGTGGGCGACCTAGAACTTAAATGTATTCCCGCATTATACTGGTGGGCGACCTAGAACTTAAAGTATTCCCGCATTTTACTGGTGGGCGACCTAGAACTTAAATGTATTCCCGCATTATACTGGTGGGCGACCTAGAACTTAAAAGTATTCCTGCATTTTACTGGTGGGCGACCTAAAACATAAATGTATTCCCGCATTATACTGGTGGGCGACTTAGAACCTAAATGTATTCCCGCATTATACTGGTGGGCGACCTAGAACTTAAAGTATTCCCGCATTTTACTGGTGGGCGACATAGAACTTAAAAGTATTCCCGCATTTTACTGGTGGGCGACCTAGAACTAAAATGTATTCCCGCATTTTACTGGTGGGTGACCTAGAACTTAAATGTATTCCCGCATTTTACTGGTGGGCGCCCTAGAACTTAAATGTATTCCCGCATTATACTGGTGGGCGACCTAGAACTTAAATGTATTCCCGCATTTTACTGGTGGGCGACCTAGAACTTAAATGTATTCCCGCATTATACTGGTGGGCGACCTAGAACTAAAAGTATTCCCGCATTATACTGGTGGGCGACCTAGAACTTAAATGTATTCCCGCATTATACTGGTGGGCGACCTAGAACTTAAAAGTATTCCCGCATTTTACTGGTGGACGACCTAGAACTTAAATGTATTCCCGCATTTTACTGGTGGGCGACCTAGAACTTAAATGTATTCCCGCATTATACTGGTGGGCGACCTAGAACTTAAATGTATTCCCGCATTTTACTGGTGGGCGACCTAGAACTTAAATGTATTCCCGCATTATACTGGTGGGCGACCTAGAACTTAAATGTATTCTCGCATTATACTGGTGGGCGACCTAGAACTTAAAAGTATTCCCGCATTATACTGGTGGGCGACCTAGAACTTAAATGTATTCCCGCATTATACTGGTGGGCGACCTAGAACTTAAAGTATTCCCGCATTTTACTGGTGGGCGACCTAGAACTTAAATGTATTCCCGCATTATACTGGTGGGCGACCTAGAACTTAAAAGTATTCCCGCATTTTACTGGTGGGCGACCTAGAACTTAAATGTATTCCCGCATTTTACTGGTGGGCGACCTAGAACTTAAATGTATTCCCGCATTATACTGGTGGGCGACCTAGAACTTAAAAGTATTCCCGCATTTTACTGGTGGGCGACCTAGAACTTAAATGTATTCCCGCATTATACTGGTGGGCGACCTAGAACTTAAATGTATTCCCGCATTATACTGGTGGGCGACCTAGAACTTTAAATGTATTCCCGCATTATACTGGTGGGCGACCTAGAACTTAAAGTATTCCCGCATTTTACTGGTGGGCGACCTAGAACTTAAATGTATTCCCTCATTATACTGGTGGGCGACCTAGAACTTAAAAGTATTCCCGCATTTTACTGGTGGGCGACCTAGAACTTAAATGTATTCCCGCATTTTACTGGTGGGCGACCTAGAACTTAAATGTATTCCCGCATTTTACTGGTGGGCGACCTAGAACTTAAATGTATTCCCGCATTATACTGGTGGGCGACCTAGAACTTAAATGTATTCTCGCATTATACTGGTGGGCGACCTAGAACTTAAAAGTATTCCCGCATTTTACTGGTGGGCGACCTAGAACTTAAATGTATTCCCGCATTATACTGGTGGGCGACCTAGAACTTAAAGTATTCCCGCATTATACTGGTGGGCGACCTAGAACTTAAATGTATTCCCGCATTATACTGGTGGGCGACCTAGAACTTAAAAGTATTCCCGCATTATACTGGTGGGCGACCTAGAACTTAAATGTATTCCCGCATTATACTGGTGGGCGACCTAGAACCTAAATGTATTCCCGCATTATACTGGTGGGCGACCTAGAACTTAAAGTATTCCCGCATTTTACTGGTGGGCGACCTAGAACTTAAATGTATTCCCGCATTATACTGGTGGGCGACCTAGAACTTAAAAGTATTCCCGCATTTTTCTGGTGGGCGACCTAGAACTTAAATGTATTCCCGCATTTTACTGGTGGGCGACCTAGAACTTAAATGTATTCCCGCATTTTACTGGTGGGCGACCTAGAACTTAAATGTATTCCCGCATTATACTGGTGGGCGACCTAGAACTTAAAAGTATTCCCGCATTTTACTGGTGGGCGACCTAGAACTTAAATGTATTCCCGCATTATACTGGTGGGCGACCTAGAACTTAAATGTATTCCCGCATTTTACTGGTGGGCGACCTAGAACTTAAATGTATTCCCGCATTATACTGGTGGGCGACCTAGAACTTAAATGTATTCCCGCATTATACTGGTGGGCGACCTAGAACTTAAAAGTATTCCCGCATTTTTCTGGTGGGCGACCTAGAACTTAAATGTATTCCCGCATTTTACTGGTGGGCGACCTAGAACTTAAATGTATTCCCGCATTTTACTGGTGGGCGACCTAGAACTTAAATGTATTCCCGCATTATACTGGTGGGCGACCTAGAACTTAAAAGTATTCCCGCATTTTACTGGTGGGCGACCTAGAACTTAAATGTATTCCCGCATTATACTGGTGGGCGACCTAGAACTTAAATGTATTCCCGCATTATACTGGTGGGCGACCTAGAACTTAAATGTATTCCCGCATTATACTGGTGGGTGACCTAGAACTTAAAAGTATTCCCGCATTTTACTGGTGGGCGACCTAGAACTTAAATGTATTCCCGCATTTTACTAGTGGGCGACCTAGAACTTAAAAGTATTCCCGCATTTTACTGGTGGGCGACCTAGAACTTAAATGTATTCCCGCATTTTACTGGTGGGCAACCTAGAACTTAAATGTATTCCCGCATTTTACTGGTGGGCGACCTAGAACTTAAATGTATTCCCGCATTATACTGGTGGGCGACCTAGAACTTAAAGTATTCCCGCATTATACTGGTGGGCGACCTAGAACTTAAATGTATTCCCGCATTATACTGGTGGGCGACCTAGAACTTAAAAGTATTCCCGCATTATACTGGTGGGCGACCTAGAACTTAAATGTATTCTCGCATTTTACTGGTGGGC
Source organism: Nicotiana sylvestris (assembly GCF_000393655.2). Lineage (NCBI taxonomy): Eukaryota > Viridiplantae > Streptophyta > Magnoliopsida > Solanales > Solanaceae > Nicotiana > Nicotiana sylvestris. The sequence goes on from NC_091064.1 coordinate 197,056,185, forward strand.
GACCTAGAACTTAAATGTATTCCCGCATTATACTGGTGGGCGACCTAGAACTTAAAGTATTCCCGCATTTTACTGGTGGGCGACCTAGAACTTAAATGTATTCCCGCATTATACTGGTGGGCGACCTAGAACTTAAAAGTATTCCTGCATTTTACTGGTGGGCGACCTAAAACATAAATGTATTCCCGCATTATACTGGTGGGCGACTTAGAACCTAAATGTATTCCCGCATTATACTGGTGGGCGACCTAGAACTTAAAGTATTCCCGCATTTTACTGGTGGGCGACCTAGAACTTAAAAGTATTCCCGCATTTTACTGGTGGGCGACCTAGAACTTAAATGTATTCCCGCATTATACTGGTGGGCGACCTAGAACTTAAATGTATTCCCGCATTATACTGGTGGGCGACCTAGAACTTAAATGTATTCCCGCATTATACTGGTGGGCGACCTAGAACTTAAATGTATTCCCGCATTTTACTGGTGGGCGACCTAGAACTTAAATGTATTCCCGCATTATACTGGTGGGCGACCTAGAACTTAAAAGTATTCCCGCATTATACTGGTGGGCGACCTAGAACTTAAATGTATTCCCGCATTATACTGGTGGGCGACCTAGAATTTAAAAGTATTCCCGCATTTTACTGGTGGACGACCTAGAACTTAAATGTATTCCCGCATTTTACTGGTGGGCGACCTAGAACTTAAATGTATTCCCGCATTATACTGGTGGGCGACCTAGAACTTAAATGTATTCCCGCATTTTACTGGTGGGCGACCTAGAACTTAAATGTATTCCCGCATTATACTGGTGGGCGACCTAGAACTTAAATGTATTCCCGCATTATACTGGTGGGCGACCTAGAACTTAAAAGTATTCCCGCATTATACTGGTGGGTGACCTAGAACTTAAAGTATTCCCGCATTATACTGGTGGGCGACCTAGAACTTAAATGTATTCCCGCATTATACTGGTGGGCGACCTAGAACTTAAATGTATTCCCGCATTATACTGGTGGGCGACCTAGAACTTCAAAGTATTCCCGCATTTTACTGGTGGGCGACCTAGAACTTAAATGTATTCCAGCATTTTACTGGTGGGTGACCTAGAACTTAAATGTATTCCCGCATTATACTGGTGGGCGACCTAGAACTTAAAAGTATTCCCGCATTTTACTGGTGGGAGACCTAGAACTTAAATGTATTCCCGCATTATACTGGTGGGCAACCTAAAACTTAAATGTATTCCCGCATTTTACTGGTGGGCGACCTAGAACTTTAAATGTATTCCCGCATTATACTGGTGGGCGACCTAGAACTTAAAGTATTCCCGCATTTTACTGGTGGGCGACCTAGAACTTAAATGTATTCCCTCATTATACTGGTGGGCGACCTAGAACTTAAAAGTATTCCCGCATTTTACTGGTGGGCGACCTAGAACTTAAATGTATTCCCGCATTTTACTGGTGGGCGACCTAGAACTTAAATGTATTCCCGCATTTTACTGGTGGGCGACCTAGAACTTAAATGTATTCCCGCATTATACTGGTGGGCGACCTAGAACTTAAATGTATTCTCGCATTATACTGGTGGGCGACCTAGAACTTAAAAGTATTCCCGCATTTTACTGGTGGGCGACCTAGAACTTAAATGTATTCCCGCATTATACTGGTGGGCGACCTAGAACTTAAAGTATTCCCGCATTATACTGGTGGGCGACCTAGAACTTAAATGTATTCCCGCATTATACTGGTGGGCGACCTAGAACTTAAAAGTATTCCCGCATTATACTGGTGGGCGACCTAGAACTTAAATGTATTCCCGCATTATACTGGTGGGCGACCTAGAACCTAAATGTATTCCCGCATTATACTGGTGGGCGACCTAGAACTTAAAGTATTCCCGCATTTTACTGGTGGGCGACCTAGAACTTAAATGTATTCCCGCATTATACTGGTGGGCGACCTAGAACTTAAAAGTATTCCCGCATTTTTCTGGTGGGCGACCTAGAACTTAAATGTATTCCCGCATTTTACTGGTGGGCGACCTAGAACTTAAATGTATTCCCGCATTTTACTGGTGGGCGACCTAGAACTTAAATGTATTCCCGCATTATACTGGTGGGCGACCTAGAACTTAAAAGTATTCCCGCATTTTACTGGTGGGCGACCTAGAACTTAAATGTATTCCCGCATTATACTGGTGGGCGACCTAGAACTTAAATGTATTCCCGCATTTTACTGGTGGGCGACCTAGAACTTAAATGTATTCCCGCATTATACTGGTGGGCGACCTAGAACTTAAATGTATTCCCGCATTATACTGGTGGGCGACCTAGAACTTAAATGTATTCCCGCATTTTACTGGTGGGCGACCTAGAACTTAAATGTATTCCCGCATTATACTGGTGGGCGACCTAGAACTTAAATGTATTCCCGCATTTTACTGGTGGGCGACCTAGAACTTAAATGTATTCCCGAATTTTACTGGTGGGCGACCTAGAACTTAAATGTATTCCCGCATTTTATTGGTGGGCGACCTAGAACTTAAAAGTATTCCCGCATTTTACTGGTGGGCGACCTAGAACTTAAATGTATTCCCGCATTATACTGGTGGGCGACAAAGAACTTAAAGTATTCCCGCATTTTACTGGTGGGTGACCTAGAACTTAAATGTATTCCCGCATTTTACTGGTGGGCGACCTAGAACTTAAATGTATTCCCGCATTTTACTGGTGGGCGACCTAGAACTTAAATGTATTCCCGCATTATACTGGTGGGCGACCTAGAACTTAAAAGTATTCCCGCATTTTACTGGTGGGCGACCTAGAACTTAAATGTATTCCCGCATTATACTGGTGGGCGACCTAGAACTTAAATGTATTCCCGCATTTTACTGGTGGGCGACCTAGAACTTAAATGTATTCCCGCATTATACTGGTGGGCGACCTAGAACTTAAATGTATTCCCGCATTATACTGGTGGGCGACCTAGAACTTAAATGTATTCCCGCATTTTACTGGTGGGCGACCTAGAACTTAAATGTATTCCCGCATTATACTGGTGGGCGACCTAGAACTTAAATGTATTCCCGCATTTTACTGGTGGGCGACCTAGAACTTAAATGTATTCCCGAATTTTACTGGTGGGCGACCTAGAACTTAAATGTATTCCCGCATTTTATTGGTGGGCGACCTAGAACTTAAAAGTATTCCCGCATTTTACTGGTGGGCGACCTAGAACTTAAATGTATTCCCGCATTATACTGGTGGGCGACAAAGAACTTAAAGTATTCCCGCATTTTACTGGTGGGTGACCTAGAACTTAAATGTATTCCCGCATTTTACTGGTGGGCGACCTAGAACTTAAATGTATTCCCGCATTTTACTGGTGGGCGACCTAGAACTTAAATGTATTCCCGCATTATACTGGTGGGCGACCTAGAACTTAAAGTATTCCCGCATTATACTGGTGGGCGACCTAGAACTTAAAGTATTCCCGCATTATACTGGTGGGCGACCTAGAACTTAAATGTATTCCCGCATTATACTGGTGGGCGACCTAGAACTTAAATGTATTCCCGCATTTTACTGGTGGGCGACCTAGAATTTAAATGTATTCCCGCATTATACTGGTGGGCGACCTAGAACTTAAAGTATTCCCGCATTTTACTGGTGGGCGACCTAGAACTTAAATGTATTCCCTCATTATACTGGTGGGCGACCTAGAACTTAAAAGTATTCCCGCATTTTACTGGTGGGCGACCTAGAACTTAAATGTATTCCCGCATTTTACTGGTGGGCGACCTAGAACTTAAATGTATTCCCGCATTTTACTGGTGGGCGACCTAGAACTTAAATGTATTCCCGCATTATACTGGTGGGCGACCTAGAACTTAAAAGTATTCCCGCATTTTACTGGTGGGCGACCTAGAACTTAAATGTATTCCCGCATTTTACTGGTGGGCGACCTAGAACTTAAATGTATTCCCGCATTTTACTGGTGGGCGACCTAGAACTTAAATGTATTCCCGCATTTTACTGGTGGGCGACCTAGAACTTAAATGTATTCCCGCATTATACTGGTGGGCGACCTAGAACTTAAATGTATTCCCGCATTATACTGGTGGGCGACCTAGAACTTAAAGTATTCCCGCATTATACTGGTGGGCGACCTAGAACTTAAATGTATTCCCGCATTATACTGGTGGGCGACCTAGAACTTAAAAGTATTCCCGCATTTTACTGGTGGGCGACCTAGAACTTAAATGTATTCCCGCATTTTACTGGTGGGCGACCTAGAACTTAAATGTATTCCCGCATTTTACTGGTGGGCGACCTAGAACTTAAATGTATTCCCGCATTATACTGGTGGGCGACCTAGAACTTAAAAGTATTCCCGCATTTTACTGGTGGGCGACCTAGAACTTAAATGTATTCCCGCATTTTACTGGTGGGCGACCTAGAACTTAAATGTATTCCCGCATTTTACTGGTGGGCGACCTAGAACTTAAATGTATTCCCGCATTTTACTGGTGGGCGACCTAGAACTTAAATGTATTCCCGCATTATACTGGTGGGCGACCTAGAACTTAAATGTATTCCCGCATTATACTGGTGGGCGACCTAGAACTTAAAGTATTCCCGCATTATACTGGTGGGCGACCTAGAACTTAAATGTATTCCCGCATTATACTGGTGGGCGACCTAGAACTTAAAAGTATTCCTGCATTTTACTGGTGGGCGACCTAAAACTTAAATGTATTCCCGCATTTTACTGGTGGACGACCTTGAACTTAAATGTATTCCCGCATTATACTGGTGGGCGACCTAGAACTTAAAGTATTCCCGCATTTTACTGGTGGGCGACCTAGAACTTAAATGTATTCCCGCATTATACTTGTGGGCGACCTAGAACTTAAAAATATTCCCGCATTTTACTGGTGGGCGACCTAGAACTTAAATGTATTCCCGCATTTTACTGGTGGGCGACCTAGAACTTAAATGTATTCCCGCATTTTACTGGTGGGCGACCTAGAACTTAAATGTATTCCCGCATTTTACTGGTGGGCGACCTAGAACTTAAAAGTATTCCCGCATTTTACTGGTGGGCGACCTAGAACTTAAATGTATTCCCGCATTTTACTGGTGGGCGACCTAGAACTTAAATGTATTCCCGCATTTTACTGGTGGGCGACCTAGAACTTAAAAGTATTCCCGCATTTTACTGGTGGGCGACCTAGAACTTAAATGTATTCCCGCATTTTACTGGTGGGCGACCTAGAACTTAAAAGTATTCCCGCATTTTACTGGTGGGCGACCTAGAACTTAAATGTATTCCCGCATTTTACTGGTGGGCGACCTAGAACTTAAATGTATTCCCGCATTTTACTGGTGGGCGACCTAGAACTTAAATGTATTCCCGCATTATACTGGTGGGCGACCTAGAACTTAAAGTATTCCCGCATTATACTGGTGGGCGACCTAGAACTTAAATGTATTCCCGCATTATACTGGTGGGCGACCTAGAACTTAAAAGTATTCCCGCATTATACTGGTGGGCGACCTAGAACTTAAATGTATTCTCGCATTTTACTGGTGGGCGACCTAGAACTTAAATGTATTCCCGCATTATACTGGTGGGCGACCTAGAACTTAAAGTATTCCCGCATTTTACTGGTGGGCGACCTAGAACTTAAATGTATTCCCGCATTATACTGGTGGGCGACCTAGAACTTAAAAGTATTCCCGCATTTTACTGGTGGGCGACCTAGAACTTAAATGTATTCCCGCATTTTACTGGTGGGCGACCTAGAACTTAAATGTATTCCCGCATTTTACTGGTGGGCGACCTAGAACTTAAATGTATTCCCGCATTATACTGGTGGGCGACCTAGAACTTAAAAGTATTCCCGCATTTTACTGGTGGGCGACCTAGAACTTAAATGTATTCCCGCATTTTACTGGTGGGTGACCTAGAACTTAAATGTATTCCCGCATTTTACTGGTGGGCGACCTAGAACTTAAATGTATTCCCGCATTTTACTGGTGGGCGACCTAGAACTTAAATGTATTCCCGCATTATACTGGTGGGCGACCTAGAACTTAAAGTATTCCCGCATTATACTGGTGGGCGACCTAGAACTTAAATGTATTCCCGCATTATACTGGTGGGCGACCTAGAACTTAAAAGTATTCCCGCATTTTACTGGTGGGCGACCTAGAACTTAAATGTATTCCCGCATTTTACTGGTGGGCGACCTAGAACTTAAATGTATTCCCGCATTATACTGGTGGGCGACCTAGAACTTAAATGTATTCCCGCATTTTACTGGTGGGCGACCTAGAACTTAAATGTATTCCCGCATTATACTGGTGGGCGACCTAGAACTTAAAGTATTCCCGCATTATACTGGTGGGCGACCTAGAACTTAAATGTATTCCCGCATTATACTGGTGGGCGACCTAGAACTTAAAAGTATTCCCGCATTTTACTGGTGGGCGACCTAGAACTTAAATGTATTCCCGCATTTTACTGGTGGGCGACCTAGAACTTAAATGTATTCCCGCATTTTACTGGTGGGCGACCTAGAACTTAAATGTATTCCCGCATTATACTGGTGGGCGACCTAGAACTTAAAGTATTCCCGCATTTTACTGGTGGGCGACCTAGAACTTAAATGTATTCCCGCATTATACTGGTGGGCGACCTAGAACTTAAAAGTATTCCCGCATTTTACTGGTGGGCGACCTAGAACTTAAATGTATTCCCGCATTTTACTGGTGGGTGACCTAGAACTTAAATGTATTCCCGCATTTTACTGGTGGGCGACCTAGAACTTAAATGTATTCCCGCATTATACTGGTGGGCGACCTAGAACTTAAATGTATTCCCGCATTTTACTGGTGGGCGACCTAGAACTTAAATGTATTCCCGCATTATACTGGTGGGCGACCTAGAACTTAAATGTATTCCCGCATTATACTGGTGGGCGACCTAGAACTTAAATGTATTCCCGCATTATACTGGTGGGCGACCTAGAACTTAAATGTATTGAAATTGCTTCCCGTTCTTCTGAGAAAATTTTTCGACAATCGGCAGAAAATTTTCTGCCCCAGTTTTTGGTGGTTTCCCTGGCGTTGCATCTTGCTGCCATTATCAATCCTTTGTTCTCCAGCAGCAGACAAAAGGATTTAGTCAGTTTTAATCGTGGTGGTAGAGGGTGCCTTTCCGGCGAACGATTTTTCTCTCTTCCCCTTTTCTTGCTCTATGTCCCCATAATTGATTAATGAGCAGAGTTGCCTGCTGGGGGTCTTTGCCTGCTGGGGATTGACTTTCAATTAATCCCCTTTTCTGCTTTCTCTTTGAGCACATGCTGTGGGAGTCTGTTTTTAACTCCCGAAACCACTCCCTTTATGAGCTTACTTCCTCCAAAATTGCCGGGCACGATCACTGCATTGCCTGGGATCGGCCTTTAAGACTGTTTGTATTATCCTGCATTGGATGAATTCCCCTCCGGTTTCTGGTAGTAAGCTTTGAAAAATCCTTTCAAGACACATTTTAGGAAAAGAAATAAAAGATAGAAAAAGGAGAAAATCTTTCTGAACCAATATTTTGGTGGGAGAAGAAACTCAAAAGAACTTATCTGGAGGACATGACTGGTCCCCGTGATCATGACGTGCACCACCGATTCCCGACCCAGTCTATTTGTATCAATCGATTTGCCCGATGGTTTGATTTGCTGGGGATGATAAAGGAGTGTCCATTTCGAATGTGGTAGCTTTTGTTGATCTGTCTTGTCGCCTCATAGTGCCCTTCGAGGGGTTTTCACTAATGAGACTCTCTCTTTCTCTCATCTCCCGGCGCCTTATGGTGCCTGTGAAGGTTTTCACCAATAAGACTCTCTCTTTTCTCTCATCTCCCGGCGCCTTATGGTGCCTGTGAAGGTTTTCACCAATAAGACTCTCTCATTTCATATTCCTCATCTTACATCGCCTCTCGGTGCCTGTGAAGGTTTTCACCGATAAGACTCTCTCCTTTTATTTCTTTCGAGGAATCGGGGTGTTGTAGATACGACCCTCTCTTCTGGAGATTCCTTTGATCATCGATTCATTCCCAATCTTACGATCCTCTTCTTTGCTGGGGATCGGTGTATTATTCTTGGTCTTTTTTGCATGACTTGGCATCTCTTGGATATTGATCGGGAGGTCTTTTGGACGTTGATGTTGGCACTGGTGTGGGGTTAAAGAAAGGCTATAAAAATGAAAATAATTTGATGGGTGATGTGCTACAACTTTTGGAATCAAACCTTTGTTGGAACTTAAAACATAACCTCTGCCCCAGTTTTCTTGCTTGGGGAATTTATTTTTTACACTTATGTTGCGCTATGTGCGTTACGCACACTGTGCCTATTATGCACACTATGTACATTATGCATCCTATATTCACTATGATGCATACTATGACCGAGCCGTGAGGCGCCTACGTATCCTCTTTGAGGAATCAGGTCAAACGTAGTTCCCACGGTTTTGTATTTCTTATGATTTTATCTTCTTTTTTTTCCTTCTTTTCATTTTCTTTCTCTTTTCTTTTTCTCTTTTTTTTTCATGTCTTTTCCATTAGTGATTCCAAAAGAGGGGTATGAAAGAATTACTTAAGGCTCAAAGGGGGAAGCAAGGGTTAAAAGTGTTTGGATAGAAGAAAGAATTGCCTCCGTCATCTCATTATCCAATAAATGCCAAATACAAACAAATAAACCAAAAATTGCCATAATTAAAGAAATTACGCATAATATCTCTTGACTGCATCAGAATTGATAGCCATGTCGACACATCTCCCCTCGACATCTGTCAAACACAAAGCACCGTTGGTCAATACTCTGGTCACGATATAAGGCCCTTGCCAATTTGGGGCGAATTTGCCTTTTGCCTCGACCTGATGTGGGAGGATCTTCTTCAATACCTGCTGCCCTACTTCAAACTTCCTGGGGCGCACCTTCTTATTATATGTTCTTGCCATTCTCTTCTGGTACAGCTGACCATGACACACTGCTGCCAATCTTTTCTCATCTATCAGGCTCAACTGTTCCAATCGAGCTTTGACCCATTCATCATCATTAATCCCGGCTTCAGCGACAATTCGGAGGGACGGAATTTCGACCTCCGCTGGTATTACGGCCTCAGTTCCATACACCAACAAATAAGGAGTTGTGCCTATGGAAGTTCGGACGGTAGTGCGGTAACCCAACAAAGCAAAGGGTAATCTCTCGTGCCATTGTCTGGACCCTTCCACCATTTTTCGCAGTATCTTCTTGATATTCTTATTGGCTGCTTCGACTGCTCCATTCGCCTTGGGACGATATGGGGTGGAATTGCGGTGTGTAATCTTGAATTGTTGGCATACCTCTCTCATCAAGCTGCTATTAAGATTCGCACCGTTATCCGTGATGATCACTTTTGGGATCCCAAATCTGCAGATGATATGGGAATGAACAAAGTCCACCACTGCCTTCTTGGTTACTGATTTGAAGGTTTTAGCCTCAACCCATTTGGTGAAGTAATCAATGGTCACTAGAATGAACCTATGACCGTTGGATGCTGCTGGTTCGATAGGTCCAATGACATCCATACCCCATGCTACAAACGGCCAGGGTGCTGACATCGTATGTAACTCTGTTGGCGGAGAATGAATCAGATCTCCATGTATCTGGCACTGATGGCATTTCCTCACGAAAGTGATACAGTCGTGTTCCATGGTGAGCCAATAACACCCTGTTCGAAGGATCTTTCTTGCCAATACATATCCGCTCATGTGTGGCCCACAAACTCCAGCATGTACCTCTGCCATAACCGTCGTTGCTTGACTGGCATCTATGCATCTCAACAATCCCAAATCCGGGGTTCTTTTGTACAATACTCCTCCACTGAGGAAGAAACCATTCGACAAACGCCGAAGGGCTCTTTTTTGGTCTCCAGAGGCATGTTCTGGATATATCCCCATTCTGAGGTATTCCTTGATATCATGAAACCAGGGTTCGCCATCTGCTTCTTCTTCTATGGCATTGCAGTAGGCGTGCTGATCACGGACCTGGATGTGTAGAGGATCAACATACATTTTGTCAGGGTGGTGCAGCATTGATGCTAAGGTGGCCAAGGCATCCGCAACCTCATTGTGAACTCTCGGGATGTGTTTGAACTTCACCGATCGAAATTGCTTGCTCAGATCATGCAAGCATTGTCGGTATGGTATGAGTTTTAGATCTCGTGTTTCCCATTCACCCTGAATTTGATGTACCAAGAGGTCCGAGTCTCCCAAGACCAAGACGTCTTGGACATCCATGTCAGCAGCCAAGCGCAGACCCAGAATGCAAGCCTCATACTCGGCCATATTGTTGGTGCAATAGAAGCGTAGTTGAGCCGTAACAGGATAATGCCGTCCTGTTTCAGAAATGAGTACTGCTCCTATTCCAACCCCTTTCGCGTTTGCAGCTCCATCGAAGAAAAGCTTCCAACCCGGTTCCTCAGGCAATTCCAACTCATTTGTATGCATTACCTCTTCGTCAGGAAAATACGTTCTTAAGGGCTCGTATTTTTCATCAACGGGATTCTCTGCCAAATGGTCTGCCAGCGCCTGGGCTTTCATGGCCGTCCTCGTTACATAGACGATATCAAACTCTGTGAGCAGAATTTGCCATTTTGCCAACCTTCCCGTGGGCATAGGTTTCTGAAAGATATACTTCAATGGGTCCAAACGGGATATGAGATAAGTAGTATACGAAGACAGGTAGTGTTTCAACTTCTGAGCTACCCAAGTTAGGGCGCAACATGTTTTCTCGAGTTGAGTGTACTTGACCTCATGTACTGTGAATTTCTTGCTAAGATAGTAGATGGCTTGCTCCTTCCTTCCTGTGTCATCATGTTGCCCCAATACACAACCAAATGAATTTTCCAAGACCGTCAGGTAAAGAATTAGGGGCTTCCCGGGCTTAGGCGGGACCAATACGGGTGGATTAGACAGATACCCTTTGATTTGGTCGAAAGCCTCCTGACACTCTGCCGTCCAACCTACCGCAGCATCCTTTCTCAGCAGCCGAAATATGGGCTCACAAGTTGCTGTGAGTTGAGCGATGAACCTGCTGATGTAATTGAGTCTACCCAGCAAACTCATTACCTCTGTTTTGTTCCTTGGCGGTGGCAAATCTCGGATGGATTCAATTTTGGATGGGTCTAACTCAATCCCCCATCGACTGACGATGAATCCTAGCAACTTTCCTGATGGAACCCCGAATGCGCATTTGGCCGGGTTAAGCTTGATATCATACCTTCGGAGTCTTTGGAAAAATCTCCTTAGGTCTGCCACATGGTCCTCCTGACGCCAAGATTTGATGATCACATCATCGACGTACACCTCGATTTCTTTGTGTATCATGTCATGAAACACGGCAGTCATTGCTCGCATGTACGTTGCCCCGACGTTCTTTAACCCGAACGGCATTACCCGATAGCAGTAGGTTCCCCATGGCGTAATAAACGCTGTCTTCTCAGCATCCTCTTCGTCCATTAGGATCTGATGATAACCCGCATAGCAATCCACAAAGGATCCGATCTCGCGCCCAGCGCAATTATCGATCAGGATATGAATGTTGGGTAACGGAAAATTGTCCTTGGGACTTGCTTTGTTGAGGTTGCGGTAGTCGACGCACACCCTGATTTTTCCATCCTTCTTTGGGACTGGTACCACATTGGCCAACCACTCGGGATATCGAGTGACCCGAATGACCTTCGCCTGCAACTGCTTAATCACCTCTTCTTTGATCTTTACACTCATTTTTGTTTTAAATTTCCTTAGCTTTTGCTTGACCGGAGGGTATGCCGGGTCAGTGGGCAATTTGTGAACCACTAAATTAGTGCTTAATCCTGGCATATCATCATATGACCATGCAAAAACATTTTGAATTCCATGAGGGTTTCGATCAATTCTTCCCTGACATTCGGCTCAATGTGGATGCTAATTTTGGTCTCTTGGACGTTATCAGCGTCTCCTAGATTCACAGCCTCAGTGTCATTTAGGTTAGGCTTGGGTTTCTCTTCAAATTGGCACAGTTCTCGGTTTATCTCTTCGAAGGCTTCACCTTCGTCACATTCAGATTCATCATCACAAACGACCTCTTGCATCATTGAGTCGGATTCAGATTGATTTATTAGACTAGGTCGAAGATCCGCTGTGCATGCCATGTCATTAGAACCAGTAAAAAGAGAACTGTTCAGAAAGAAAAAGAACAAAACAAAATTAAAATGGGACAAAAGAAAAGAACTTTATTAAACTTGCAGGATAAAAGGGTTCACACTTTTACAAAAACGAAAGTAAAATTTGGATTACACCCTTGAATAATCCGGACAAAACAAAACACACAAAACATAAATCAAAGCCTACTACCAAGACTCCCCTCGGACAGGAAGAGGAGTAACTGTCCAATTGTTGGTCTTGGCCTCAGGCCCCACAAACTGTATCTCTGCTCTGCTGGAACCTTCTCCAGCTTCCACCATACTGACATCCGCGAATAGCTTCTCAAAACTCTGATTCAGGTCTTCATTTATACCGATCAAAGGTCCTAGAATCTTTGGGACCGGTGACCCCTTGGCACTTGCTTTGACAAAAGACCTTGAGAGGCGTGGCACTAGTTTAGGCAGAAACCAGACCCTCTTCTTCATTTTTCGCGCTTGCTTTCTATCTGCTGCGGTTGGTTTGAACCCCAATCCGAAAGTTTCCAGATTTTTAGGAAGGGAGACAGGTTGGACAATCCCTTGAAGCTCGACTCCCAGGCCTTTTCCCGGCACAAATCCATTACCCAGCATTTCTGAGACCATCATGACTGTTGCGGCAGCTACCCTAGGGTGCGGGATGATTTCTCCTTCAGAAATTTTGTTGGCCGACCCTGTATCGAAAATCTGGTAGACCCAAGGACCTTTGTCATCAGCGGTCTCTATGAAAGGTACAATGGTTCCGCCCATGGTGCACGTTGTATCCTCGCCGTGTAACACGACCTCTTGTCTTTCCCACTCGAACTTCACCATCTGATGTAGGGTGGAAGGCACCGCTTTGGCTGCATGAATCCATGGTCGACCTAACAGCAGGTTGTAAGATACCGTGGCGTCTAATACCTGGAATTCCATGGTAAACAGGACCGGACCAATGGTCAGTTCAAGTACAACATCCCCTACAGTGGCCGTTCCGTTTCCGTCAAACCCTCGGACACAGATACTGTTCTTGTGGATCCTTCTGTGGTCGATCTTCAACTGGTTCAAAGTAGATAGTGGGCAAATATTGGCGCTTGAGCCGTTATCCACCAATACTCGAGTTACCACCGAGTCTTCACATTTGACAGCTAGGTATAGAGCTTTATTATGCTCCGTACCTTCCACCGGCAGGTCATCATCTGAGAATGTTACCCTGTTCACCTCGAAAATCTTGCTGGCAATGGTTTCCAGGTGGTTTACAGAAATCTCACTGGGTACATGAGCTTCGTTCAATATCTTCAGCAGGGCCCGACGATGCTCCTCAGAATGGATCAGTAACGACAACAGTGAGATCTGGGCCGGTGTTTTTCTCAGCTGTTCGACCACAGAATAGTCCTGTACTTTCATCTTCCTCAGGAACTCTTCAGCCTCTTCTTCGGACACAGGTTTCTTGGTTGCAACTGGGTTGGTTCTTCTTAGCTCCACCGGAGCAAAACATCGACCTGATCGAGTCAGCCCTTGCGCTTCACAACTGACTTCTTCCACCTGTTTTCCTTTGTACATCACCACCGCCTTTTCATATTTCCAAGGCACAGCCCTGCTGTCAATCATCGGCAGCTGGACCACAGGCTTTATGGTCACCCGTTCTCTACATACCCCTTTCAACACGACCGCCGGTGTGGGCGGGATCCCTGGTATTACCAACTTGCTTGGCTCGGGTTTGCTTGTTATGGCGGACGGGCTCTTTCCCAATATCACTACCGGCTTGACGCCTTCTCCCTGCGACTGTACACTCGTTCCTCCACTGGTTGAGACTTCTTTCGGGGCGGCTTGGATCATCATCACTGTTTGTGAGGGTTTTCTCAATTCTCCTCCCTCACACACCAACTCAATCATGTGAGTTTCGTGGTGCGCTGGCAGTGGGTTTTGGTTGATGTTAGGAGCTTCTGGTGTCTGGACCTCGATCTTATTGGTGTCGATAAGATCCTGTATGGCATGCCTTAACTTCCAACACTTCTCGGTGTCATGCCCGAGCATCCCTGAGCAGTATTCACAACTTATTGATCGATCCAAATTCTGAGGTGGGGGATTTGGTTCTCGAGTCTGGACAGGACTAACCAAACCCAATTGCCTCAGCTTGTGGAACAAAGCGGTGTAGGTTTCTCCCAACTCCGTGAAAGTTCTCTGCTTCCGCAACCTGTCATTCCTAGCATCTGGATTTCCCCGGAAGCCTGCCCCTGAAGGGTTTCTATACGCCCTCGGTGGAGGATAGGTGTTTTGTGGTGGTGCATATATGTTCTGGGGAGCCGGCGCGCGCCATTGTGGGCGAACCGGAGGCTGAGTGTATGCTTGGGCCTGGTGTACGGAACAATGTGGTTCTCGAGGTGGATAGAAATTTTGTGGTGGGTTGTATGGGTAGTTTGACCTGTGAGGTCTGGGTTGGTTGTAGTGCGGCCTGCCAGCCCTGGACCAACTGCCTGCCTCGATCGTGGCAACCTCTTCTTTCTTTCTTCTCAGCGCACCTCCCGTGCCGCTTTGAATAGCCTGGGTTGTGGCTTTGAGTGCCGAATAGTTCAAGATTTTGTCAGACCTCAGACCCTCTTCTATCATGACCCCTATCTTGACCACCTCGTTGAAAGATTTTCCAACTGTTGTCACCAAGTGACCAAAATAGGTTGGATCCAGTGTCTGCAAGAAATAGTCCACCATCTCTCCCTCTCTCATGGGAGGATCGACTCTAGCTGCTTGCTCTCTCCAGCGGAACCCGAACTCGCGAAAACTTTCCCCGGGTTTCTTCCCAGTTCTCAATAATGTGAGACGGTCAGGGACTATCTCGAGATTGTACTGGAAATGACCTGCAAAAGCCTGCGCCAGATCATCCCACGTGTACCACCTGCTGGAATCCTGCCTGGTATACCATTCTAGTGCAGATCCGCTCAGACTTTGGCCGAAATAAGCTATCAGCAGCTCATCCTTGCCGCCTGCCCCCCTCATTTTGCTACAGAATCCCCGCAAATGTGCCATGGGATCACCGTGCCCTTCATATAAATCAAACTTAGGCATCTTGAACCCAGCCGGGAGTTGGACGTCTGGGAAAGGGCACAGGTCTTTGTATGCTACGCTGACTTGATTGCCCAGCCCGTGCAAGTTCCTGAAGGACTGCTCCAGGCTTTTGAACTTTCTCAATACTTCATCCTGTTCAGGGGCCTTAGCTGGCTTCTCAATCTCTGCCGGCACTTCCAAATGTGGATTGTAAGCCTGTGGTTCGGGGGCATGAAACGTAGGCTCGGGGGGATAATATTGTGTATCGTGAGCCTGAAACAATGGCTCACTGGTCGTTCTTTGCAAAGGGGCTGATGTTGGTCCCACAAAAATGGGAATATTGGGTGTTGGGAGAGGTTGATGGGGTGGTGGAGCTTGGGAATCATGAGGGCTTCTTTCTTGATGATAAAGGGGATTTGGGCGGCTTGTGGAAGGGCCAGAGTGAGGGTATTCCGGCATGTGCCCCAGTGTTTCAGGGCTCTTTTGTGTTTTGGCTATGGCTAGCTGCATTGCATTCATCTCTAGTCCCATCCTTTCAATCTTTTCCATCGCTTCTTTTAGCAACTGGCTCATCGGCCTCTCTTCCTCATTACTATTCTCTGAAGTAGTCATGCTGGTTGCTATCGGTCCTTTGGATCTGGTTTGATAGGAGTGTGTTGCCAGAGTTCTTTAACAATTGATTTGTTTGATTCAGACAACAACAAACTTTGTTAGCGTTAGAGTTTAACATATTTGATCATAACACATAGAGGATGCAATGCACCTAGGCAGTTAATCGTTTCTACATGCTTTGCTTCAAACAACATGCGTCATCCCGGTTTGCTCATTCATCCCTTTTTAAAGTACTTTGGGAAACCCTGTGTTTTATTTTGTATTTTTATTTTTATTTATTAAAAGCGGTCGAATCTTATGGGGATTGCCTACGTATCACGTCCCCGCGTGAATCAGACCAGGCGTAGTTCTGCCTTAAAGTAAAGAAACACAAAATTCTTGTGAAATCGTTAAATTCATTCTCAAAATTTTGCTATTACAAATTACTTCAAGCAAGGAATAGCAATAGTACAGACTCCACAGTTCTTAACCCGTTTTGACTAAAAGAAAAGAAAACAACATATGGAAAAGCAACAAAGCCAAATAAACAAGACTCAACCAAAGATTAATTTTCCAACTTAGGGGCCCGCGAGGCATCATTCGGCCTTTCCGCGGCCCTTGGTGTGAGGTCCCTCTGCAGGCTTTTCAACTCATTCATGATTCGGTGGACGCAACCCATGATGGAAACAAGGAGGGTCTTCCGAGGCATTTGCTCGCATGCCAGGCATCTCATGTAGATGTAATGCCCAATCTCGTCGATCCTTCCTCGAATGTTGTCCCTTTCTGCGAACAAATGCCTTATCTGTCGGTTCTTCAATCCCAGTGTTTGCGCATTGTTGGCAAGCTGATCCTGGAACATCTCCATTTGTCTTTCCATTCTGGTCATTGCATCGTAACATCGCCTTCTGTCGGCTTGGGCATCTCGTGCTTGTTTGACGATCCGATCATGTAGAGTGGAGTTCGTCTCCCTTAATATTCCGACGCTCATTTCATAATCCCTTATGACCTGTTGCAAACGCTGCTTCCGGGCCATTGTGTACCTTGCCCATCTGACCTTCATCCTTGCTATGCAAGCTTCTGATTGTTCTAATTCTTCTTGGCTCTGGATGACCTGACTTCTCAAACTTGCTATCAATCTTTCGTCAGAGCGACGCTTCTGTCGGTCAACGTTACTCTTACTGGCTTGGCGAAGGCGGGCCTTCAAGGTTTGGTTTTCTTGGGCTAGCTTGTTTCTTTCAGCCTGCTCCGAGGCGACTTGCACATTGTTCTCAAATACAAGCCTTTCGACTTGTTGCTTTAGCTTCCCGATTTCCACCCGGTAACCTTCCTCCCTTTTTAACCATCCCCATTGCTCTTGTGAATCATCTGTGAAGTGTTGGACGTGTGCCCTTTTAGCAGGTCTTTGCCGAATCTGAAACCTTCTTTCGAACCAAGCATCGTACTTTGGGTCTACCTCACCTTTAGCTAGTTCTCGCACCATGGTCTTGGGCTCCAAGAATCTACATTCATGCCACAGTTTTCTAATCTTCCCCTCGGGGAATATGACTCCCGGGCTTAATTCCAAGGCATGCTTGCTCAGATCTTCATCAGTAGGGACTACTTGAAACCTGCCCAGTTGTCGTAATACCCGATGAGGGGCATATGGCTGGATGCTGCGAAGCCCCATTAAGAGAACATGACATTCTTCAGCCGACATGTAGATCACCTCAGTATCAGTCAACCAACCGAATGCCCATTCAATTTGGTCAGCTGTTGTTGACCTTAACCGTGTAAACCATGCTTCGACACCTTCAGGGAAATCTGGCGCCTGTCATGCGCTTCTTGAATCCGCTGATACAATTCCTCTCGGTCAACCCGTGGTTCATGTATCCTACTCGGTGATGGAGATGTTCCTGCATCCATAGCTGAAGTAACAGGTTGCAACCTTGGAAGAACTTGCCTCCTTCTCGGCATATAGTCAGAGCCCGGTAGATTTCGGACAAAATCAAAGGAACCACAGTACTATTGGTTCTTTTGATTGCAACGTCGGCCATACCTACCAGACCTATCTCTATCTTTTTATCCTTCCTTGGACAGACCATGACTCCCAAGAATGCTGTGATAAAAGCCAAAGTACGTCTTGCTTCCCATTTGTTTCTGTTCCCGCCGTGAGTTAGCCCAAGGTTCGGTTCCTCGAAACCCTGCGGGGTCCCGTACCGCTGATACAAGAAATGGAGATCACAACACCCTCTCGATAAATCGTCATGTTGTATCTTCCGACTGATGCTTAGTAGATCCAGAAACGCATGCGGAGACACTGGCCTTGGCGAAAGCAAATATTGCCCTCTTAACCTCTCATTCAATCCCGCATATCCGGCGACTTCCTCAAGTGTTGGTGAAAGTTCAAAGTCAACAAAACGGAATACATTGCGGGTTGGGTCCCAAAATGGTATTAGAGCTTCAAGAATATCTGTCCTTGGCCTAACGCCCAACAAATTTACAAAACCTCCCAATATTCTTCCTACTACCTCTTTGCTATTGGCTTCCAAATCATTCCACCACATGTGGAGTTGTAGGGGGACCTCGCTGAGGGCCGAGAATGGTTCATTTTGCTCTGTGCTCATCCTGCACATTTATTAAGGTGACCTTTTAGGCGAAAACAGAAACCTTTATTTTGACTCTAAACAAAAATCTTGGAAAACAAAACAAACAGTATACATATTTATATACATGTGTATATGTACATATATGCTTTATGGTATATCATTATTGGTAAAATGAAAAAGGGAGTTGGACCCGATGAGGGTTGCCTACGTATCTCACATCCGGTGAGAATCAAACCGACGTAGTTCGGGTCAATAAGAGATAAACAATAATAAACATTTTTTCAATTTTCATATTAAAACAGACCGGGTTTCAAAGATTTGAAGATGACCTACAAACTCGAAAGTCAAACACCCGCATATTCTAATCAAAAGATTTACAAACGGCCAGTTTCTTTCCCCGTTTGACAAATGCAACCAAACGGCTATTTTTGCAAATGTGGCCCCTTCCAAATTTCACATGAATTTTGAGGCCGGGGAGGATTATTTTATGACACCTTACAAACTTGTCCGTTCTTTTACGAAAATAACCTTTCGACAACTGAAAGATACTCTAAGGCTATTTCGGCAAGAACGGTTTAAGACGCGGCCGAGGCTGGCTCGGCTTATTATGACAAAATTCCAACGGTATTTTTCTTTTCAAATTATAATAAAACCTGGTGTTGCAAACACGGCCCTTCAGCGCCTCGGGGACGAAGATTTTTAAGGCTGTGTGGGTCCATATCTCAAAATGACCCAAAGGCGGCTGTTTATGCCAAATCAGCCTCCCGGCGTCCCTTTCGGGAACATTTGACTATTTATGACAAAACAGCATCACCTGAATTATTTATAACTCTTTTTATCGTTTTTCAAATTAGAAAAGTCAATATTGCAAACATGGCCTTTCAACGTCTCGGGGACGAAGATTTTTAGGCTGTGGGGGTCAACTGGACCAAGACTTAAAAAAATGACCCAAAGGTGGCTGTTTATGCAAAGTCAGCCTTCCGGCGTCCCTTTCGGGAACATTCGGCTATGTCTTGATGAAGCAGCGTCACCCAACTTCTTTATGACAAAATTAAAGTTTGACATATATTTTTTGTTTATTATTATTAATTTGTTTTTGGCTTTTTAGCAAAAGGTGGGGTTGGACCCGATGAGGGTTGCCTACGTATCTCACATCCGGTGAGAATCAAACCCGCGTAGTTCGGGCAAATAAACTATTTTGGGGAAGACCCTTTTCCATTTTCTATTTTTTATTATATTTTTTCCACAACAATCAAATAGACTATTATTTTTCATTCATAACAAACAAACAAATTAACAAAGAAAACATACAAAAAACATAAAACATTCCTTCTTTTTCCTTTGTTTTTCTTATTCTAGAAAAAAGAAATTTTTTTTTTGGAATTTTTACCTTGCTTAAAAAATATTTTTTTTTTGAATTTTGGATTTTAAAGAAGAATCAAAATGTTTTCGGATTTTTTTTTTAATTTTGAATTTTTTTTGATTATATATATATATTTATTTTGGAACAGATAATAAAATCACGTTAACGCCCGACTCTTTTTATTTTTATTTGGCATTTTCATAGACAACCAAAATAAGATAAAAAAAACATTTTTTTTAAAAAAAACCAGACTTTTTTTTTTGATTTTTATTTAATGGCACAACAAACTATTTTCTTTTTGGGAAAAAAAACAAGACAGAACAATGATGATTTTTTTCTTCTATTTTTCCTTTGCTTTTAATATAACAAACTAATAAGACATTTTTTTTTTATTTTCTCAAAATTTCTGCAGAGTTTCGATACTACTTGGACATTGCTTTTTTTCTAAAAATAAGTAGTTATATCTCTACACTGTTATTTTCTCCTCTTTTTTCACGATTTTCTAATTTATGGAAAATGATGACAACATACAAAATCTTTTGAATTTTCATGCTCTTTTATATATATATATATATATATATATTTTATATTTATTTTATATTTATTGTATTTTTTTTCAAAAATGTGGCATGGGGGACATAGGGAATTCCAAGACTTCTTGGATTCCGCAAATGTTCCCCATGTGCTTTTCCCAAAAATGAAGCATGGGGGACATAGGGAATTCCAAGACTTCTTGGATTCCACAAAGGTTCCCCATGTGCTTTTTCCCAAAATGTAAAGCGTGGGGGACATATGGAATACCAAGGCCTCTTGAATTCCACAAATGTTCCCCATGCTTTTGATTAAAATAAGATCATGCTGGAAAAACGTGCGGCCTTCTTATTAAACGTGATCAACATAACAATTCACCCTTGAATAAGTACAACATGTAGCACATAGGATGCCAAAAGATGGTCTATTATTTTCAGGTTGCTTGTCCTAGACGGACCCAACCCCTGTGTTGAGTCCCCTAAGTCAAATGCACATGATGCAAATAAACGTTCCTACTAGGGATCCGGCATGTGGCTTTGTTATACTAGGTTCAGAACCTGGGTGTTTGTTCTAGACCTGGCTTACCCGAGCGGACAGCTCGAGCCGAGGGGGGGCAGCGTACCGGGAATACAGAAGCTTCACCGGCTTAGCAACTTGTCCGAACCTCGTTCTAAATTGGGATTTGACACTATACAGAAAAGAAGTCGTACGAAGTACACCCTTCTTCATGATTTAGAAGACTCAGAAAGGATAGGGGTTTCGGCACAGTTTATATACAGTTCACGTAATATCAAAGCGGTAAAAGACAACCAATTAGCACATTAAGCATAGATCGTGTAACAAAATCAGATAAAACCAAATATAACAATTTATCTAAGCTCGAATTTCTAACCCTGAACCAGAGATTTTGGGCTTGATCCCCAGCAGAGTCGCCAGAGCTGTCACACCTCCTTTTTACCCGATGGGGTGCATGGGAGTTTTTTCCAATTAAAGGACAATCGAAAGGGGATTTATTTATTTATTTCAGAGTTGCCACTTGGGAGATTTAGGGTGTCCCAAGTCACCAATTTTAATCCCGAATCGAGGAAAAGAATGACTCCATGTTATAGTCTGCGTACCAGAAATCCGGATAAGGAATTCTGTTAACCCGGGAGAAGGTGTTAAGCATTCCCGAGTTCCGTGGTTCTAGCACGGTCGCTCAACTGTTATATTCGGCTTGATTATCTGATTTTATGCAAGTGTGAACTTATGTGCAAAATTTAACTTTTAACCGCTTTTATCATTTATTTTAAGGAATGTGAACATCGCTTAAAACATGTCTTTGGACTGCGTCACATGAAATGCACCCGCAATCCGGAACATATTTTATTTTGACGTTTTGGGATTTGGATTTGGGTCGCATGAAATGCACACCCCAAGTTTTAAGAAAGTAGATTGTTAAACACGCACCTAAGGAGACTATCGTGTTATTATTTTGGGAAGGCCACGAAATTCGCTAAGTGGCCCTCCTGGATTCTAAGTACCTTTAAAACAAGTATTTACTGAGGGCCCCGCAATTTGCATTTTTTGTTTGTCGAGGCTTGTCCCATTTATTACTTTTAAAAATGAATTTGCAACGTCATGGAAATGCATCTCAGACCACGTCACAGTCAATGTACCCGCGATTAGAGACACATTTCGATTTCGTTGAGATTTGGATTTGGGTCACATAAATGTGCACCCGAGTTTAGGGAGATGACATTATTAAAGGCGCGCCTAAAGCAACTAGCGCATTATTATTTTGGGTAAGGCCGTGAAATTTGCTAAACGGCCCGTCCCAGAATCTAAGTGTTCATTATGATACCTATATCTGTGAGGGCCCCGCAATTCGTCCCTTTTATTCGGCGAGGCTCGTCTCATTTTATTTATTTATTTATTTCTCTTTTTTCTTTTTTTTTCTTTTTTTTTTAGAAAAAAGGACAAGGCTAAAATGACTACATTTCTTTGCTACTTTGCGGGGTCATGGGTTGTAGATTAAACTTATTTGATGAAACGAGTATTTTTTTTCGAGGGATTAAATTACTACTATGATTTTAACATTACTACTACATGTACAAACAACCATTAAGACAAACATTTAGATAGCAATAATCTGAGCATGGAGAAACAAAATGCCGAATAACTACTTAACATGACGAAACAAAGGAATACATTCACGACCAAATTTCAATATCATACGGAGTTAATTAACAAGAAATAGCAATTTGCAAACATCATATGAATATGTCTCGCTCATTTGCATACTATTCGCATGAACTGGGATTGTATTTCAAGAAACACATGTACATGTTACTAAACAGCAAATATGAAGGACACGGACAGAGATGACCTACTTGATATTATCGTCCGATGCGTTGGACCTGTGACGAAACCTCGGGCAACAACCTCGACGGAACTCAAGCTGGACCTCACTGAACGAGGAACAACAACGAAACCTCGGAACAAACTCGACGAACCGGACCTCGAATCAACTTTTGTACTTTGGACTGGAACTCGACATCAACTCGACCTCACTGCCGGACTGTTTGGTCGACGACTGTGGGGTCGACGGGCAGTTTTTAATGGCTGGAGGCATCGCTGGACATGGGGACAACGCACAGCAGTGGTCGTCGGGGCAGTGACGCCGTGAGGGAGTAGTGGTGCGACTGGTTTTTTTTTTAGGGTTACGATGGGGAGGCGACAGAAAGGTTTTGGAAGGGTGACGGGCAAGCAACAGCAGTTGCTGTTTGACAGAGGCGGAGGCGTGGGTGTCGACGGACGTTGGTGGTGGCGTTTTGGATGTGAGGGAGTAGAAGCGGCAGCAATGGAGGAGTGGTCGTGGTCGACGGAACTAGGCAGCAGGTTATGGACAGTCGGGAAGGTGACGGAGTGGTCGTTTGGTCGTTGGTTGGACAGTGACGACGAGGGGGTGGGGAGCTGGAGGTTGACGGTGGTTTGGGGTTGTTGATGGAGGTGGAACGATGGTGGTGATGGAGGAATCCGGACTGGTTTCAATGGAGGGAGCGTTAGGGTTTTGTTCTTCTCCTTTTGGAGAAGATGAACAGTGGTCGACGATGGTTTGGGGTCCGGGTCTTTTCAGTAGGTTTTTTCTTCTTCTTCTCTTTGAAGAAGAAGATGAATAGTCCTCTCCGAAAATTTTCAGTCCGTTTTTCCTTCTTTGTCCGTGTATTTGATCCCTTTGGCCAAGACAAATGAGCCCCACGCGTGGTGGGGTTCGAAGCTTGTGTTCCCCACGCGTGGTGGGGTTCCCCGTGTATGGGATTCCGTCCGTGTTCCCCACGTGTGGCGGACTCGGATTATTATGGGCTAGGTCCGAAAATTAGGCCTAAAAGCGGGTAGTTTGAACCCGAATATTATTCTTTTGCCCGGACCCGAGAAATAGGAACACGTTGCTTAACTAGTCCTATGTAAGCAAAATAACTACTAAAAATAAGACTAGTATTAGACCCAATTTCATATTTATGCTAAAGAAAATGTGAAAATCCTCGGGGAGGGTCAAAAATCACGTGCTTACACAAAGCAAGGAAGGAGAAAGGGAAAGTCATCCCCAGTAGGAGTATCACAACCAACCACCGTGTTTTAAACTAACAAATTTTATTTAATTTGAAACAGATAAAGGAAATGACATTGATTACAGAAATGCATGCCATAAGGGAGACTGTCAAACTGGGGCAGAAAATTTTCCTTTCATTTGTAAAATCTTAGTCGGATGAATCTTTCTCCTAAGATCACAACAAAATGGACCTAGTCTGACGATTTATCTCCTAGAGTCAAAATCTTGGTCTGATGAAATTTTTCTCCCAAGATAATATAATAAAATCTTAGTCGGATGAATCTTTCTCCTAAGATCACAACAAAATGGACCTAGTCTGACGATTTATCTCCTAGAGTCAAAATCTTGGTCTGATGAAATTTTTCTCCCAAGATAATATAATAAAATCTTAGTCGGATGAATCTTTCTCCTAAGATCACAACAAAATGGACCTAGTCTGACGATTTATCTCCTAGAGTCAAAATCTTGGTCTGATGAAATTTTTCTCCCAAGATAATATAATAAAATCTTAGTCGGATGAATCTTTCTCCTAAGATCACAACAAAATGGACCTAGTCTGACGATTTATCTCCTAGAGTCAAAATCTTGGTCTGATGAAATTTTTCTCCCAAGATAATATAATAAAATCTTAGTCGGATGAATCTTTCTCCTAAGATCACAACAAAATGGACCTAGTCTGACGATTTATCTCCTAGAGTCAAAATCTTGGTCTGATGAAATTTTTCTCCCAAGATAATATAATAAAATCTTAGTCGGATGAATCTTTCTCCTAAGATCACAACAAAATGGACCTAGTCTGACGATTTATCTCCTAGAGTCAAAATCTTGGTCTGATGAAATTTTTCTCCCAAGATAATATAATAAAATCTTAGTCGGATGAATCTTTCTCCTAAGATCACAACAAAATGGACCTAGTCTGACGATTTATCTCCTAGAGTCAAAATCTTGGTCTGATGAAATTTTTCTCCCAAGATAATATAATAAAATCTTAGTCGGATGAATCTTTCTCCTAAGATCACAACAAAATGGACCTAGTCTGACGATTTATCTCCTAGAGTCACAATCTTGGTCCGATGAAATTTTTCTCCCAAGATAAGATATCAAATCTTAGTCCGATGAATCTTTCTCCTAAGATAAGATATCAAATCCTAGTCTGATGAATTTTCTCCTAGGATAATTTGAAAAAAAAAGAAGAAGTTTGAATTGAAAAAAAAATGGTTGAAGTCAGGAGCCCCCTGAAGAATAGAATGGCGATTTATTGGTTGAAATCAGGAGCCCGCCTGAAGAAAGGAAAGGCATTTTTTTTAAAAAAAAAGGGTTGTTAAAATCGTGCCAGCCAAAGAAAGGAATGACACTTTTGAAAAAATGGTTGAAGTCAGGAGCCCCCCTGAAGAATAGAATGGCGATTCATTGGTTGAAATCAGGAGCCCCCTGAAGAATAGAATGGCGATTTATCGGTTGAAGTCAGGAGCCCCCCCTGAAGAATGGAATGACGATTATTTTTAAAGTTGTTGTTGAAGTCAGGACCTCGCCTGAAGAGAGGAAAGGCGTTTTTAAAAGTTGTTGAAATCAGGAGCCCCCCTGAAGAATAGAATGGCGATTTATCGGTTGAAGTCAGGAGCCCGCCTGAAGAGAGGAATGACGATTATTTTCAAAGTTGTTGTTGAAGTCAGGAGCCCGCCTGAAGAGAGGAAAGACATTTTTAAAAGTTGTTGAAATCTTGCCAACCTAAAGAAAGGAATGGCGATGTATTGGTTGAAGTCAGGAGCCCGCCTGAAGAGAGGAAAGACGTTTTTAAAAGTTGTTGTTGAAGTCAGGAGCCCGCCTGAAGAGAGGAATGACGAATATTTTCAAAGTTGTTGTTGAAGTCAGGAGCCCGCCTGAAGAGAGGAATGACGCTTATTTTTAAAAGTTGTTGTTGATGTGGGGAGCCCGCCAAGATAACAGAGGCATACATTTCAGTCTTTACATTTCAGTTGTTGAAGTTGGGAGCCCGCCCATAGAACAGAGGCATACATTTCAGTCTTTACATTTCAAGCATTGAAGTTGGGAGCCTGCCCAGATAACAGAGGCATACATTTCAGTCTTTATATTTCAAGCGTCGAAGTTGGGAGCCCGCCCAGACAATAGAGGCATACATTGCAGTCTTTACATTTCAAGCATTGAACTTGGGAGCCCGCCCAGATAACAGAGGCATACATTTCAAGTCTTTAATTTTCAAGTATTGAAGTTGGGAGCCCGCCCAGATAACAGAGGCATACATTTCAAGATCAAGTCAGAGGACAATAAAACAGAGGGTTACAATAGGAATCCCCAGCAGGAAACAATAAAATTCCCCGGCACCGGGAAACAGAAGGTTGCAACAAGAGGTCACAGCACAAACTCAAGTGCATGTGTCAAAAAGAAGAAAAGCACCGGAAAAAATGCAAGCAGACAAGAAAGCAAGGCAACAAGAAAAATTGCAGTATAGCTTAGCTTCTTGTTTTCTTTTAAGCACGGTGTAACAAGGAGATCGGTAAGCAGTAGTAATAGCATGCAACAACAGTAACATTGCAGTCCAACGGTAGTCCCAGCTACCAAAATTTCCCGAACTACATTGACCTGATTCCTGTTTAGCCCAGGATATGTAGGAAACCTTTGAAGCAAAGGTTCGGTCAAATCTTTTTCAAAAAAATGCTTCAACGGAGTACTCAAATGGGCAAAAATCGCTCGTTTTATCTTTGCACGAAAACCCTTCGTGTCTTCGGGCAAAGAGGGGCAGCTGTAAGCACGTGATTTTTGCCCTATATGAGAATTACTCCCAAAAAATTCAAAATAAAATGATTTTCCTTGGTGTGAAATTTTGTGATATTTTGGATAATTATTTGTATTTGTCTGTGTTTGTTTATTTGTTAAATTAATAAAAAAATACAAAAATATGTCGCATTTGCATGTAGGATTTAATTCTATAATTGTTACTAATTAAATTTGTTTACAAAAAATTAAAAATTACAAAAATAGGCATCGTTTGCATTTTTAGCATTTAATGTCCAAATATACAATTTTATGCTTAATTATTACTTAATTGTGCGTTAATTGTTATTGGGAGTTAATTTGCGCTTTTATAACTTAATTTAATTCTTAATAATAGTTTAAGTATTTTTATAATTTAGTTTTAGAGAAATAAAAGAAGAAAAAAGAGCGAAAATATAAAGAAAGTCGGAATTGGGCCTCTTCTTCGATTTCAAGCCATAGGCCCAAAAATGGCCCAATCTTCCCTACGACCCAGTCCATTTCGAACTGGGTCGACCCAGTCCATAACCCAAAAGACCCAAACCCCTTTTGTCTTACATTTTACAAAACAAAACAAAAACTAAAAGAAGAAAACCCTAAAATCTAAACCATCCGCCCCCCCCCCCTCTCCTATCTTCTTCTTCTTCCTCCAAAGCTCCAACCAAGCATCCATGGCTGCCCTTTACCTTCTTCTTCGACACACCCTCATCGTCCAAACAGCTGCTGCCCAAGCACTTCATCTTCTTCGTCCACCATTGTTGCTCTAGTTCGTCGTCGTTTGGTCGAGCTTCATCTTCTCCGGCAAAACAGTCCGTCGTCGCCACCAGTTGCTTCTGCTTGTGCGTCGACCAGCCCGTTGTTTGTTCCTTCTGTTGTTCGAAGCCCCGTCGCTGCTGCTTCTGTCTCAACCAAACAACCAAACGAACACAGCCATGGACGAGCTTCGACGTCGACCATGTCGTCGTCCATGGCTGTCCGCGCTGTGCTGCTGCCTGTCGCCGCCGTTGCTGCTGTCTCAACGTCGTGCTGCTGCTGCTCGTCGCGGCAGTAGCTACGGGATGCTTCATCTTCTGTTACTGTTGCTGGGCAGTTGTTGCTGTTGCACTGTTATTACTGTTGCTGATTTTCATCTTCATTTTCTTTTGCTTCCAATATCAGGTACATATCTTTTAAACTCATGTTGTGAAGAGCTTCAACATGGCAAGTAAATGAAGTTTGGAATTATAAGGATGTCTTCTACTCATTTAAATTTTATTAGTTTAAGTTTCAGTTTTGTTTTAGTTGGTTAATATAGTATTAAATCAATTGGTAGATTAGTTCTCTTTCTTAATAACAAATGGCTTAGTTATTTTAGGAACGCGATCAACTCATTTCTTTTAATATATGAAATAATGTCAATGATTTTTTACAAAATATAGAGTTAGTGTTTGCAAAGTATTCGCATAGGCAGAATATAAGAATTGGTTTATTTATCTCAAACTCAATCTTCGTAAGCAAAATTAACCAAACAATTATAACCTCGGACTAAAAACAAGTGGTGTAAAAGAAGGATGGGATTTATAGATTGTAACATTTTAAGTCAAAAAATGTGTAAATAGCGTTTGCTCCAAATATAACAATGAAAATTCTTCAAAAAAAATATTACTTCATTTATTAAATCAATTGTTTTCCTAAGTTTTATACACAATTCGCTTTTTGGGTAGATAAATATTGTATTTACCATAAAAATGGTAGTATTAATCACACGTTGTTTATTTTTATTTTATTTTTATTTTACTCTTTAAACTCATGGTTTTTGAGGAATATAATTCACACGTAAAAATATAATTTGCGGTCAACACTTAATGAATTGTGAATTCTTTTCAAGGAATTTAGAGGCATCTCAAATAGTGATTTCTCATGACTCTTACATTTAAAAATAGATGGATGCAATAAACATTTGTAGAGAATTTATATTACTGTCAAGAATATTTGCATAATTAAGGATGCGTTCGCGTGACTTGATTATACTTCTAAAGGCGATTCGGATTATGCGTTCGCGCAACTTCGAGCAAATTTTTACTAAAAAGAGATTTCTCGGAGAATATCATTATTAATTTCATAAAAACCCGAGATGTGATGTTCACTACTTAATTATACCAAAGGGCGAATGTTCTTGATTTTATTTAAAGCATAATTTCGAAAATGATTATTTTAATAAAAATATTATCTATATTATTGTGTACACGTGCGCGTGACACAACTCCGCATGTTTTAAAAATATAATTTATAACACGAATATACGTACGCGTGATTCGATTCAAAGAAGGGTCTTTAAATCTAAATAGAAGCGGTAACAATAAAATCATGCAATAAAAATGTATTTAACAAATCAAAAATAATCAAGCCGAATATAACAGTTGAGCGACCGTGCTAGAACCACGGAACTCGGGAATGCCTAACACCTTCTCCTGGGTTAACAGAATTCCTTATCCGGATTTCTGGTGCGCAGACTGTTAAATAGACAGAGTCATATTCTCCTCGATTCAGGGATTAAAACCGGTGACTTGGGACGCCTTAAAATTCCAAGTGGAGACTCTAAAACAAACAAACAAATCCCGTTTCGACTGTCCTTTAATTGGAGAAAACTCCCCACACACCCTCGCGGGCGCGGAAAAATGAGGTGTGACAGATGAGTTCTGCACAACCAAGGCAAAGTGGCAAAGACGTCGCCTCGAAGCTTTCAGCCTTGCTTTGTTGGGATTATTGGTTTTTCCATTATATGAGAGGAACATTAGCACTCATCTGCAGTCCGTGGTAATGCCACTATTTCATGAGAAGCAACGCAAAACCGTTACCGTTGTTCTGATGATCTTAGAAGAGTTGTACCAAGCCCTGAGTGAGGTTAGGGGAGGTGTTAGGTATTTTGAGGGAAGTAATCTTTTGCTACAATTGTGGATGATGGAGCATTTGCACATTGCTTCCTTACTTTGTCCCATCGACCGTGCCTTGAGGGATCGGATGGTATGCATCGAGCGTAGGATGAAATCTCCTAAGTTTACATACCCAGTAGGCGTCACAGCTTGGATTGAGTTCCTTGGTTTGAGGACAAATGGGAATGTTTTGTGGGCTTACCTTTGGCTTCCTTTAGATTATATCTTGGTAGGATGCCTCATGCAGCCTTTCCTGATGCTGATAGGACTTAAGTGTGTCAGGCCGTACACTCCCGTTAAGGTAATGCGACAGTTGGGCAGGAGACAAGAGGAGCCTACAACTTTGAATCTTTGGAGGCACATCATGAATTTTTGCAAAAAGGCGGCTAACGAAATCAAGTACGTGCAATACTGGAACAATGCAAAGAGGATGAAGAAAAATATATTAGTAGAGGACGTGGGCAGGCCCAAGTGTACTCAGGAGTACCTGATTTGGTTACAATCTGTCCCACCAGGGGTTAGCACCCCATTGCCATCACAACTTAGGGGTCGGGCAGTTCAGACAGATGATTTTGAGAAGGCATCGAACCAAGATCCTTGGGATAAGCTTGAGTTGATAAAGTCTCATTTAGCGGTATTGGCAGCAAACGTGGAGCAGCATGGCCAATATTTGTTTAGGGTTGGATTTCAGGATGCGGGGGCACACGCCAGGGCCTTTATTCCTAGCATTAGTGTTTCTTTACGAGGCATGTTACAGGGTTTTAGCATGACGGACAGCCCGGGACCATTCCAGCCAGGGTCGTTGCATTCAGGAGCATCTTGAAGAGTCATTCTATTTAGGTGTTTTGAGATTGTCTTATGTTGTCTTCTACTTTCGTGTCTTGTCCAGAAATACTAAGTCCTTTAGGTAGTGTCAGAGCTTGTCGTAGTATAGTTGAATTTGTCACGTCTTTCATTATCGTACTTCCCTTTGTATTTTAATATCGAAAAGTTTTAAATGAAAAATCCCAAAAAGATTTTGTTTTTAGTTTATTTTCCATCACTTTTCCAGAACTATGCTTGGTCTGATTCATGAAGGACATGATACGTAGGCAACCTACATCGGGCTTGATCAAATCATTTTTGGTTCAAAATAAAAAGAGAAAGAAAAAGAAAAAAGTGATAAGAGGTGTTGGAAAAGAAAGAGAAGGAAGGATTGAAATGAGCAAATTGGCATGATGCCATATGACCCTGCGACCCTCAAAGCCATTTTAGAACCATTAATTGTTGCTAGGTGCATTGCACGTAACGTGATACTATTATTTGATAAATGCCCTAACGCTAACATGATGGTTTGTGTTGTTGCCCTCTGTTATCTTTATTTAATAACAGGAAGGTGGTTAGTTTGTTGGCATCCTGACAAGTCATCCATACAACACCCGATCGAACTGTCAGATAGTTATGGCTAGCAAGGAAACAGACATTGGAGTTGTAGACCCACCAAGGGATATTGTTGAGTCGGAATCGGAATTGCAAGAGGAGGTCCGGAGTTTGAAGCATCAGATGGCGGAAATGTATCAAGACTGGATTAAGGGACACCTTCCACCCTCATTCCCTACCAACTACATAAAAAACCCTGCTTCCATCCCACCACTCTGTCAATCCCAGATGCCCAATACCATTGATCTTTCCCCACAACACGCACTTGGTTTTACCCCTTACCACAACTACCCCGTCACTTCAACCCAAACTTTTCATGCTCCGCCAGCCAAAACAACCTCGTACCCTGCTCCGACATCTGCTCTTATTTTTGTACCCCCTCTACAAGCTACCCTCCACCGATCCTTTAGTGAGCCCGCATTCCCCGCTACAGAATCCCACTACTATGCACCGGAGCCCACCTTTAAAGTCCCAAATCCTTACTCTTACACTCCCCAATTTGAGCCTCATGTTGAAACTGACAAACCACCTAAGAACGCAAAGCAAGAAGAGATGTTTAGGAAGGTACAGAGTCTGGAGCAATCATTGAGAAATATGCAAGGGTTGAGAAACCAAGTGAGTGGGGCCTATAAGGATTTGTGTTTGTTCCCCGATGTCCAACTGCCTGCTGGGTTCAAGATGCCCAAGTTTGACTTGTATGACGGACATGGGGATCCTGTAGCTCATCTGAGGGGTTATTGCAGTAAAATGAGAGGCGCCGGGGGAAAAGACGAATTACTAATGGCATACTTCAGCCAAAGTCTGAGTGGGGCAGCTTTAGAATTGTACACTCGCTAGGACAAACTTGTAGCAACCCCTTTGGGAGGGTACTACTTAGGAAACAAATCTAATTTCCTACTTATAAAATATTAAAAGAGATATTAATTAAAAAATATTCAGAATAATTTTAGTAGCGGAAGTAGGCCCATGAGAAAAGGTTCAAAGTGCGATATTTTTTTTTTGAAAATACACCATAACTTTTATTTTAAATGAAATACAATGTCAAAATATTAACATATAGTGATATAACCCTTCTTGATTAATCAACAGATTAAAGCAACTTCCTAACTGAATTATACAATCATTCAAAATCACTGTAAGTTTGTGTTGTACATAAATTTCAAACTGTCAGGTATAAAAAAAAGGAAACTAGTTTTTTTCTTTTTTACATATTTACAAGACAAAGTGTAAATTCAGCATATTACAAGACTTGAGTTATTAAAACACCCTAATATAATAAAAGAGGTTACGAATTCAAGTTGCAAGATTTTGGTCTTTAAAATCCAACAAGCCTCCAAATAACATAAGTGTGACATATATATATATATGTATATGTATGTATGTATGTATGTATGTATGTATATATCCTGCATATCCTGTATATCCTGTATATCCTGTATATCCTGTATATCATGTACATGTCCCAAAACTATGCAAACCAAGGTGCATATGCAAATGTGATCTCCATAAATTCTCCCAAAAAGACTACTTCACCCTGGCCGTCTTCAGATTTCATCCCGAACATTTCCTACGATAGAAAATAACTATCGCTAAGCATAAAGCTTAGTGGTGTATAAACTTTAGGCTTGGAGTCATTAAATTCTCCAATTCCTCTTTTCAGTCATAATTAGCTCAATTTAACATAATTTAAAACAAGTGAACAAATATATCAAACATATCAATATCAAACTTTGAGGTGTTTCCAAATATCAATAACAATGTTCAAGAGTCTAGAAAGTGTATACTATCAATTTAAGCGAGTATACCAAATATCCATTTTTCGCCCAATATGTACGTCATGCCATCACACTAAGAATAATCAGATATCAATATGGACCGAAGCCCCAAATCAAGTAGGGTCAACATCCAATAGACAAGAGAATCAAGAACCATAGTAAAAATGGCTTTCTAGTTCGTACTTAACACAGACAAGTTCCATAATTCAAGACGAACTACAAATCCAAAGTCAAGATGACAAAAGATCCGAATCAAAAGGGATGCCAAGATGGATGACAAAGTCACTGCCACAAGAAGGACAAAGTCCCAACAAGAATGCAAAATGATCAAACAATCCGTACGAATGGGCGATTTAGCAAATATCTTACAATACTTTATATATACGAATATAACAATATAAATTGAAGCCAAGAAAAATAAAATATCAAGTTATTTCAACATATTCTAGCAAGCAAAAAGAGTACAAGTTTATACACAAACATTGGTATTTTACCACGAAACAGTTCAATCACGACTTGGGGACGTTCGAATCGTCTATGCCGTAAACAAACCAAATCTGTCCACTTCCTCAAACACTTCCCCTTTGATTTTTTTTCAAGGGTTTATATACCTTAAATACATAATTAAATATCTAAATAAGTTCAGTCATTTAGCAAATCAAACTAAACATGATATTGGTGAAAATTACCTAAAAACGTTTGAAACATTAATTCTGGACAGTATCACTATTTCGAGTTGTGACTCAGTTTTGAATATCTATACGGACAAACTAGACTTTATAGTATTCACAAAAGTTGTATATCTATGTCTTACCATTTCGGAACATCTTGAATCACCTCCATATCAATTTTGAACAAAAAGGTATGCTACAATTACTAACAGCAGTACATGGAGTATTTCTAAAACTGGAAATCTAGACAGCACCTGCCCTGTACTTTCTGATCTTTTTTCAGGTAAATACCGACAAATCTAGATTTTGGTTCCTTCATAAGAGTTATTGATTTATGAAATACCTTTCCACAAAGTCCTGGATCACTTAAATCGGAGCTCTGTACAAAAAGATATGTAGAAAATACCCATAGGTGTCTAGTATAAAAACGAGTTTAGAAACTTACCAAGAGGAGCAACTTGATCTTCACCAAAAACGAAATTTGCTTGTTGATTTAGTAGAAATCCATGGTTTTTTTTTTCATGAAACTTCAGATTCTAGTTTCTACGGAGGGGAGAGAGAGAGAGAGAGAGAGAGAGAGAGAGAGAGAGAGAGAGAGAGAGAGATAGATGGATAGCTATTCTTCTTTGTCTTGAAGAGTAACAAAAATGGGGAGTTTATGGATAAATATGAAATAAAATGGTTATCCAACTACTAAATATTATTAGATAAATACAAAAGGTTGGAAACCCAAAAATTTAATTATATATTATATTTAATAATAACTAGTCAAAATAATATTAAGTGTTACATATAGCAACATCATGGAACTTCATTGCCAATATTAACACAACCTAAAGTAAGAAATTTTAATATATTGACCATTTCACATTTAGGAAGTTCAAAGTAAAATATTTCCTTGTTATAAAAATGCTCAATCAGGAATGCAAATATTATAAAAATTTTGGGGTGTTACAACTCTCTCTCCCTAAAAATATTTCGTCTCGAAATTTACCTTGTACTAGTCCCGAAACAAATGTGGATATTGAACTCGCATATCCTCTTCTCGCTCCCAGGTAGCTTCTTCGCCTGAATGATTTCTCCAAAGAACCTTCACTAATGGGATTCTCTTTTTTCTAAGCTCTTTTATCTCACGCGCTAAGATTTGAATTGGTTCTTCTTCATATGTCAAATCAGGATTAACCTCAATAGGAAGAACATGAGATGGATCTGAGCGGTATTTTCGAAGCATAGAAACATGAAAGACGTTGTGGATCTTACCTAATTCAGGTGGCATAGTTAGCTTATATGCAACCGTTCCAATTCTCTCAAGTATTTTCATAAGGTCCAATGAATCGAGGGCTAAGTTTACCGTTTTGGCCAAATCTCATAATCTTCTTCCATGGAGAAACCTTTAAAAATACCTTATCGCCCACCTGATGCTCAATTTCATGCCTTTTAAGATCAACATAGGACTTTTGTCTGTCTGAAGAAATTTTCAAACGATCCTTGTGATTTTTACCTTATCTTCAGTTTGTTGCACAATCTCAGGACCCACAAATTTTCTTTCACCAACCTCATTCCAACAAAGAGGCGTTCTACATTTTCTCCCATATAAAGCTTCATAAGGAGGCATGCCTATACTTGATTGGTAGCTATTATTGTAAGCAAATTCTATTAGGGCTAAGTGTTTGTCCCAACTACCCTTAAACTCAATAATGCAGGCTCGACGCATATCCTCCAAGATTTGTATTACCCTTTCAGACTGGCCGTCCATTTGTGGATGGAAAGAGGTACTAAAATTCAACCTGGAACCCAAAGCTTCTTGCAAGCTAGACCAAAATCTGGATGTAAACCTCGGATCTCTATCAGACACAATAGAAACAGGGATTCCATGCAGCTTCACAATCTCATTAATGTACAATTCTGCTAAATGTTCAAGTGAGTAGTCCATTCTGATTGCCAAGAAATGAGCACTCTTAGTTAGTCTATCTACAATGACCCAAATTGCATCATGATTTCTTTCAGTGCGTGGAAGTCCAGAAACAAAGTCCATCGTTATCCTTTCCCATTTCCATTCAGGTATTGACAAAGGTTGCAGGAGACCAGCTGGGACTTGATGTCCAACCTTTATTTGTTGACATGCCAAGCATTTAGAAATGAACTCTGCAATATTTTTCTTCATATCACTCCACCAATAGTGCTCCTTAATGGTCCGATACATTTTAGTACCTCCAGGATGCATTGCATAAGGTGAACTATGTGCTTTAATCAAGATCTGCTTTCTGATTTCATCATCATTAGGAACACACAACCTATTTTTATAAAATAATGTACCATCTTTCCTTAATAAAATTTTTGATTCTCTTTCATTTTGGACTTCTTCTACCCATTTCACAAGCTTCTCATCTAACTTCTGTGCTTCTTGGACTTGCTCAAGTAAGACTGGCTTGACTTGCAAATTAGCAATGATAGAACCATTAGAATTAAATGAAAGGCAAACATTCATGGCTCTTAATTCAAGAAGCAAAGGCAAAGGACTTAGAGTTAAACTTGCAAGGGAATTGCGACTCAACGCATCTGCAACCACATTGGCTTTACCAGGATGATAATCAATCGTGCAATCATAATCTTTGATGAGTTCAAGCCATCTACGTTGTCGCAAGTTTAACTCTTTTTGTGTACCCAAGTACTTCAAACTCTTGTGATCAGTAAATATGTGACACTTCTCTCCGTATAAGTAACGCCTCCAAATTTTTAAGGCAAAAATAATGGCAGCTAGTTCAAGATCGTGAGTGGGATAATTCAACTTATGCGATTTCAACTTTCGAGAGGCATAAGCAATTACTTTCCCTTCTTGCATCAAAACACAACCCAAGCCACGATAAGATGCATCATTGTATACCACATAATCTTTTCCTTCAGCTGGCAAAGAAAGTATTGGAGCTTGTGTCAACAAAGATTTGAGCTTTTCAAAGCTCTCTTGACACTTGTTATCCCATACAAATTTGGGGTCTTTCCCTAAAAGTTTGGTCAAGGGAGAAGCTATAATAGAAAAGCCCTTCACAAACCTTCTGTAGTATCCTGCTAAACCCAAGAAACCTCTTATCTCAGTTGGAGTTTTAGGGAGTTTCCAATCTATAATAGCTTGAATCTTACTAGGATCAACCTTCACACCTTCAGA
This sequence comes from Nicotiana sylvestris, assembly GCF_000393655.2. Lineage (NCBI taxonomy): Eukaryota > Viridiplantae > Streptophyta > Magnoliopsida > Solanales > Solanaceae > Nicotiana > Nicotiana sylvestris. The sequence continues at coordinate 197,092,837 of NC_091064.1, forward strand.
TGATACAATGTTCCCTAAAAAATCCACTTCATTCAGCCAGAATTCACATTTGGAAAGCTTCGCGTAGAGTTGTCTCTCTTTCAGAATTTGCATGACAATTCGGATATGCTTATCATGATCTTCTCTATTCTTGGAATAGACTAAAATGTCATCAATAAACACCACCACAAATTGATCGAGATAAGGCTTGAATACACGGTTCATTAGATCCATAAATGCAGCAGGAGCATTTGTCAAACCAAATGGCATTACCAAAAATTCATAATGGCCATACCTGGTCCTAAAGCAGTTTTAGGAACATCTTGCCCCCTCACACGCAACTGATAATATCCAGACCTCAAGTCAATTTTTGAGAATAAGCTGGCACCCTTCAGTTGGTCAAACAAGTCATCGATTCTAGGCAGTGGGTATTTGTTCTTGATTGTTACCTTGTTCAGCTGTCGGTAATCAATACAAAGCCTAAGAGTGCCATCTTTCTTTTTCACAAATAAAATAGGAGCTCCCCAAGGTGAAATACTGGGACGGATAAAACCTTTCTCAAGAAGTTCTTGCAATTGAGCCTTCAACTCTTTTAATTCAGCTGGAGCCATTCTATAGGGAGCGATAGAAATAGGAGTAGTTCCAGGGACAAGATCTATAGGAAATTCAATCTCCCTTTCTGGAGTCAACCCAGGAAGATCATCAGAAAATACATCAGGAAAGTCGCACACAGTTGGTATGTCCTTAAGACTTGGACTCCCCAATCGTGTATCGACTATATGAGCAAGATAGGCATCACAACCTTGACAAATCATCTTCCTTGCCAAGACCGCAGAAATAATTAGATGTCAATGATCTTTCTCCTTGAACTACCATGTGTGAATATTCAGGAGTTCTAAATGTCACTTGCTTCAACCTACAATCAACCAATGCATGGTGCCTATGGAGCCAATCCATGCCAACAATAACATCATAGTCTCGGAAGGGCATTTCAAGCAAGTCGACATGGAAGACCAGCTTTTGAATCATGAATGGACAATCTCGGTAAATCATGTTAACAATAGCCTGATGACCTAATGGACTCGTGACCAGCACATCAAAGTCAAGTCTCACAGATTTAACAGTATCGAGAAATGCAAGTGATGAGCAAACATAAGAGTGCGAAGATCCAGGATCAAATAATGTAACAACAAATATGCCAAATAAGTGAAATTTACCAGCAACCACGTCCGCACCATCCTGGTCATTCTTCTGTCTCATAGCATAAACTCATGCAACAACTCTCGACCCACCAGCCTGATTAGCTACACTCGAACCCGCTGCTTGCATATTTCGAGGTCTAGCACTACTATTAGCTTGAGAATGAGTAGTGACAGACTTTTGAACTGATCCTTCTATATGTGTATAAGAAAGAGGGTTAGGATTAGGACAATCCTTCACTTTATGATCCATACTTCCACAATTAAAACAAGCACCAGAAGCTCGTCTACATGCACCATAATGATTCTTCCCGCACTGTGCACTAGTAGATGTATGAGTTTTGCCTTGGCCATAACTTGGAGTACTGGCAGTAGAAAAATTTGACTTATTCTGCTTATGATGTAATGATTTATGTGTACTCTCGGTCTTGGAATAGTCAAACTTTCCCTTTTTGGATGAACCGCCATAATTTGAATTACCCTTCCTAAACCTATTTTCTCTCCTACTAGCTTCTTCCTTATCAGTTCTTTCCCAAGTAAGTGCAGCTAAAATCAGCTTGGAAAAATCCTCAAGTTGTAAGATTGCCACTGATTTTCGAATGTAACCATTCAAACCTTCTTCAAATCTTTTGCACTTGTCTCTTTCACCATCAATAATACCTTTAGCATAGCGAGAAAGCCTGAGAAAGTTTTGTTGATACTCTGCAATAGACATACTCCCTTGTCTTAAATTCAGAAACTCTTTCTTTTTAGCATCACAATAGACAGGGGGAACATATTTTGCACGAAATGATTTCACAAAGTCATCCCAAGTCAGCACCAGAGGTTTTGCTTTTGCATCTGGCACACTTACCTACCAATAATAGGCATCTTTTTTGTAAATGGGAGATAGCATACTTAAATTTGGTAGCATTAGTACACTCCAGTTGTTCAAAGGCCCTCTCCATGCGCTCGAGCCATTTTTCAGCTACCGTGGGATCTATAGTGCCTTCAAATTCAACTCCGCCCATTTTTCTCATCTTGTCAAAATTCATTTCACTAGGTTCTGACATTGTCCCAGCCAAGTGACGAAAGAATTCAGCCATCTGCGAGAATGGAGGAGTCATAAATGGAGTATTATGACTCATTGATCTTGGATTACTGCCCACTTCATTTCCACTAACACGAGGAGGATTTAGGTTAGGTAAGGGTTGTGAGCACATGATTTTTGCTTTAACGAAAACTACTCCAAAAATAAATCAAAAAATAAAATAAATTTCTTTTACTGTGTAATTTTTTGAGTTTGCGTGGTGTTAAATATTTGTGTTATGTCCGTAAATGTTTATTTTATCATAATAAAATGAAAAAATACATATTGCATGCATATAGGATTTAATTATGCATTTAAGAGATAATTTAAATAAAATCACAAAAAATATGCATTCGTTCTATTTTTAAATGTGTTACTGTGTGATTAATGTTTTGACTATGTGTTAAATAGTTGTTATAGATTAATTAATATATTTTTGTGAAGTTAAAATTGTTTTATAATTAAAATTGAAAATTTAAATTAGAAAAATAAATTAGTTGAAAAAGGAATAAAAAACCGGACCTGGATTTAAATCCAGGCCCAATTACCCCAACAGCCCAATCCAACATCCCCTGTCCGGTCCAATTCAGACCAGACCAAACGACGTCGCTTCTGGATTTTTAATCTGGGCCGTTGATTCATGTCAATCAAACGGTCCAGTTCAGCCCCTGCACAAAAGGAACGACGACGTTTAGGGCCATCAAATCTGAACCGTTCATCCATCCTGATCCTACGGCCTCAAAAACTCACCCAGACCCGATCCATTTCACCCCCGGGTTGACCCCTTTCCCCAACTTAAACCAAACGATGTCGTTTGGTTAAGTGGATTGATCCTAGCCATCCATTCTACTTGATCCAACGGACGATACTAATCCACCCCACCCCTATATAAGTCCCCAAGCCTTACCCGGCCCCTAACTGAACACCCCCCCTCCTACACTGTTCATCATCGTCCCCCAGACCCCTCACTCCTAACCCTAGCCGCCCTAGGATTCCACCGCCTGAAACCCGGCGACATCAACGCCGACGGTCACCACCTTGACACCCCAGAACCCCCTGAACACCCTCTATCCGAATATGTTACCTGCTTGGTTCGAATCTCCCTGGAGGTTCTCGAATCTTCATTTGAAGATTCGAGCCAAGTTCAGACCTAAACCAATCAACCCCAAATTAACACCATGGCTTCCCCTAACAACCCTTGTTATGGATCTGAAGATAGTTTGGCTCGAATCACTTCAGAGCTTCTCGAATCTTCTTTTGAAAATTCGAGTCAAACAAAAATTACCCAGATCTGTTCCAAAGTGACACCAAATAACCCCTAGGCTTCCCTCACCCTTGTGTCGTACTTGGTTTCCCTCGAATCTAACCAGAAATGATTAGATCCCAAATCGAGCCTTCTGGAAACCTAGAAATACCAAATTTCTGGATTTTGTCCAAATTGATTAAAGGATTGAGGTTTAATCGACCTTAGTCGAGGTATTTTCAGTGGAAAATACTTCGACTAAGGTCTGTTTGATTTCAAACAAAAAATCCGAAAGCCGAGTTGAGTTCGAGTCTAATTGAAGATTCAGAGGTATTTTCTATTTCTTTATGTATTCTACGTGTATTGTTGTCTGTCTTAATAGCTTGTTAGTTTTTCATGATTTTATGTGATTAATTCTGTCATCTTTGTCTCATGCCCGTATATATGGTCAAGTATAAAATTAATTCTGTTGGTTGTGAATATTTATAATGTAAGCAATCGACTCGATTAAGTTCGTCGATTAGTTATATTATGAATTCTCATTCATAATATTACTAATTGAAACAATCTGTTTTCTGTTATTATGTATTGTTTGTTGACAGATATTGTAGATAATTGTTTTTAACTAATACTCGTCAGTTAAATCATCCTGGTTTATATGAATCTGTCATAATGAGTGTTGTATATATGATATTGTTTGAACATTAAAGTTTCAAGGCATTGTCAGGATTGACAATGATCCTGTGTGTGTTTGATTTTGGTTCAGTGTTAAATCCAGTCTGAATTGTTATGATAATTTCAGTAATATGTTGTTATAATGTTAATTCTGAATTCAGTATAGTATTGCTGTAATGTCCAATTTAAATTCAAGTTTACAAAAGCTGGTCAAATACAATTGTGTTAGGAGGTTAATAGGATTGGTTATAGCTGGAATAACTAAGTTTGTACAGATTTTAGAATCTGTTTTGCTGTAGGTTCTGATTTTTTAGTAATAACATCAGGATTTCAGGGGCACTTTTGGGAATGAAACAGTAAAAAACAGGGTGTTAAGGCTAGTGTATTATAATGTAGTGATAATGGCTATATTTAAGTAATAAAGGGGGAACAAAGGGATAATGGGGCTGCTGAAAATCATGTTAGGATCACATAAAGTATTAAAAAGAAGTTTCAATGGAAACTTTCTGGTTGTTAAAGGGATAAAGGGTCCCTCCAATACTAATTAGTATAGAACCAGCCCTGTATAAATACAGGAGCTGGACAGACCTTAGAGGGGAGTCTTTTGATCAGTTTTAAGACAGAGAGAGAGAATTTTGAGGAGAGTTTCAAAAAAGAGAGGTTTTCAGAAAAAGGGATAGAGCTTAAGGCAGTTTTTTTTAAGAGAAAAAAAAGAAATCTGAAACAGAAACAGATACAGTAGAAAAGGAAATAGAAATAGAACACTCACATATATACTCACACACAGGTACAGCAGCAGAAACAGAAAATTAAAAAAAAAATGGGAATTTGAAACAGGAAGAAATTGAAATCTGAAATGTATTCTTTCTGAAATCATGTTGTTTGCCTGTGAATATTGTTTAGTCCAAATCTGAAATTTTTCTTAAGTCTCTGTCACTATTCATCTGGGTTAACGGGTCTTGTTCAGACTTGCTGTGTTATTGGTATATTCTACTGATTTTGTTATTGCTGCTATGGCTGACATTTACTCCTCCTACCTCCATTTCCAGGTACATATCCTCTTAAATTCTATGTTGGAAAGAGATTCAGCATGATAAATCAATGAAGCTTGAATTGCATTTCTATTTTTCCATTTATCTAAGTTTGTTATTATAAATTTCAGTTTTTTTTTGTTTCATGATTGTTTCATATAGAAGTATGCTTGACATGTTAATTGTCAGCTGATTATTCTCTTTTGAAATTCATATAAGTGTTGTAATAATATTACTTATACTAGAATTTCATTATAGTTAAGATTGAATTTTTAAGATAGGGAACATAGCATAAAGTTGGCTATTAGTTAAATCATATGACGTTGTTAGTCAGGTATAGAGTATGACAAAAATGAAAAAATGCATGGTTAATGTATTTCGATTGTTTGGTTATGGATTAAGGTTAAAAATTATTAGTTGAATAAAGAGTAAAAACCATGTTGCTAGTTTATTCTAATACCTAATTTAATTATGGATTGAATGATGTGAGTTGTACGTTCATATATGGCATGATAATAGGTATATATAGAATCATTAATGGATGATGAGTTGATGTATCTCATTATGATGTTAAAATGCTCGGAATGTTTCAGACATACAACTATGTTGCATGAAAGGCAATATTGTTAATCGATTTATAATTCCCTTTCTTATCAATTTGATACCTATTTACCGTCGTAAATAAGTTAATCTAATTTCGCCTATTAAATTAAAACAAGTGTAAGAGAATGAGATTGAGAGGTATAAGCATGAATCGCAACATGTTATATTAAGGGTGAGTAGAAATAGAATTTTCATTAAATAAACAATGAAAAATTCTTTAAAAATATCCCTTCCTTTTATAAAACATTTTTTTTTGTGTAGTTGCACATGTAATTCATTTTTGGGGTATATACATATATATATGTCATATTTACGAGAAAGTGGTATTTTTATTCACATTTCGTTTATTTTACTCCTAAAATTTGAATAGTCTTGAATGAACATGTTATATGCGGAAATTATAATCAACGAGCAACAATTCAATAAATTGTGAATTCTTTTTTTTTTAGAATTAAGGATATCTAAAAATGAAGATTTCTCATAATATAATAAAACAATTTATGGAAAAATCCCTAATATCATTATAAATATGTCGCGCAATTAGGGATACGTTCGTGTACCCTGATTATATTTTAAAAAAAAGCTAAATTCGGATTATGCGTACGCGCAATTTCGAACGAATATTTAATAAAAGGATTTTTCCAAAGGCGTTAAATCAATTTCATAAAAAACCGAGATGTACGGTTCACTATTCAGAAAAACAAATATTCTTGATTCGGCACAATTTCGAAAAAAAAAATGATGATTGCTTAATAAATATATTATCAAAATTTATTGTGTACACGTACGCGTGACACAATTCCGCATTTCTTTTTAAAAAAAAACACGAATATACGTACGCGTAATTCGATTCAAAAGAATGTTCTCAATCACAATAAGTAAAAGCGGTAGAAAAGTCATGTAACAAAAAGCATTTAATAAAAATCAAGATAATTAAGCCAATAATAAAAACAGTTAAGCGACCGTGCTAGAACCACGGAATTCGGAAATGCCTAACACCTTCTTCTGAATTAACAGAATTCCTTACTCAGGATTTCTGGTTCGCAGAATAATAAACAGAGTCATATTCTCCTCGATTTAGGGATTATAATTGGTGACTTGGGACGCCTTAAAATTCCCAGGTGGCGACTCTAAAACAAATAAACAAATCTCGTTTCGACTGTCCTTCAATTGGAGAAAACTCCCCACGCGCCCCGCGGGCGCGACGAAAAGGAGGTGTGACAGCTCTGGCGACTCTGCTGGGGACAAAAGTGTTACTATAACCCAGAACCATTGGTTCAGGGTTTAAAGAATTCGAGCTTAAAATATCTGTTTTATTGGCTTTATTTACTATATAATTATCAACTGTTTACATGCTAATATGCTAAATGTTTTTTTTACCGCTTTAATATTATTTGAATTGTGAATATATACAACTGCTACGAAACCCCCCTTCTTTCTGAGTCTTCTGAATTTATGGTGTACACGTGCGCGTGACCCACCTTTCTGTTAAAGTCATATCAAATAAGACGGAGTTGGGATAAGTAACTAGGCCGGGCAGACTTTCATGCTCCCGGTACGTTGCCCCCGCTTCGGCTCAAACTGTCCGTTTGGGTAAGCCAGGTCTAGAACAATCAACCTAAGGTTTTACACTTAGAATAACTCAGCCATGTACCGGATCCCTAGTAGGAACGAATATTTGCATCATATGCATTTGGCCTTGGAGACTCAACACACGGGTTGGGTCTGTCTAGGACAGGTGAACCAAAAAATTAAAAGACCATCATGATGCATCCTACTTGTTACTTGTGCATTCATTTGCCTCGAACATGCTTGTTGACCAGCTTAAATAAAATCTTGGTAAGAAGCAAGGAATAAAATGGGTTGCTTTAAAATTTTCGAAAAATATAGTTTTAAATTTTGAAATAAAAATATTTAATAAAAAAAATTTCGAAAATGATTTTTAGTATAAATTTTTACAAAATAAATTTTGACTTTATTAAAATTAAATTTCAGATACAAAATGAGCACTACACAAAGCCCCTCATCCACAAGTACGGAGGAATTTCTATGTCAGCTTCAAATGTGGTGGTATGATTTAGGCGAAGACGGTCAAAAATGGGTCGTCAAACATTTGGGAAATCTCACGGACATTATGAAAGTTGAGCCTCGGGATGATCTGATTAAGGCATTAGTAACTTTCTGGGATCTTGTTCACAATGTTTTTCGTTTCTCTGACTTCGAGCTTACTCCTACATTAGAGGAGGTAGCTGGCTATGTTGGTTTTGACGGAAGTTTAAGAAATAAAAGCTTGATATTCACAAAGGCTCCATCAATACATCGATTCTTCGGTCTTCTGAACATCAGCAGTCAAATCAGGAAAAGCAATGTCATCAATGGATGTTGTTCCTTCAACTTTTTGTATTCCAGGTTTGGAAAGTCAGATGGGTTCGAAATTCATGAGAAAGGCCTTACTAATAAGCAAAACAAAGACACTTGGCAGATGCACCGTCGATTTGCTTTCATGGTGGCTTTTCTAGGAGTCATGGTCTTCCCAAATAAAGAGCGAACAATTGATATTCGCACCGCAAAAATTGTGCAAATCCTCACCACTAAAGAAAATCACACCCTTGTCCCCATCATTCTATCAGATATTTATCGGGCTTTGACTTTATGCAAATCAGGAGCGAAAGTTTTCGAAGGATGCAAAATTTTGTTGCAAATGTGGGTGATTGAACATCTCCAACAACAACCCAAGATCATACAGTATGGGTCGAACAAAGCTAATTGCATCGAGAGCTATGAGGAAAGAACAAAAAATTATCAAGCTCCAGAAGGGATAGAAGCATGGGTATCTCATCTAAAGGCTTTAACGGCAAATCAAATTGAATGGACTCTGGGATGGCTCCCGATGAGAGAAGTAATACATATGTCAACCTCAAATAGTTATCTACTACTATTGGGATTGAGAAGCATTCAGCCGTATGCACCACTAAGAGTCCTAAGGCAACTAGGGAGATATCAAATAGTTCCTGATGAGGAAGATTTGAGTATGCAAGTAATCGAGTTACACCCAGAAGCCACTATTCCCGAAGCTTCACTTCAGCAAATGTGGAATGGGTGCCGATACTTGAAAAGTGATACTCAAGTCCTAGACACTACCAAGGGTGAGATAAATCCTGGATATGCGAGGTGGTTCGAAAAGCGGTCTCGCGTGGATGATGTACCAGAACCTGAGCTAAAAAGGCCAACAAAAAGACCCCATGTTCAAAACTTCAATGATAAAATCCAAGAACGGTTAATCTGGGGAGAAAAAGAAAAAGGGTACAAAGCCACTATCCATGCCCTAAAAGAAAATCTAAGAAGCCTCAGTTTAGAGAAAGATTTGCAAGAACAAGAAGCCAAAGGCGAGAAAAAGAGTCTAGCTTGTGAGAATAAAAATCTTCATGCTCGATTCCTAAAAATGAAAAGAGTCTCTGAAACGCCAAAGAGAAGCTGGAAGGATCAAAAAATCATCGCCAATCTCTTCGAAAAAATGCAAGATTATGATTCCATTCTTGCGGAAAACGAAAGGGCATTGAGCAAAGCAAAAGAAAGGATCCAACAATTAAACGAAGAAGCCAGATCTAACAAGGAACGCCAAGATAGGCAATCCGAAAAAGACAAGGCTCAATTCAAGAAGGAAAAAGACTATTGGATGCGATCAGAAGACCAGCTTCGTGCACAACTAGAAGAGGCAAGAAGATGCAACAGAGAATACCAACAAGCAGACCTCGACAGGGAAAGATCGCAAGCAAGATTAGAGCAGGCCAGACTCCGAGCTCTATTAGAATCAGCTTTAGATCGTGAAAACCGTGTCAGAGACATAGCCACCACTCGTCAGCAGCAATTGCAAGACCAAGACCAACGTCTCCAAGGTTTCAGGGCACAAATCCACGACCTGGCAGTCTTCACATCTCAAAGTTATGTAAACTGCCAAGGAATGGATTATGAAAGGTTTACAGAGCATGCGCCCACTTTTGCTCGTCATCTAGCAATGGAGTTGGAAAGGATGTATCCGTACGCTGGGAGGCCATCCAGGTCAAGCCCCACATTGAGCAGATAATCCAATATTAGAGAACAAAAGTGGAAAGTGGGGCATTTTGTGAGATGTTATGAATTGTATCTTTTATTTTGATTTAAGTGTGTGTGTTTCAAGCTATTTTCTTAAAGTTTTCAAATGTAATTCCATCTTTGTGTAATAAATAAACATGATTGACTTTGGTCCGAACTACGCAAGGTCTGATTCATGTTTGACATGATACGTAAGCAATCTCTAAGATAAAGATATCTATAGTAAATAAAAGCGAATGACAATTTTTCAATTTCAATAAAGCTGGGACGATACAAGCAACCGAGCGAATGCATAATAGAAAGGGATTATTTGTCTAGGAGCATTGCATCTCAACGTGTGATTATATATGTGTTAAACTCTCAAAACTAACAAGTTTGTCCATTTTCAGAATTCAACCAGTTAGTTTCTCTAAAGAGTATACTGGCATATTATCACTATCACACAAGATCAAAAGGACCAATACCCGAAAGTATGTCTATCCCAGATGTTGACACAGGTATGGAGATAGAAGAGATGGATGTCGGGAAAATGAAAGAAGAAATGCTTAAGCTCAAGCAGCAAATGGCTGAAATGTACCAAGCTTGGTCTACAGGACAGTTACCCCCATCTTACCCAAATAACCCTGCTCCATCAATGATCCAAACTCAGGATAATATCACCACTGAATTATCCCCAAGTTTCCCCATTTATCAGCACTACCGAGGCACCACCTCTCAGACACCACAGTCTCCACCTCCAAAACCAGTTCCGTACCTTCCTCCACCTATGACTCCTGTTTTTGTAGCACCTCCCCCTGCTACATTTCACAAATCTCCTAGTGAGCCTACATTTCAGGCCCAAGACAACCAATATTACCCCCCGGAGCTCACCTTCAAAGCCTCTAAAATCAATTCACCTGCTCCTCGGTTTGATCTCCCAACCGAAATTGACAAGCCAGCCAAAAATGCTGAACAAGAAGAGATGTTCAGGAAGGTCAAAAGTCTAGAACAGTCGTTCCGAGACATGCGGGGATTAGGTGGGCAAGTCAGTGTAGCATACAAAGATTTATGCTTATTCCCTAATGTACAATTGCCATTTGGCTTCAAGATGCCCAAATTTGACCTATACAGCGGGCACGGCGACCCAGTAGCCCACTTAAGGGGTTTCTGTAGCAAGATGCGAGGAGCTGGGGGAAAGGATGAATTATTGATGGCTTACTTCAGTCAAAGTCTAAGCGGATCAGCTTTGGAGTGGTATACACGCCAAGACCATGGAAGATGGTACACCTGGGATGACCTGGCACAGGCATTCGCATACCATTTCCAATACAATCTGGAAATCATCCCAGATCGATTATCTTTGACCAAATTTGAGAAGAAACACAATGAAAGTTTCAGAGAGTATGGTTTTCGGTGGAGAGAACATGCAGCAAGAGTGGATCCTCCTATGAAGGAGAGCGAAATGGTAGACTACTTCCTCCAAGCCTTGGAACCAACTTACTACGCCCACTTGGTTTCAGCGGTTGGAAAATCATTCAACGAGGTAGTGAAGATGGGAGGTATGGTGGAAGAAGGCCTCAAGACAAATAAAATTATGAGCTATTCAGCAATTAAGGCAACTACTCAAGCTATTCAAGGCGGGGTAGGAGGAATCGGAAGAAAGAAGAGGGAGGAAGCAACCGTAGTTGATTCAGGAATTTGGCCGGGACCCAGGGGTTCACCGCTTTACTATAATCAGCAACGACCTCGCCAATCAGCTTACCACCATGATTCATCCCAACATTACTATCACCCTTCAGAGCCTCATTTCGCCATTAACCACGCTCAAGCATACAATCAGCCACCTGTTCACACCAATTGGCGTGCTCCTGTCACACCAAATACCTACCCCCGAGCTTATCCCGGACCAGGTTTCAGGCCTAGGCCAGCATTCAGGGGAGAAAGGGAACAGAAAAAGAAAACTTACACTCCATTGGGAGAGTCTTACACTAGTCTGTTCCACAGGTTGAGACAGCTAGACATGCTGAGACCAATACAATCCAAACTACCCAATCCTCCACCAAAGAATCTGGATTACACCATTAGCTGTGAATATTGCTCCGGTGCACCAGGCCATGATACGGAGAAATGTTGGCATTTGAAAAATGCAATACAAGAGCTGATTGATACTAATAAAATCGAGGTTCAAAACCCCGAAGCTCCAAATATCAATAGAAATCCAATGCCAGCCCATCAAGAGGCTAACATGATAGAAATCATACAAGCTAATGGGGAGACAAAGAAGCCGTCACAAACTGTCATGATGATCAAGTCTCATGAAACCAAGCCAGATAAGCAGTTAATGGAGGAGAAGCCGGTGTCTAAGCAGAACAATAATGGTGATGAACCGTCTATGATAGTCAATGAGGGGTCATCGAGCAAAGTTGCCGCAAAACAAGAGAGGCCAAAGGTGATAGTACCAGGGGTTGCTAACAAACCCGTTGTATTCGTGGAAGGAGCACGTACATATCGGGTTATTATTGCACCTGTAATCCAGCTGCCAATTATCGACAACAAAGCCATCCCATGGAACTATGAACGGGTGACCGTAATGTACAAGGGCAAAGAAATCAAGGAAGAAGTGTGTGAGGTGCAAGGCTTGACTCGTTCGGGAAGATGTTTTACTCCCGAAGAGCTGAGAAAAACTAAAAACAATCCAATGCCAACAAAGAGAGCTGTGACGGAAGAAGAGGCGGAGGAGTTTTTAAGAAAAATGAAACTCCATGATTATTCTGTTGTGGATCAATTAAAGAAGACCCCCGCTCAAATTTCATTGTTGTCATTACTGATCCATTCAGAGGAACACCGTCTGGCGTTGATGAAAATCCTGAATGAAGCTCATGTTCCTGAAAAGATCTCTGTAAATCATTTGGGCAAAATAGCCAACAGAATCTTTGAGACAAACAGAATTACATTTGCTGATGATGAATTACCTGTGGAAGGTACCGAGCACAACAGAGCTCTTTACCTCACCGTGAAATGTGAAAACTCCGTAGTAACCCGGGTATTGGTTGACAATGGGTCCAGTGCAAACATATGCCCTCTCTCCACTTTAAACAAATTAAAAATTAAAGAGGAGAGGATCCAGAAGAATAGTATCTGCGTACGAGGATTTGACGGTGGAAGCAGAGATTCATTTGGCGACATAGTGTTGGAACTAACTATAGGGCCAGTTGAATTCACAATGGAATTCCAAGTGTTGGACATATCTGTTTCTTACAACTTGTTATTGGGTCGACCATGGATCCATGCTGCTAAAGCAGTCCCGTCAACACTACATCAGGCTGTCAAGTTTGAATGGGATCATCAAGAAGTAGTCGTGTATGGAGAAGAAAGTTTAAATGCTCACAGCAGTACCATTGTACCGGTCGAGGGAACAGAAATTGACCAAGGACCATGGGTATACCAAGTGACCAACACGGTGTCGATAGAGAAAATTCCAGAAGGGAAATACCTTACGGATCCAAAGATATCTTCTGCATCAGTCATGGTAGCTTACGAAATGTTAAAGAATGGCTTTATACCCGGCAAAGGTCTGGGCTTATCTCTGCAAGGAATTGTACAACCAGTATCTCTCCCCGAGAACTGGGGAACATTCGGTTTAGGGTTCATACCCACTGCCAATGACGTGATAAGGGCTAGGAAGCTGAAACGCCAAACATGGGTTCTTCCAAAGCCAGTCCCACATCTGTCAAAGTCTTTTGTCAAGACCGGTGCTAAAAATCGCCCGATAACAACAATTCCTAAATCCCGGGTCAATCCTGAGGAGGAATTAATTGAAAGGTTCGAGAAATTGTTTAGTGATGTGAATATGTTGGAAAGCGGAGAAGGGTGTAGCAACGCAGAAGTTCAATTCGTTGGGCCAGAAACAAAGCTCAATAATTGGAAAGCCACTCCTCTCCCAATTCGAAAGGAGTCTTGGTAGTTTATTTTGATTTTCTTTCAGTTTGTTTTGGGTTATTTCAAGGTTGTAATCCCGAAGTTTACCTTACAGTTGGTTTGAAGTGTGCAAAACCTTGTTATCTTTCATCATCCAATAAAAAGCAGTTTCCTTTTTATTATCATTCCTAATAGCTTTCTTTTCTTTTTCTTCTTTTCTTGTACAGTTTATTTTACGCTGGCTCTAGTGATATGGCATGCATGAGGAATCCTCAGCCCAGTCTTAAAAATCAATCTGGTTCCGAAATATTAATTCAAGAAATATATTGTGATTATGAATCAGAATATGATGAAGATGAGGTTTTTGAAGAGATTAGTAAAGAGTTAATTCACTTTGAGGAAAAAATCAAACCTAACTTGAGTGATACCGAGGACGTCAATATAGGGGACACGAGTAATGTCCGGGAAACTAAAATAAGTGTCCATCTGGAACCAAAGATTCGAGAAGAGTTAATTAAAGCACTCATAGAATTCAAAGATGTTTTTGCATGGTCGTATGATGACATGCCGGGCCTGAGCACTGATTTGGTGGTCCACAAATTGCCCACCGATCCAACGGTGCCTCCTGTTAAGCAGAGACTAAGAAAATTCAAGCCTGATATGAGTATGAGAATTAAGGAAGAAATCACCAAACAATTGGAAGCAAAGGTCATTCGAGTTACTCGATATCCTGTTTGGTTGGCTAATGTCGTTCCTGTGCCAAAGAAAGATGGCAAAATTAGAGTATGCGTCGACTATCGCAATCTCAACAAAGCAAGTCCAAAGGATAATTTCCCATTACCCAATATACATATTTTGATCGACAATTGTGCCAAGCATGATATAGGGTCTTTCGTGGATTGTTATGCCGGGTATCATCAAATTCTAATGGATGAAGAAGATGCAGAAAAGACGGCATTCATCACACCATGGGGAACTTATTGCTACCGGGTAATGCCATTCGGTCTAAAGAACGCCGGAGCAACCTATATGAGAGCAATGACCACAGTGTTTCATGATATGATACACAAGGAAATTGAGGTATACGTGGATGATGTGATCATAAAATCAAAGCATCAGGCCAACCACGTTGGGGATTTGAGGAAGTTCTTCTTAAGACTTCGCAGGTACAACCTCAAGCTTAACCCTGCCAAATGCGCATTTGGAGTTCCATCCGGAAAGTTGCTGGGATTCATAGTCAGTCGACGAGGCATCGAACTAGATCCGTCAAAAATTAAAGCCATCCAAGAACTGCCACCTCCAAAAAACAAAACTGAAGTAATGAGTTTGTTGGAGAGGTTAAATTATATCAGCAGGTTTATTGCTCAGCTCACAACAACCTGTGAGCCAATTTTCAAATTGTTAAAAAGGATGCTGCAGTCAAATGGACCGATGAGTGTCAAGAAGCGTTCGACAAAATAAAAGGGTACTTGTCAAACCCACCCGTATTGGTCCCGCCAGAGCCAGGAAGACCTTTGATTCTTTACTTAACGGTTTTGGAAAATTCATTTGGTTGTGTATTGGGGCAGCATGACCTCACTGGCAGAAAAGAACAGGCCATCTACTACCTTAGCAAGAAGTTCACAGCTTATGAGGTTAAGTATACTCATCTGGAAAAGACATGTTGCGCCCTAACATGGGTAGCTCAAAAATTGAAACACTATTTGTCATCCTATACTACTTACCTCATTTCTCGGTTGGATCCATTGAAATACATTTTTCAAAAGCCTATGCCAACGGGAAGACTTGCAAAGTGGCAGATATTGCTCACGGAATTCGACATCATCTATGTGACTCGAACTGCAATGAAGGCTCAAGCACTGGCCGATCATTTAGCCGAAAACCCGGTCGATGAGGAATATGAGCCGTTGAAGACTTATTTTCCTGATGAAGAAACAATGCATATCGACGAGGTGGAACAAATTGAAAAACCTGGCTGGAAACTTTTCTTTGATGGAGCCGCCAACATGAAAGGAGTCGGAATAGGAGCTGTAATCATTTCTGAAACAGGGCATCACTATCCTGTTACGGCTCAATTGCGATTTTATTGCACTAATAATATGGCTGAATACGAAGCTTGCATTTTGGGGTTAAGGCTAGCTGCAGACATGGGTATCCGAGAAGTTTTAGTCATGGGAGATTCGGATCTTTAGGTACATCAAATACAAGGAGAATGGGAAACCCGAGACTTGAAGCTCATCCCATACCGGCAATGTCTACATGATCTTTGTCAACGGTTTCAATCAGTGGAATTCCAACATATTCCAAGAATCCATAATGAGGTTGCCGATGCATTGGCTACCCTAGCATCAATGTTGCACCATCCGGACAAAGCTTATGTAGATCCAATACATATTCAAGTCCACGATCAGCACGCTTATTGCAATATGGTTGAAGAAGAATTTGATGGTGAACCATGGTTCCACGACATCAAGGAGTATATCAGAATGGGGATATATCCCACACAAGCCACAGGAGATCAAAAGAGGACCATTAGGCGATTAGCAAATGGTTTCTTCTTGAGCGGAGGAGTGTTGTATAAAAGAACACCAGATCTTGGATTATTAAGATGCATAGATGCCAGACAAGCTACAACTGTCATGTCTGAAGTACATTCAGGAGTTTGCGGACCCCACATGAGTGGATATGTGTTGGCAAAGAAAATCCTCCGAGCTGGTTACTATTGGCTTACCATGGAGCGAGATTGTATCAGTTTTGTGCGCAAGTGTCATCAATGCCAAATACACGGAGATTTGATTCATTCTCCACCATCCGAGTTGCACACAATGTCGGCACCATGGCCATTCGTTGCCTGGGGCATGGATGTGATTGGTCCAATTGAGCCGGCAGCATCCAATGGACACAGATTCATTCTGGTAGCTATTGATTATTTTACCAAATGGGTTGAGGCCAAGACATTCAAATCAGTAACCAAGAAAGCTGTGGTCGATTTTGTCCACTCAAATATCATATGTCGATTCGGAATCCCGAAGGTGATCATCACAGATAACGGTGCTAATCTTAACAGCAACTTAATGAAGGAAGTATGTCAACAGTTTAAGATTACACATCGTAACTCTACCCCATATCGGCCCAAGGCGAATGGAGCAGTAGAAGCAGCCAACAAAAACATAAAGAAGATACTTCGGAAAATGGTAGAAGGTTCAAAACAATGGCATGAAAAATTACCATTTGCATTATTGGGATACCGCACTACTGTTCGCACTTCAGTAGGAGCCACTCCTTATTTGTTGGTATATGGCACTGAAGCAGTAATTCCTGCAGAAGTTGAGATTCCTTCCCTTCGGATCATCGCCGAAGCAAAGATTGATGATGATGAATGGGTCAAAACCCGTCTGGAACAGTTAAACTTGATTGATGAAAAACGATTGACCGCAGTATGCCATGGTCAATTATATCAAAGAAGAATAGAAAGAGCATACAACAAAAAGGTGCGTCCTCGGAAGTTTGAAGTAGGTCAGCATGTGCTGAAACGTATTCTTCCACATCAGGTTGAAGCAAAAGGCAAATTTGCCCCGAATTGGCAAGGACCATTCATTGTGACCAGAGTATTATCAAATGGTGCACTATGCTTAACAGACATTGAAGGCAAATGCATAGATATGGCGATCAATTCTGACGCGGTAAAGAGATATTATGCATAACTTTTTGAGTGTTTGTATTTAGCATTATTTTAAAGATTGGAATGACAAAGGCAATTTATTCTGCTATCCAAACACTATACCATTTGCTTCCCCTTTGATCCATACTTGTTTCTTTCCTACCCTCTCTTGGAATCAATAAAAAATCAAGTTTTCTAAAAAAAAAAAAAATCATCATTATTATGGGGTGAACTACGTTTGACCTGATTCCTCAAAGAAGGATACGTAGGCGCTTCACAGCTCGGTCATAGGGTGCACAATACACATAAAATGCGCACAAAAAGAAACATCAAGCGACCCCAATCAAGGAACTGGGGCAAGAATTGTATTAGGAATAAGAAAAGATTCCAAGAGTTGTAATTTTAAACACATACCAAAATTGTTTAAGCTTTTCCATTTCTAACCCCATGCCAAAAAGACCTTTCGACCAGTCTTAGAAAAATGCTAAGTCAAGCAAATGAAGATGGTTCATAACATTCTGGTACAAACAAGAAAAGAAAGTAAAAACGAGAGAGTCTTATAGGTGAAAACCCAAACGGGCACCATAAGGCGACGGAAGTTGAGAGAAAAAGTAAAAATGAGAGAGTCTTATTGGTGAAAACCTTTATAGGCACCATAAGGCGAAAAGGAAATGAGAAATGAACAAATGAGGAAGGTTTATCGGTGAAAACTCTTTGAGACGTTACAAGCCCAACAGGCTTGTGAAATGAAAAATGAAGTTGGATTACGGAAATTTTGGGGGAAAACAAAAATAAGACAATTGAGAGGAGATTGATTAAAGACTGGGTTGATTAAGCCGAAATGCATACCCTGATCATTGGTGCCAGTAACTCCAATCAGATAAGTTTTTATTCTTTATCAAACAGTCATCCAAATTTGGATTTTTCTTTTTATAATTGTCGAAATCAACGTATTTCGTCACTAATAATCTTACTTTTCTAAAAGCTTTGAGATAAGTTTTATTCCAAACAAACAAGAAGGAATGTCAAGGTATGCTACCAAGATTCAAGGTTACAAAATACAACCACGAAAGGTGGGAGATAAAAGATATGGGTATAAGAAGGGTGAAATCAAAAGTGGATCAGTAAAGTCAAAAAAGATATATGATTACAGTTAAAAAGGTTTTGAAGGAAAACACACAGAGGGAAATCCTATAGTCGAGAATCAATTACAAACACAAAACAGTCTTTTCAACCATGCTAAGGCAACAAAGAGAATCGAAGAAGTCAGGCGTCCACCTGGAGAATGAGGACAGAGAATTGAAGAAGTCAGGCGTCCACCTGGAGAATGAGGATGAAAATTGAAGAAATCAGGCGTCCACCTGGAGAATGAGGATGAAAATTGAAGAAGTCAGGCGTCCACCTGGAGAATGAGGATAAAAATTGAAGAAATCAGGCGTCCACCTGGAGAATGAGGATGAAAATTGAAGAAATCAGGCGTCCACCTGGAGAATAAGGATGAAAATTGAAGAAATCAGGCGTCCACCTGGAGAATGAGGATGAGAAAAGAAGAAGTCAGGCGTCCACCTGGAGAATGAGGATAAGAATTGAAGAAGTCAGGCGTCCACCTGGAGAATGAGGATGAGAATTGAAGAAGTCAGGCGTCCACCTGGAGAATGAGGATAAGAATTGAAGAAATCAGGCGTCCACCTGGAGAATGAGGATAAAAATTGAAGAAATCAGGCGTCCACCTGGAGAATAAGGATGAAAATTGAGGAAATCAGGCGTCCACCTGGAGAATGAGGATGAGAAAAGAAGAAGTCAGGCGTCCACCTGGAAAATGAGGATGAGAAAAGAAGAAATCAGGCGTCCACCTGGAAAATGAGGATGAGAAAAGAAGAAGTCAGGCGTCCACCTGGAGAATGAGGATGAGAAAAGAAGAAGTCAGGCGTCCACCTGGAGAATGAGGATGAGAATTGAAGAAATCAGGCGTCCACCTGGAGAATGAGGATAAGAATTGAAGAAGTCAGGCGTCCACCTGGAGAATGAGGATGAAAATTGAAAAAACCAGGCGTCCGCCTGGAGAATGAGGATGAAAATTGAAGAAATCAGGCGTCCACCTGGAGAATGAGGATGAAAATTGAAGAAGTCAGGCGTCCACCTGGAGAATGAGGATGAGAAAAGAAGAAGTCATGCGTCCACCTGGAGAATGAGGATAAGAATTGAAGAAGTCAGGCGTCCACCTGGAGAATGAGGATAAGAATTGAAGAAATCAGGCGTCCACCTGGAGAATGAGGACAAAGAATTGAAGAAGTCAGGCGTCCACCTAGAGAATGAGGACAGAGAATTAAAAAAGTCAGGCGTCCACCTGGAGAATGAGGATGAAGAAAGAAAAGAAACAGTCAAGGCACCCACCTGAAGAGTAAGGGAATGCAATTGAAGTGATGAAATCAAAAGCTCGATCATATGAAAGGAGCACATTTAGAATCAATAAAGCAGAGGAGTCCAACAGAATCCCCAGCAAGAAACAACAAGAGTCCCTAAAGAAAATACGGGATACAATGAAAAGGAATACGGAATAAGCCAAATGCCCAAGAGTCACCAAGATATCAAGACAACAAGAAACGCAAGGGCATGATCTAGATAAGATTTTTATAATTCCTGTACCATAATCTAGTTTAGTTTCTGTATTTACTTTAAAAGTAAGGTGTAATAAGGAGGTCAGCAAGCAGTAAAAAAAGCATGAAGCAGCAGTAACATCACAGTCCCACAGTAGTCCCAGCTACCCAAAAATTTTCGAACTACACTGACCTGATTCCTTTATAGCCAAGGATATGTAGGAAACCTTTGAGGCAGAGGTTCGGTCAAATCTTTCTAAAAATGCTTCCCACGGAGTATTCGAACGGGCAAAAATTGCTCGTATCCGCTCACTTTATCTTTGCACGAAAACTCTTCGAGTTTCCGCACAAAGAGGGCAGCTGTGAGCACATGATTTTTGCTTTAACGAAAACTACTCCAAAAATAAATCAAAAAATAAAATAAATTTCTTTTACTGTGTAATTTTTTGAGTTTGCGTGGTGTTAAATATTTGTGTTATGTCTGTAAATGTTTATTTTATCATAATAAAATGAAAAAATACATATTGCATGCATATAGGATTTAATTATGCATTTAAGAGATAATTTAAATAAAATCACAAAAAATATGCATTCGTTCTATTTTTAAATGTGTTACTGTGTGATTAATGTTTTGACTATGTGTTAAATAGTTGTTATAGATTAATTAATATATTTTTGTGAAGTTAAAATTGTTTTATAATTAAAATTGAAAATTTAAATTAGAAAAATAAATTAGTTGAAAAAGGAATAAAAAACCGGACCTGGATTTAAATCCAGGCCCAATTACCCCAGCAGCCCAATCCAACATCCCCTGTTCGGTCCAATTCAGACCAGACCAAACGACGTCGCTTCTGGATTTTTAATCTGGGCCGTTGATTCATGTCAATCAAACGGTCCAGTTCAGCCCCTGCACAAAAGGAACGACGACGTTTAGGGCCATCAAATCTGAACCGTTCATCCATCCTGATCCTACGGCCTCAAAAACTCACCCAGACCCGATCCATTTCACCCCCGGGTTGACCCCTTTCCCAAACTTAAACCAAACGATGTCGTTTGGTTAAGTGGATTGATCCTAGCCATCCATTCTACTTGATCCAACGGACGATACTAATCCACCCCACCCCTATATAAGTCCCCAAGCCTTACCCGGCCCCTAACTGAACACCCCCCCTCCTACACTGTTCATCATCGTCCCCCAGACCCCCCACTCCTAACCCTAGCCGCCCTAGGATTCCACCGCCTGAAACCCGGCGGCATCAACGCCGACGGTCACCACCTTGACACCCCAGAACCCCCTGAACACCCTCTATCCGAATATGTTACCTGCTTGGTTCGAATCTCCTTGGAGGTTCTCGAATCTTCATTTGAAGATTCGAGCCAAGTTCAGACCTAAACCAATCAACCCCAAATTAACACCATGGCTTCCCCTAACAACCCTTGTTATGGATCTGAAGATAGTTTGGCTCGAATCACTTCAGAGCTTCTCGAATCTTCTTTTGAAGATTCGAGTCAAACAAAAATTACCCAGATCTGTTCCAAAGTGACACCAAATAACCCCTAGGCTTCCCTCACCCTTGTGTCGTACTTGGTTTCTCTCGAATCTAACCAGAAATGATTAGATCCCAAATCGAACCTTCAGGAAACCTAGAAATACCAAACTTCTGGATTTTTGTCCAAATTGATTAAAGGATTGAGGTTTAATCGACCTTAGTCGAAGTATTTTCAGTGGAAAATACTTCGACTAAGGTCTGTTTGATTTCAAACAAAAAATCCGAAAGCCGAGTTGAGTTCGAGTCTAATTGAAGATTCAGAGGTATTTTCTATTTCTTTATGTATTCTACGTATATTGTTGTCTGTCTTAATAGCTTGTTAGTTTTTCATGATTTTATGTGATTAATTCTGTCATCTTTGTCTCATGCCCATATATATGGTCAAGTATAAAATTAATTCTGTTGGTTGTGAATATTTATAATGTAAGCAATCGACTCGATTAAGTTCGTCGATTAGTTATATTATGAATTCTCATTCATAATATTACTAATTGAAACAATCTGTTTTCTGTTATTATGTATTGTTTGTTGACAGATATTGTAGATAATTGTTTTTAACTAATACTCGTCAGTTAAATCATCCTGGTTTATATGAATCTGTCATAATGAGTGTTGTATATATGATATTGTTTGAACATTAAAGTTTCAAGGCATTGTCAGGATTGACAATGATCCTGTGTGTGTTTGATTTTGGTTCAGTGTTAAATCAAGTCTGAATTGTTATGATAATTTCAGTAATATGTTGTTATAATGTTAATTCTGAATTCAGTATAGTATTGCTGTAATGTCCAATTTAAATTCAAGTTTACAAAAGCTGGTCAAATACAATTGTGTTAGGAGGTTAATAGGATTGGTTATAGCTGGAATAACTAAGTTTGTACAGATTTTAGAATCTGTTTTGCTGTAGGTTCTGATTTTTTAGTAATAACATCAGGATTTCAGGGGCACTTTTGGGAATGAAACAGTAAAAAACAGGGTGTTAAGGCTAGTGTATTATAATGTAGTGATAATGGCTATATTTAAGTAATAAAGGGGGAACAAAGGGATAATGGGGCTGCTGAAAATCATGTTAGGATCACATAAAGTATTAAAAAGAAGTTTCAATGGAAACTTTCTGGTTGTTAAAGGGATAAAGGGTCCCTCCAATACTAATTAGTATAGAACCAGCCCTGTATAAATACAGGAGCTGGACAGACCTTAGAGGGGAGTCTTTTGATCAGTTTTAAGACAGAGAGAGAGAATTTTGAGGAGAGTTTCAAAAAAGAGAGGTTTTCAGAAAAAGGGATAGAGCTTAAGGCAGTTTTTTTTAAGAGAAAAAAAAGAAATCTGAAACAGAAACAGATACAGTAGAAAAGGAAATAGAAATAGAACACTCACATATATACTCACACACAGGTACTGCAGCAGAAACAGAAAATTAAAAAAAATGGGAATTTGAAACAGGAAGAAATTGAAATCTGAAATGTATTCTTTCTGAAATCATGTTGTTTGCCTGTGAATATTGTTTAGTCCAAATCTGAAATTTTTCTTTAGTCTCTGTCACTATTCATCTGGGTTAACGGGTCTTGTTCAGACTTGCTGTGTTATTGGTATATTCTACTGATTTTGTTATTGCTGCTACGACTGACATTTACTCCTCCTACCTCCATTTCCAGGTACATATCCTCTTAAATTCTATGTTGGAAAGAGATTCAGCATGATAAATCAATGAAGCTTGAATTGCATTTCTATTTTTCCATTTATCTAAGTTTGTTATTATAAATTTCAGTTTTTTTTTGTTTCATGATTGTTTCATATAGAAGTATGCTTGACATGTTAATTGTCAGCTGATTATTCTCTTTTGAAATTCATATAAGTGTTGTAATAATATTACTTATACTAGAATTTCATTATAGTTAAGATTGAATTTTTAAGATAGGGAACATAGCATAAAGTTGGCTATTAGTTAAATCATATGACGTTGTTAGTCAGGTATAGAGTATGACAAAAATGAAAAAATGCATGGTTAATGTATTTCGATTGTTTGGTTATGGATTAAGGTTAAAAATTGTTAGTTGAATAAAGAGTAAAAACCATGTTGCTAGTTTATTCTAATACATAATTTAATTATGGATTGAATGATGTGAGTTGTACGTTCATATATGGCATGATAATAGGTATATATAGAATCATTAATGGATGATGAGTTGATGTATCTCATTATGATGTTAAAATGCTAGGAATGTTTCAGACATACAACTATGTTGCATGAAAGGCAATATTGTTAATCAATTTATAATTCCCTTTCTTATCAATTTGATACCTATTTACCGTCGTAAATAAGTTAATCTAATTTCGCCTATTAAATTAAAACAAGTGTAAGAGAATGAGATTGAGAGGTATAAGCATGAATCGCAACATGTTATATTAAGGGTGAGTAGAAATAGAATTTCATTAAATAAACAATGAAAAATTCTTTAAAAATATCCCTTCCTTTTATAAAACATTTTTTTTGTGTAGTTGCACATGTAATTCATTTTTGGGGTATATACATATATATATGTCATATTTACGAGAAAGTGGTATTTTTATTCACATTTCGTTTATTTTACTCCTAAAATTTGAATAGTCTTGAATGAACATGTTATATGCGGAAATTATAATCAACGAGCAACAATTCAATAAATTGTGAATTCTTTTTTTTTTAGAATTAAGGATATCTAAAAATGAAGATTTCTCATAATATAATAAAACAATTTATGGAAAAATCCCTAATATCATTATAAATATGTCGCGCAATTAGGGATACGTTCGTGTACCCTGATTATATTTTAAAAAAAAGCTAAATTCGGATTATGCGTACGCGCAATTTCGAACGAATATTTAATAAAAGGATTTTTCCAAAGGCGTTAAATCAATTTCATAAAAAACCGAGATGTACGGTTCACTATTCAGAAAAACAAATATTCTTGATTCGACATAATTTCAAAAAAAAAAATGATGATTGCTTAATAAATATATTATCAAAAGTTATTGTGTACACGTACGCGTGACACAATTCCGCATTTTTTTAAAAAAATAAAACACGAATATACGTACGCGTAATTCGATTCAAAAGAATGTTCTCAATCACAATAAGTAAAAGCGGTAGAAAAGTCATGTAACAAAAAGCATTTAATAAAAATCAAGATAATTAAGCCAATAATAAAAACAGTTAAGCGACCGTGCTAGAACCACGGAATTCGGAAATGCCTAACACCTTCTTCCGAATTAACAGAATTCCTTACTCAGGATTTCTGGTTCGCAGAATAATAAACAGAGTCATATTCTCCTCGATTCAGGGATTATAATTGGTGACTTGGGACGCCTTAAAATTCCCAGGTGGCGACTCTAAAACAAATAAACAAATCCCGTTTCGACTGTCCTTCAATTGGAGAAAACTCTCCACGCGCCCCGCGGGCGCGGCAAAAAGGAGGTGTGACAAGGGTTCCTCATTTCCTCCCTGAAGGTGAGGCATGACATTATACTGGGCCTGACTTTCATCAACGGATTCAACAGCTCTATTCGAAGAAGAGGCCATATTAAAATTCCTATAAAAGATAAGATCACACTGTATTAGGGACATGTACATGATGCATATGCACACAAAATACAATAAATTAAATTAAACAAGTATGCAAAAATTTATAAACTTCAAATCATTTTCAAGAAAGGAAATAATAACAATTACTAGGTACTATCACAATAAAACAAATCCTAGAATCACAAACTGTGGCTCTGATACCAAAACTTGTAGCAACCCCTTTGGGAGGGTACTACTTAGGAAACAAATCTAATTTCCTACTTACAAAATATTAAAAGAGATATTAATTAAAAAATATTCAGAATAATTTTAGTAGCGGAAGTAGGCCCATGCGAAAAGGTTCAAAGTGCGATATATTTTTTTGTGAAAATACACCATAACTTTTATTTTAAATAAAATACAATGTCAAAATATTAACATATGGTGATATAACCCTTCTTGATTAATCAACAGATTAAAGCAACTTCCTAACTGAATTATACAATCATTCAAAATCACTGCAAGTTTGTGTTGTACATAAATTTCAAACTATCAGATATAAAAAAAAAAGGAAACTAGTTTTCTCCTTTTCTACATATTTACAAGACAAAGTGTAAATTCAGCATATTACAAGACTTGAGTTATTAAAACACCCTAATACAATAAAATAGGTTACGAATTCAAGTTACAAGATTTTGGTCTTTAAAATCCAACAAGCCTCCAAATAACATAAGTGTGACATATATATATATATATATATATATATATATATATATATATATATATATATATCCTGCATATCCTGTATATCCTGTATATCATGTACATGTCCCAAAACTATGCAAACCAAGGTGCATATGCAAATGTTATCTCCATAAATTCTCCCAAAAAGACTACTTCACCCTGGCCATCTTCAGATTTCATCCCGAACATTTCCTACGATAGAAAACAACTATCGCTAAGCATAAAGCTTAGTGGTGTATAAACTTTAGGCTTGGAGTCATTAAATTCTCCAATTCCCCTTTTCATTCATAGTTAGCTCAATTTAACATAATTTAAAACAAGTGAACAAATATATCAAACATATCAATATCAAACTTTGAAGTGTTTCCAAATATCAATAACAATGTTCAAGAATCTAAAAAGTGTATATTATCAATTTAAGCGAGTATACCAAATATCCATTTTTCGCCCAATATGTATGTCATGCCATCACACTAAGAATAATCAGATATCAATATGGACCGAAGCCCCAAATCAAGTAGGGTCAAAACCCAATGGACAAGAGAATCAAGAACCATAGTAAAAATGGCTTCCTAGTTCGTACTTAACACGGACAAGTTCCATAATTCAAGACGAACTACAAATCTAAAGTCAAGATAACAAAAGATCCGAATCAAGAGGCACGCCAAGATGGGTAACAAAGTCACTTCCACAAGAAGGACAAAGTCCCAACAAGAATGCAAAATGATCAAACAATCCGTACGAATGGGCGATTTAGCAAATATCTTACAATACTTGATATAATACGAATATAACAATATAAATTGAAGCCAAGAAAAATAAAATATCAAGTTATTTCAACATATTCCAGCCAGCAAAAAGAGTACAAGTTTATACACAAACCTTGGTGTTTTACCACGAAACAGTTCAATCACGACTTGGGGACATTCGAATCGTCTACGCCGTAAACAAACCAAATCTGTCCACTTCCTCAAACACTTCCCATTTGATTTTTTCCAAGGGTTTATATACCTTAAATATATAATAAAATATCTAAATAAGTTCAGTGATTTAGCAAGTCAAACTAAACATGATATTGGTGAAAATTATCCAAAAACATTTGAAATAGAAATTCTGGACAGTATCACTGTTCCGAGTTGTGGCTCAGTTTTGAAGATCTATACGGACAAACTAGACTTTATAGTCTTCAAAAAAGTTGTAGATCTATGTCTTACCATTTCAGAATATCTTGAATAACCTCCATATAAATTTTGAACAAAACGTTATGCTAAAATTACTAACAGCAGTACATGGAGTATTTTTAAAACTGGAAATCTGGACAACACCTGCCCTGTACTTTCTGATCCTTTTTCAGGTAAATACCAACAAAACTAGATTTTGGTTCCTTCATAAGATTTATAGATTTATGAAATACCTTTCCATAAAATTCTGGATAACTTAAATCGGAGCTCTGTACAAACAACTATGTAAACAATACTAGTAGGTGTCTAGTATAAAAACGAGTTTAGAAACTTACCAAGAGGAGCAACTTGATCTTCACCAAAAACGAAATTTGCTTGTTGATTTAGTAGAAATTCATGATTTTTTTTCCATGAAACTTCAGATTCTAGTTTCTACGGAGGAGAGAGAGAGAGAGAGATAGAGATGGATAGCTATTCTTCTTTGTCTTGAAGAGTAGCAAAAATGGGGAGTTTATGGATAGATATGAAATAAAATGGTTACCCAACTATTAAATATTCTGAGATAAATACAAAAGGTTGGAAACCCAAAAATTTAATTATATATTATATTTAATAACAACTAGTCAAAATAATATTAACTATTACATATAGCAACATCATGGAACTTCATTGCCAATATTAACACAACCTAAAGTAAGAAATTTTAATATATTTACCATTTCACATTTAGGAAGTGCAAAGTAAAATATTTCCTCATTATAAAAATGCTCAATCAAGAATGCAAATATTATAAAAATTTTGGGGTGTTACAACGCCAGCAGGTGGTACACCTGGGACGATATGGCTCAGGCCTTTGCCCGGCACTTTCAGTACAATATAGACATTGTTCCAGACCGCCTATCTCTGAACAAGGTGGAAAAGAAACCCAGTGAAAGCTTTAGAGAATATGGGTTCTAATGGAGGGAGCAAGATGCATGAGTCAACCTCCGATGGAAGAGGACGAGATGGTTAAATACTTTCTTCAAGCCTTGGAGCCAACTTACTGTCACGACCCAAACTGGAGGGCCATGACTAGCACCCGACCATACTTGCCGAGCACCAACGTACATTTTATCTAACCTTTTTTTATTATCTTTTAGGGTTGACGAGATCAATATAAATGGTAAACCTGGATCATGGACAACCAGCAATAAAATATGATGACATGAACATACATAGCAGGGGATGACCAGACAATCAAGAAACTACATATAAGGTACGAGCTACCACACTACCATGAAAGACTATACAACAAAAACCAGCCGACAAGGCATACCAAACTATACATGAGTCGACACTTGTCTATGAGCCTCTATAGGAACATAAGTACTGCAACATAGCCGGAACAGGGCCCCGACATACCCATAATGTCTATAACAAAAATGCATACCAAGACCACGGCAAGTCCGGAGAAGGGACCTCGCCAATAACTGCTGAACTGGACAACCTACTATGGTGGGGGAGCTGCACCTGCCTGTCTATTAGGGCCTGCAGCACGACATGCAGCGTCCACAAACAAAAGGACGTCAGTACGAATAAAGTACTGAGTATGTAAGGCAGGGAACCATAAATATGAACAATAATGTAAGCAGGGGTAGAGAATATACAACCTGGAACATCTGAGTACCTCTGAGGGCTACTGACATGAAATGCATGATACATATGTATGTATACATAAACTTTTAAAACAAACGCCTCTGTGGGTATCATCATCATCATATCGTACCCAGCCATAATAGGCTCGGTAAAGACTCATGGAATCACATTCTAAACCTTTCGGAGTGACGTAAGGTCGGTATCCTCTGTACACGTTATTAGGACTAACTCTTCACTATGAACCTTATAAGAATCAGGAAGTACCAACAACATTGATAACATAAGAATAAGAGAAGCAACATTAACATCAATCGTTCCATAAGAGGGAAAGCAATGTAAGTACTGCTAGCTTCTAAGAGTAGAGTATCTTTGGAAGCTCGTTCATTACATTATGTACAATCGGAGTCGTGCAAAAGAAGAAAAGGGATAGCCTCACATACCTTGTATATACTGCCCCAATCACAAGCTATGCAATTGTCACAACTCCTTAGTCTACAATAAGAGAAACGATACTATCGTTATCATTTAAGCGTCATAACTATTATGTATCGACCACAACCTATTTTACGTTGAAATGGACAACACCTCCCCTATATATATGACTTCACACCATTCCAAACAATCACAAAACAACCCAAACAACATCAATAATAAACATATTGAGCCTCCTAAAATAGTCCACGCACAACCTAATTACATCATACATATGACGACCACTGTAGTCGTGTCAAACGACCCGGAAATGTTATGAATCACTATCAGCCCACGACCTTACATATATATGGTGTTCCTCCACACCCTTACACCTCCAAAACTCCACAAAATAGTAGTAAAACACGCAGCCCAATACCAACACAAAACAGTCCACAAAACAGTCCGCTACAAGTGAATAACTCAAACTCACGGCTTCCGATCACCGTCCCGTGAGTTCTTACATATATAGAACGAATTACCATGAATTCACAGCAGAGAAAAATGTATGAAAGATGGAAGTAACTTACCTTACTTGTTGGATAACTCAGCCCTTCCCTTTGTTCTTCAAACTCTAGGTTTTACCTTCAAATAGAACTTGAAAGAGAAGGAAAATCGATTAGGGTTTGTGTGAGATTTTTGGGGAGGAGTTTCAGGGGTTAACTTTGGTTTTGAGGGTCTGAAATATGGATAAAATAACTGAGTTCATAACCCCTTAAAATTCCTCTCTTGGCCGACTTAGGTCTTTTAATTTTGTCCTATCATTTTGGCAAGTAGGTGATGCACCTACTTGTCATCTACCAATCTGCGTAGGCTTGCGAAAATATGAATAACTCTATACTCCGAGATTGTATTGACAAACTATTTAATGCATTAGAAACTAGACTCATAGATCTTTAATTTGGTGGGTATATCACCCTGTAATTCCTTGTAAATTAGGAGAAAAGCTTAGAAAAATTTAACCTAATGTTTAAGTAAAATTATGAACCTCAGTTGCGACAACGTTTGTCGACTTTTGTTTCATAACTCGTTTGACTTCAAGACTTATGGTACGAATATTATATGATTCAAACACCTTAATACATGACCTTGAGTGTATTAAGAACCTCTAGGTTTACCTAAAAATACGAGTTACAACATCCTTGATTCGTTTAACTTCTAATACTTGTTAATCACCCTTATACACCCTTGTATCACTTAAGACCAATAGGATTAACTTCTTATCATCTCAAAGGTAATTTCTTCTTGGATTTATGTTAACTAATATATGGCTTGAACTAAAGCGTGTGGATATGGGTTGTAACACCCTTCCCCCCTTAGGAACATTCGTCCTCGAATGTAAGGGTTCATGGGGAGTTTAAATCATCATGGATTCCAGCCAAGTTTCTCCCATAAATAGAGGAAAAACTTGCAAGCAGTTAACTCAATGTATGGCCTTACAAGAGTATGCAAAGCATTATGGACATGTACATTATCTGCATATCGCCATTTTGTATTAAGGAAGAGTATTCTCAAGTTATTGCTTACCTCATAGAGCCATTTCACCTTCCAATGTATCATGTGTTCCACCAGCATCCTTGTTATCTTCATTCTGGAATAGGTACGGGTATTTAGACTTCATCTCCTCTTCTGCTTCCCATGTTATTTCTTCCATATTCTTGTTCCTCCACAATACTTTGATGGAAGCTACATCTTTTGTTCTCAGCTTGCGGACTTGTCGATCTAATATAGCCACTGGCACTTCTTCATATGATAGGTCCTCTGTAACTTGTACATCTTTGATAGGGACGACTCGAGAAGGGTCTCCAATACATTTTCTCAACATAGATACATGGAATACCGGGTGGACAAATTCCAATTCGGATGGCAATTCTAACTCATAAGCAACCTGTCCAATCCGTCGAAGAATTTTATACGGCCCGATATACCTTGGACTCAGCTTACCTTTCTTCCCAAAACGCATAATACCCTTCATTGGTGAGATCCTCAGGAAAACCCAATCACCAACCTCAAACTCTAGATCACGACGTCGGACATCAGAATAAGATTTTTGCCTGCTTTGTGCCGTCCTCAATCGCTCCTGTATCACTTTCACCTTCTCAATAGCTTGGTGAATCAAATCTGGCCCATATAATTCTGTTTCACCGACTTCGAACCATCCAACTGGTGATCTACATCTCCTCCCGTATAGTGCCTCGTATGGGGCCATTTTAATACTGGAATGGTAGCTATTGTTATAGGCGAATTCTATGACTGGAAGATGGTCATCCAAATTTCCCTTAAAATCTAGAACACATGCTCGTAGCATATCTTCCAGTGTCTGAATGGTACGTTCAGCCTGTCCGTCAGTCTGCGGATGAAATGCAGTGCTGAGATTCACTTGTGTGCCTAAACCCTTCTGAAAAGACCTCCAAAAGTTAGCTGTAAATTGAGCTCCTCGGTCTGATATAATAGATACCGGCACACCATGAAGCCTAACAATCTCCTTGATATACAACTTCGCATAATCTTCAGCCGTGTAAGTTGTCTTAACTGGCAGAAAATGGGCACATTTTGTAAGTCGATCAATTATCACCCAGATGGAGTCAAACTTATGATAAGAGCGAGGTAATCCAATAATGAAGTCCATATTAATCACCTCCCATTTCCAGGTCGGAATCTCTATATTCTGAAGCAATCCACCGGGTTTCTGATGTTCTATCTTTACTTGTTGACAATTGGGACACTGGGCTACAAATTCTGCAATAGACTTCTTCATGTTATCCCACCAATACTGCTCCTTGACATCATGATACATCTTTGTCGAGCCGGGATGGATGGAATATCGGGATTGATGAATCTCATTCATAATCTTCTCTCGCAACCTTGCCACATTAGGCACACATAATCGACCCTGGTATCTCAGTGCCCCATCTCTTCCGATCTCAAAAGCCATACTTTTACACTGCTGAATGCTCTCTCTTAATCGTATTAAGATAGGATCTTTATATTGTCGTGCTTTTACCTCGGCTACCAAAGATGATTCTGATGTATTCTGTACAGTAACACCTCCGTCATCAGAGTCTAACAATCTGATTCTCATATTGGCTAGCTGATGAAGCTCTTTAGTCAACCCCCATCTACCTGCCTCAATATGTACTAAGCTTCCCATTGATTTACGGCTGAGAGCGTCTGCCACAACATTGGCTTTACCGGGATGATACAATATCTCAACGTCGTAGTCTTTCAATAATTCAAGCCACCTACGCTGCCTCAAATTCAACTCTTTCTGCTTGAAGATGTATTGTAAACTCTTGTGATCTGTGTAGATGTCAACATGGACGCCGTATAAGTAGTGCCGCCATATCTTCAAAGCATATATTACTGCAGCCAATTCCAAATCATGGGTTGGATAATTCTTTTCATGCTTCTTCAATTGTCTTGATGCATAAGCAATCACCTTCCCACGCTGCATCAATACGCACCCCAAACCTATACCTGAGGCATCACAATATACCACATAACCTTCTGTTCCTTCAGGAAGAGTGAGCACTGGTGCGGATGTCAATCGATTCTTCAGCTCCTGAAAACTACGTTCACAAGTGTCAGACCACTGGAACTTGGTAGCTTTCTGTGTTAACTTAGTCAATGGTGATGATATAGAGGAAAACCCTTCCACAAACCGCCTATAATATCCTGCTAGCCCTAGGAAGCTGCGGACTTCTGATGGTGTTGTAGGTCTCGGCCAATTCTTTACTGCATCGATCTTCTGAGTGTCGACACTAATACCCTCGTCAGATATCACATGGCCAAGGAATGCTACTGAGTTCAGCCAAAATTCACATTTGGAGAGCTTAGCATATAACTTACGATCCTGAAGCGTCTATAATACTATCCGCAAGTGGCCCGCATGTTCCGCCTCCGAACGAGAATATACTAGAATGTCATCAATGAATACAATCACGAACACATCAAGATAGGGCCTAAATATAGTATTCATGAGATCCATAAAAGCTGTTGGGGCATTTGTTAGCCCGAACGACATCACCAAGAATTCAAAGTGCCCGTATCTTGTCCGGAAGGCCGTCTTTGGAATATCCTTCTCCTTAACCCTCACCTGATGATACCCTGAACGTAAATCAATCTTGGAGAAATACTTGGCACCCTGGAGTTGGTCAAACAGGTCATCAATTCTTGGAAGTGGATACTTGTTCTTTATAGTAGACTTATTCAACTGTCGATAGTCGATACACATCCGTAACGACCCGTCTTTCTTCCGCACGAATAGGACTGGTGCACCCCAAGGTGAAGTGCTAGGCCTAATAAAGCCCTTATCCAGCAAGTCCTTCAACTGCACCTTCAACTCTCGCAACTCTGCCGGGGCCATTCTGTATGGAGGAATAGAGATCGGTTGAGTGTCAGGCAACACATCAATGCTAAACTCAATCTCCCTTTCAGAAGGAAGGCCTGGGATTTCATCTGGGAAAACATCTGGGAATTCGTTGACCACGGGGATTGATTGTAAAGTAGGCGGTTTCGCCTCCGCATCCCTAACGCGAACGAAATGATAAATGTAACCTTTTGAGATCATTTTCCTTGCCTTAAGATAGGAAATAAACCTACCTTTTGGTGTAGCAATATTCCCTTTCCATTCAATGATGGGTTCACCAGGAAATTGAAACCTAACCATCTTCGTATGACAGTCAACATTTGTATAGCATGAGGCCAACCAGTCCATTCCCATTATCACATCAAAATCAACTATTTCTAACTCAAATAAATTTGCCGAGGTTTGACGTCTACAAATCATCATAGTGCAACCTCTATATACCCTTCTAGCAATCACAGAATCTCCTATCGAAGTAGATACCGCAAGGGGTTTACTTATCAATTCAGGTTCAATGCCAAACTTATTAGCCACAAAGGGTGTAACATATGATAATGTAGATCCTGGATCAATCAGCGCATATACATCGTAAGAAAACACAGATAATATACCTGTAACAACATCTGGAGATGACTCAAGATCCTGTCGACCTACTAGAGCATAGGTTCGATTTTGACCACCACTCAAACTCGGCACTGCACCTCTACCTCTACCACGACCTGTCGACTGTTGAAAACCTCGTGTTGGAGGTCAAACTGATGAGGAAGAAGCAGACACAGATCCAGTCGGTTGAGCCATACCATCACCTCCCCTATTAGGACAATCCCGGATCATATGGTCAGGCTGTCTGCAAGAATAACATGCATCAGAACCTCGACGACACAGTCCAAAGTGGGCCTTGCCGCACTGATCACAATGTGGTGTTGTAGGTCTTGTCTGACTAGTATCCCTGTGATGTTGCGAGCCTGATGCCTGCGAACTTTGACCTGGACCAGAATGGGTAAATCGATCATATTGAGGCCTCCGAAACTGTGGAGGAGCACTAGCTACAGGTGGAGCCGAACTCCTCGAAGACTGGGGCCTGACGCTGCCTCTGAAGTCATTAGAATACCTTGCAAATCTCGCCCTCTTATGCTGGCCCCTATCCTGCTCCCTATCTGCCCTCTGCTGGCGCTTACGATCCTCAAGGGTCTGGGCATAAGCCTGAATACGGGAAATATCCATGCCCTCCACCAAGGAGGCTATCGTGCACTTATTTATCAGATGTGGTCCCAATATGTTCACGAACAAATGCACCCTATCACTCATCTCGGCCACCATATGGGGAGCATACCTTTCTAAAGAATCGAACTGCATACTGTACTCTCGCACACTCATATTACCTTGTCTAAGGTTCAAGAACTTATCAGCTCTAGCTCGTCGTATCTCAACTGGCAAGTAGTGACGAAGAAAGGCCTCAGAAAATTCCTTCCACACAGCTGGAGGAGGGTTCGGACCCCTGGATCTCTCCCAACTATCATACCAGAGAACCGCTAAATCCCGTAGCCGATAAGAAGCCAACTCTACTGCCTCTGTATCACTAACATGCATAACCCGAAGTGTACGATGAACCTGGTCAATAAAAGTCTGTGGGTCCTCCTTGGGGTCTGATCCGGTAAACACTGGAGGGTCTAAATTAATAAAATCACGAACTCTTGTACTAACTGGTTTCTCAGCAGCACCTGTATTCTGCCTCTGAGCCTGAGCAGCTACCAAGCTAGTCAATAACTGCAAAGCACTCCGCATATCCTGGTCTGGAGTGCCAGACGGAGGAACTGGAGGCGCTGGGTGCCTTCTAATATCCTCTGGAGGAGATGGAGTAGATGAGGTATGAGAGGGCATCTCACTTTGAGCCTCACTTTGTCCTGCTCTGACTTGGGGCACCTGACTGGTACCCTCTCCCGCTGCTGTATCAAGCCGTCTACTAATTGTTTGCTTCCTAGTCGAAGGCTTCGCTGAAAGAAAACAAGGTGAATATTAGAGACGAACACTTACGACTCAACTCTACGCACGATCTAGATTCAGGAAGAAGGTAACAACCCAAGATGTCATGTAGCCTCCTGATTATAAATATGGCGCACTACACATCCATAATCAAGACTCTACTAGACACGACTCATAGACAATCCCTAGGACAGACTTGCTCTGATACCAAGTTTGTCACGACCCAAACTGGAGGGCCATGACTGGCACCCAACCATACTTGCCGAGCACCCACGTACATTTTATCTAACTTTTTTTTATTATCTTTTAGGATTGACGAGATCAATATAAATGGTAGACCTGGATCATGGACAACCAACAATAAAATATGATGGCATGAACATACATAGCAGGGGATGACTAGACAATCAAAAACTACATATAAGGTACGAGCTACCACACTACCATGAAAGACTATACAACAAAAACCAGCCGACAAGGCATACCAAACTATACAAGAGTCGACACTTGTCTATGAGCCTCTATAGGAACATAAGTACTGCAACATAGCCGGAATAGAGCCCCGACATACCCATAATGTCTATAACAAAAATGCATACCAAGACCACGGCAAGTCCGGAGAAGGGATCTCGCCAATCACTGCTGAACTGGACAACCTACTATGGTGGGGGAGCTGCACCTGCCTGTCTATTAGGGCCTGCAGCACGACATGCAGCGTCCACAAACAAAAGGACGTCAGTACAAATAAAGTACTGAGTATGTAAGGCAGGGAACCATAAATACGAATAGTAATGTAAGCAGGGGTAGAGAATATACAAGCTGGAACATCTGAGTACCTCTGAGGGCTACTGACATGAAATGCATGGTACATATGTATGTATACATAAACTTTTAAAACATACGCCTCTGTGGGCATCATCATCATCATATCGTACCCAGCCATAATAGGCTCGGTAAAAACATACCTGGCCGTTATAAGGCTCGGTAGAATCGTACCCGGCCACGTGGAGCTCGGTAAAACCCAACTGATCAGTGGTTGCACAATAGGTGCCGTACCCGGCCAACTATAGCGTGGCTCGGTAGAGTAAAATAGATACATATATATAATGCATGCTCGACTCATGGAATCACATTCTAAACCTTTCGGAGTGACGTAAGGTCGGTATCCTCTATACACGTTATTAGGACTAACTCTTCACTATGAACCTTATAAGAATCAGGAAGTACCAACAACATTGATAACATAAGAATAAGAGAAGCAACATTAACATCAATCGTTCCATAAGAGGGAAAGCAATGTAAGTACTGCTAGCTTCTAAGAGTAGAGTATCTTTGGAAGCTCGTTCATTACATTATGTACAATCGGAGTCGTGCAAAAGAAGAAAAGGGATAGCCTCACATACCTTGTATATACTGCCCCAATCACAAGCTATGCAATTGTCACAACTCCTTAGTCTACAATAAGAGAAACGATACTATCGTTATCATTTAAGCGTCATAACTATTATGTATCGACCACAACCTATTTTACGTTGAAACGGACAACACCTCCCCTATATATATGACTTCACACCATTCCAAACAATCACCAAGCAGCCCAAACAACATCGATAATAAACATATTGAGCCTCCCAAAATAGTCCACACACAACCTAATTACATCATACATACGACGACCACCGTAGTCGTGTCAAACGACCCGAAAATGTTACGAATCACTATCAGCCCATAACCCTACATATATATGGTGTTCCTCCACACCCTTACACCTCCAAAACTCCATAAAATAGTAGTAAAACACGCAGCCCAATAGCAACACAAAACAGTCCACAAAACAGTCCGCTACAAGTGAATAACTCGAACTCACGGCTTCGATCACCGTCCCGTGAGTTCTTACATATATAGAACGAATTACCATGAATTCACAGTAGAGAAAAATGTATGAAAGATGGCAGTAACTTACCTTACTTGTTGGATAACTCAGCCCTTCCCTTGGTTCTTCAAACTCTAGGTTTTACCTTCAAATAGAACTTGAAAGAGAGGGAAAATCGATTAGGGTTTGTGTGAGATTTTTGGGGAGGAGTTTCAGGGGTTAAATTTGGTTTTGAGGGTCTGAAATATGGATGAAATAACTGAGTTCATAACCCCTTAAAATTCCTCTCTTGGCCAACTTAGGTCTTTTAATTTTGTCCTATCATTTTGGCAAGTAGGTGATGCACCTACTTGTCATCTACCAATCTGCGCAGGCTTGCAAAAATATGAATATCTCTATACTCCGAGATCGTATTGACAAACGGTTTAATGCGTTAGAAACTAGACTCATAGATATTTAATTTGGTGGGTATATCACCACATAATTCTTTGTAAATTAGGATAAAAGCTTAGAAACATTTAACCTAATGTTTAAGTAAAATTATGAACCTAAGTTGCGACAACGTTTGTCGACTTTTGTTTCATAACTCGTTTGACTTCAAGACTTATGATACAGATATTATATGATTCAAACACCTTAATACATGACCTTGAGTTTATTAAGAACCTCTAGGTTTACCTAAAAATACGAGTTACAACATCCTTGATTCGTTTAACTTCTAATACTTGTTAATCACCCTTATACACCCTTGTATCACTTAAGACCAATAGGATTAACTTCTTATCATCTCAAAGGTAATTCCTTCTTGGATTTATGTTAACTAATATATGTCTTGAACTAAAGCGTGTGGATATGGGTTGTAACACTTACTATGGCCACTTGA
Organism: Nicotiana sylvestris; assembly: GCF_000393655.2. NCBI lineage: Eukaryota > Viridiplantae > Streptophyta > Magnoliopsida > Solanales > Solanaceae > Nicotiana > Nicotiana sylvestris. Next base: position 197,131,110 of record NC_091064.1, read on the forward strand.
TCTCAGTCATTGGTAAGTCTTTCAATGATGTGGTGAAGATGGGAGAAATGGTGGAAGAGGGGCTCAAGTCGAGTAAGATCATGAGCTATTCTGCTATAAAAGAAACCACCCAGGCAATCCAGAGTGGTATCAGAAGTTTGTTAGGCAAGAAGAAGAAGGAAGATGTCGCTATGGTTGTCTTTGGATCATGGCATGGCCAGAGGGGTTCACCCCACCAATACACTCATCCTCGACCCCGACCTCAAACCTATGCCCAAGGTCCATATAATCCACCTCAACATTACTTTTCCCCGCAAAACCCCCAATACTTAGCCAGGCCATCCCAATACCTTGTTCACCATGCACAACCATATGCTCAACCCACTCCTTACCCACAATGGCGTGCCCCAGTCCCACAAAATACCTACCCAGCTCCACAAAATGCCTATCCACCTCCACAACCTTACCAAAACTCCAATGGTTCAAATTTTCGATCAAGGCCAGAGTATAGAAGAGAGAGGCAACAACGAATATAAACTTTTACCCTGCTTGGAGAGTCCTATACTAGTCTGTTCAAAGGTTAAGGCAATTGGACGTCTTGAGGCCGATTGAGTTAAAGATCCTCCAAAAAACCTCGATTATTCCCTGAGGTGCGCCTATTGTTCTGATGCTCCAGGGTATGATATAGAGAAGTGATGGCATTTGAAAAGGGCAATCCAGGACTCAATCCTCCAGGGATTCCAATTAAGCCTGTCATAGTTGTGAAGGGGGCTCTTATCACCCCTATGATCATTAAACCAATGGCTCAGCTGCCAGTGGTTGATGCCAAGGCTGTTCCGTGGAATTAAAAACAAGTGATAGTGACATACAAAGGAAAATAATAGAGGAGGAAGTTAATGAAACTAGAGGATTGACTCGTTCTGGGAGACGTTTCACCCCAGAAGAATTAAGGAAAGCCAAGCTATTCAAGGATAGCCAAATGCCAGTAAAGAAATCGGTCACCGAGGAAGAGGTTGAGGAGTTCCTGAAAAAGATGAAAGTGCAGGATTATTCCATCGTGGAGCAGTTAAAGAAAACACCAGCTCAGATTTCTCTTTTGTCTTTGTTGATACATTCAGACGAACATCGCAGGGTCCTGATAAAGATTTTGAATAAGGCACATGATCCTGATAAGATCTCAGTGAATCACTTGGAAAAGGTAGTTAGTAAGATCTTCGAAGTAAATAGGATCACTTTCTCAGATGATGAACTTTCTATGGAGGGTACAGAACACAACCGAGCTCTTTATCTTACGGTGAAGTGCGGAGATTTTGTTGTCTCAAGGGTTTTGGTTGACAATGGCTCTAGTGCGAATATTTGCCCCTTGTCTACTCTGCAAAAACTGAAGATTGGCACCAAAAGAATCCACTTAAACAGTGTGTGTGTTCGAGGCTTTGATAGGGGAGGTAAAGATTCTGTTGGAGATATAATGCTCGAATTGTCGATAGGGCCAGTTGAGTTTACCATGGAATTCCAAGTGTTAGATGTGGTTGTCTCCTACAATCTATTGTTGGGTAGGCCCTGGATACATGCTGCTAAGGCACTCCCGTCTTCTCTGCACCAAATGGTGAAGTTCAAATGGGACATGCAGGAAATAGTTGTGCACGGTGATGAGGACTTGTCAGCTTGTAATGACACAATTGTTCCGTTTATCGAAGTTGAAGATGATAAGGGACCTTGGGTTTATCAGACTTTTGAAACAGTCTCTGTTGAGAAAATTCCTGAAGGAAAATGCATTTCGGGTCCTAAGCTATCCTCCGCATCCGTCATGGTTGCGAATGAAATGTTGAAGAATGGTTTTGTGCCGGGCAAGGGTCTGGGCTCATCTCTGCAAGGTATTGTGCATCCAGTGCACCCCAGTGGGAATCTTGGTACATTTGGTTTGGGATTCATGCCCACAGAGAAGGATGTGAAAAGGGTGAAAAATCTGAAACAGAAAGTATGCACTCCCCAAGCCTCTCCCATACATCTCTAAGTCTTTTGTCAAGTCAGGGTCCAAAAAACCTCCAACCTCCTCAATCCCAAAACTTGTGGTCGATGTTGATGAAGAGCTGATCAAGAGGTTCCAGAGTCTGTTCGATAAGGTCAATATGGTAGAAGTTGGTGAAGGTTCTAGTAAAGCAAATGTGCAGCTTGTTGGGCCAAATGTGAAGCTTAGCAATTGGGAAGCTACTTATCTCCCCACCAGGAAGGCGTTTTGGTAGTTTGCTTTGTTTCCATGTCTGTTATCTGGGTTATTCCAGGGTTGTAATCCAGATTTTTAGTGTTTGCTTGTTTTGATGTTCAAACCCTTCTATCCTTTTATTTTCAATGAAATGCAATTTCCTGTTTTCCGTTATTCCTAATAGTATTTTATTTTGTTCTTTTTTCTTTTATACAGTTATTTTTATGCTGGTTGCAATGACATGACATGGATGAAGAATTTTCAGCTGAGTCTTAAAAGCCAATCTAATTTGGATATAATAATCCAAGAAGTAGAATATGATGATGAAATAGAATATGATGAAGAAACAACATTTGAGGAAATCAGTAAAGAGCTAAAAAATTTGAAGAAAAACCAAAGCCTAATTTGAGTGAAACTGAAGCAATCAATTTAGGGGACAAGGATGATGTTAGGGAAACCAAGATAAGTGTGCATTTAGAATCGCAAGTTAGGAGGAAATAATCAATACTTTGTTTGAGTATAAAGATGTCTTTGCATGGTCATATGACGATATGCCGGGCTTGAGCACTGATCTGGTAGTTCATAAATTGCCAACTGATCCAGCATTCCCTCATGTCAAGCAAAAGTTGCGAAATTTCAAGACTGATATGAGTGTGAAGATCAAAGAAGAAACCACAAAGCAACTTATTGCAAAGGTCATTCGGGTCACTCGATATCCCACTTGGTTAGCCAATGTTGTGCCAGTACCAAAGAAGGATGGTAAGACCAGGGTCTGTGTTGATTACCGTGATCTTAACAAAGCAAGCCCAAAGGATGATTTTCTATTGCCGAACATTCACATTCTGATCGATAATTGTGCCAAGCATGAGATTGGGTCTTTTGTGGATTATTACGCAGGGTATCACCAGATCTTGATGTATGAGGAAGATGCAGAAAAGACAACATTCATCATGCTAGGGGGAACATATTGTTATCGGGTAATGCCATTTGGTTTGAAGAATGCTGGGGCAACTTACATGAGGGCGATGGCCACCATATTTCATGACATGATACACAGGGAGATTGAGGTTTATGTAGATGATGTGATCGTAAAGTCAAAGAAGCAGTCTGACCCTGTCAAGGATTTGAGAAAGTTTTTCCAAAGGCTCCGCAAGTACAACCTCAAGCTCAATCCAGCGAAGTGTGCATTTGGTGTCCCGTCGGGGAAGCTGCTGGGATTCGTGGTTAGTAGACACGGCATTGAGTTAGATCCGTCGAAGATCAAAGCCATTCTAAAGTTACCGGCGCCAAAGAACAAAACAGAGGTGATGAGCCTGCTTGGAAGGTTAAATTACATCAGCAGGTTTATTGCTCAGCTCACAAAAACCTGTGAGCCCATCTTTAAGCTGCTGAAGAAGAATGATGCAGTCAAGTGGACTGACGAGTATCAAGAAGCATTTAATAAGATTAAGAGGTACCTGTTGAATCCAACTATGTTTGTCCCACCAGAGCTTGAAAGACCTTTAATTATGTATTTAACAGTCTTGGATAATTCTTTCGGCTGTGTATTGGGTCAACATGACATCACGGGAAAGAAGGAGCAAGCAATCTATTATCTCAGTAAGAAGTTCACTCCCTATAAGGTTAAGTACACTCTGCTTGAGAGGACATGCTGCGCCCTGACTTGGGTGGCACAAAAGTTGAAGCATTATCTATCGTCCTACACTACTTACCTCATTTCTTGCATGGATCCTCTAAAGTATATCTTTCAGAAGCCTATGCCCACGGGAAGACTGGAAAAGTGGCAGATTTTACTTACAGAGTTTGACATCATCTATGTGACTCGGACCGCGATGAAAGCCCAAGCCTTGGTCGACACTTGGCCGAGAATTCGGTGGATGATGAATATGAGCCACTGAAGACTTATTTTCCTGATGAAGAGGTCATGTGTGTTGACGAGGTTGACCATGATGAAAAGCCAAGTTAGAAACTCTTCTTTGATGGGGCTATTAACATGAAAGGTGTCGGAATAGGGGATGTATTCATCTCTAAAACAGTGCAACACTACCTTATAATAGCCCAGCTGCGATTTTATTGCACCAACAACATGGCTGAGTACGAAGCATGCATTCTAAGTTTGAGGTTAGCTATAGACATGGGAGTCCAGGAAATACTTGTTCTAGGAGATTCAAATTTTTTGGTCCACCAGATTCAAGGAGAATGGGAGACTTGGGACTTGAAGCTCATACCGTACCGACAGTTCCTACATGATCTTTGTCAACGATTCAGGTCGGTAGAATTCAGACATATTCCTAGAGCTCATAATGAGATTGTCGATGCCTTAGCTACTCTGGCATCAATGTTATATCATCCGGACAAGGCTTATGTCGACCCTGTGCATATTCAAGTTCATGATCAACATGTTTATTGTAATGTGGTTGAAGAGGAAATTGATGGCGAGCCTTGGTTCCATGATATCAAGGAATATATCAAGTCGGGGGTATATCCAGTACATGTCATGAGTGATCAAAAGAGAACCATTCGATGTTTGGCTAGCGGATTTTTCTTAAGTGGGGGAATCTTGTACAAGAGGACTCCAGATTTGGGACTTCTGAGGTGCATAGATGCTAAAAAAGCTTCAACTATCATGGCCGAAGTGCATTCTGGAATTTACAGGCCGCATATGAATGGGTATGTGTTGTCAAAGAAGATACTTCGAGCAGGTTATTATTGGCTCACCATGGAACGAGATTGCATCAGCTTTGTTCTCAAATGCCATCAATGCCAGGTACACGGTGATTTGATTCATTCTCTCCCATCTGAGTTACACACAATGTCTGCACCTTGGCCCTTTGTTGCTTGGGGCATGGATGTCATTGGACCAATTGAGCCAGCAGCATCAAACAGGCATAGGTTTATTCTAGTGACCATTGATTACTTTACCAAGTGGGTCGAAACTATAACTTTCAAGTCTGTGACCAAGAAGGCAGTGGTAGATTTTGTTCATTCGAATATCATTTGTCAGTTCAAAATTCCCAAGGTGATCATCATAGACAATGCTGCTAATCTCAACAGTCATTTGATGAAAGAGGTATGCCAATAGTTCAAGATCATGCATCGGAACTCCACTCCATATCGCCCCAAGGCAAATGGAGCTATTGAGGTTGCCAACAAGAACATAAAGAAGATACTTCGTAAGATGGTTCAAGATTCTAGGCAGTGGCATGAAAAGTTATCGTTTGCCTTACTGGGTTATCGCACTACTGTTCGCACTTCAGTAGGAGTAACTCCTTATTTGCTGGTATATAGAACTGAGGCAGTTATACCTGCGGAAGTTGAGATTCCATCCCTTCGGATCGTTGCCGAAGCTGAAATTAATGATGATGGGTGGGTCAAAACCCGGTTGTAACAGTTAAGTTTGATTGATGAGAAAAGATTGGTTGCAGTATGCCATGGTCAATTGTATCAAAAGAGAATGGCAAGAGCATACAACAAAAGATGCGCCCTCGAAAATTCGAAGTGTGCCAGATGGTATTGAAACGCATCCTTCCTCATTAGGCTGAAGCGAATGGCAAGTTCGCCCCAAACTGGCAGGGGCCATTCGTTGTGACAAAAGTGTTGCCCAATGGTGCTTTGTATTTAACAGACATAGAAGGCAAATGTGTAGATATGGCTATCAATTCTGATGCAGTTAAGAGGTACTATGTATGATTTCTTTCCTTATTTTTAGTTGTATTTTGTACTGGGCATGTTCAAAATTGAAATGACGAAGGCATTTTATTCTGCTACCCAAACACTTTCATCCTTTGCTACCTCTTTTGAGCCTTATTTATTTTCTTTCATACTCCTCTTTTGGAATCAGTAGCAGAAGTAGAGAATGAAAAAATGATAATATAAATGAGTGAAAATAAGAAAATGAAGAAAAGAAGGAAAAAGAAAATAAAAAGAAAGAAAGAAAAAAAGAGAAAGAAGAAAAATGAAAAAAAAGAAAAGAAAAGAAAAAGAAGAAAAGAAAAGAAAAGAAAAAGCAACAAAAACAAACAACTTTCTTTTGAACTACGTTCGATTTGATTCCTTTTAATGATACATAAGCAGCCTTACGGTTCGGTCCCATCAAAATAAAAATAAAAATTCCCCAGACCCAAAGAAACTGGGGCAGAAGTTTTGATTTTGAAAAGATCTGATTCTAAAAGTTGTAATTTTGATCCCTTTTCATCTTAAGTTAGTTTGTGCCTTCATACCACCCTTTCTTTCTAACCCTGTCCAAAAGCCTACATTACGGTCCAAAGAAAGACCTTCCGATCAATCTTTGAGGATGCCAAGTCAAGCGAGATAGAGGTATGATTTACATCATGGGTAACACTTTGTTCATGGGCACAAAGAAAAAAATGAATAAAATGAGAGAGTCTTATTGGTGAAAACCCTCACAGGCACCGTAAGGCGATGGTGAGCTGAGAGAAAATTTGAAATGAGAGAGTCTTATTGGTGAAAACCCTCACGGGCACCGTAAGGCGATGGTGAGCTGGGAGAAAAATTTGAAATAAGAGAGTCTTATTGGTGAAAACCCTTACGAGCACCGTAAGGCGATGGTGAGTTGAGAGTTGAACAAATGAGAGAGGCTTGACGGTGAAAACCCTTCGGGGCACTGCAAGTCGAATGAGGCTCATGACTTTACAAAGAAATTGGATCAGTGGAAGCCCGGTTTTGCAGTATGAAGACATGACATGAACTGAAAATATGATTGGTTGGACGGATTAGGCTGATCAATCCGAAATGCATGTCATGATTATTGGAGCTGGCCGCTTCCCTTAGATAAGTCTTCTTTTTCCAGTTTTCTTCATATAGTCATCTGTGTTCAAAATTTTCCTTTGCTCCTTTTGTCAAAAATCATTTCACTTTGCTCTTTGAGTCTATCTTTATGAGTCTCTTTTGAGTTAGACCTTGTTGACCAAGCAGGAAAGGATTTCAAAGCCTACTACCAGCTTCTAAATTGCACAAAGCGGAGTCCGGCCAGGCACATCACAATTGACTTGATTTAGAATAACAAGTATGGTAATAACTGAGGTACAGACAATCAAGTGAATCTTGAATTTTGAGAAAATACAAGGATTCAACAACTTTCACAAAAAGAACACAATGCAACAAGTGGGTGTGAGAGATTCAGGTTATGCAGAGGTTTTGTGGTCCAGTTCCACTTAAAAAGTCAAACAACTCCTTGCTATCCCGAAGCAGCTAATCAGAATGAAGCATGGCAGCGGCGGAAGCAGACACTCAATAATGATGTTACAAACTAACCACCACGTTTTCAAACTAACAAGATTTTATTTGTCTGAAACAGGGGCAAGAACATTTTTTTAATCTAGAGGGACCTCCCATGGAAAATCATGGTTCAGGGAGCAAGAAATTCTGTTCAGAATCCTCCAAGATGTGAGCATGGCTCAGTTTTCAGGACCCTCCTGGATAATGAGATTTAGTTTTTGGCAATCAGGTGCCCACCTGGATAACGAGGGAATATGATTCAAGTTTTAGCAATCAGGTGCCCACCTGGATAATGAGGGAATACAATTCAAGTTTTTGGTAATCAGGCACCCACCTGGATAAGGAGGGAATACAATTCAAGTTTTGGTAATCAGGCACCCATATAGATAATGAGGGAATACAATTCAAGTTTTGGTAATCAGGCAGCCACCTGGATAACGAAGGAATACAATTCAAGTTTTTGGTAATCAGGTGCCCACCTGGATAACGAGGGAATACAGTTTCAAGTTTTAGCAATCAGGTGCCCACCTGGATAACGAGGGAATACAGTTTCAAGTTTTAGCAATCAGGCGCCCACCTGAATAAGGAGGGAATACAATTCAAGTTTTGGCAATCAGGCACCCACCTGGATAACGAGGGAATACAATTTCAAGTTTTTAGCAATCAGGCGCCCACCTGGATAATAAGGGAATACAGTTTCAAGTTTTAGCAATCAGGCGCCCACCTAGATAATGAGGGAATACAATTTAAGTTTTGGTAATCAGGCACCCACCTGGATAATAAAGAAATACAATTCAAGTTTTGGTAATCAGACATCCACCTGGATAACGAGAGAATACAATTCAAGTTTTTGGTAATTAGGTGCCCACCTGGATAACGAGGGAATACAGTTTCAAGTTTTTGGCAATCAGGTGCCCACCTGGATAACGAGGGAATACAGTTTCAAGTTTTTGGCAATCAGGTGCCCATCTGGATAACGAGAGAATATGATTCAAGTTTTAGCAATCAGGTGCCCACCTGGATAATGAGGGAATACAATTCAAGTTTTTGGTAATTAGGCACCCATCTGGACAACGAGGGAATACAATTCAAGTTTTTGGTAATCAGGCACCCACCTGGATAATGAGGGAATACAATTCAGTTGTTGGTAATCAGGCGCCCACCTGGATAACGAGGGAATACAGTTCAAGTTTTAGCAATCAGGTGCCCACCTGGATAACAAGGGAATATGATTCAAGTTTTGGAAATCAGGCGTCCACCTGGAGAACAAGGGAATATATTTCAAGTTTTGGCAATCAGGCGCCCACCTGGATAACAAGGGAATACAATTCAAGTTTTGGCAATCAGACACCCACTTGGAGAACAAGGGAATTCTTTCAAAAGTTACTTCAATTTGCAAATTTAAGAAGCATCGGGAGCCCGCCTGAAGAACAGGGTCCATTTTTCAGTTTCATATTGAAGATCAAGTAGAGATTCAAGGAAGATTCAAGACAAGAAGTAGATAGGATCTTATATTTTTCTTTTACTTATGCTGTAATTTTTCCTTTTATTTTTGATGTAATGGCAGGAACCGCGGACCGGAACCTCGACAGCACTTCACTCGGCTCTCCACCTCGGTATACTCCATCGCTCTTCTCACTCCGAACTACACGTGGCCTGATTTCTTTATAGCCAAGGATATGTAGGCAGCTCAGACACCAGGGCTCGGTCACATTCTCTTTTCTTTAGTTTTTGTCTCTCTAAATAAGGGTCGAGTCAAAAAACATGTCTTGTTGTTCTTTGTCTGAAAACACTTTGTGTTTCCCGTCAAAGAGGGGCAGCTGTAGACATGTAATTTTTGACTCGCACAGTTTTAAAGTTAGTTTTAGTATTTTTATGTTTTAAAATATCTACTTGAGTTATTATGTAATTTTAGCCTATTTTATTTTTAATTTCAAATCATAAAATTAAAAAAAAAGAAAAAAAAAAAGAAAGAAAGTCTCAATTATCTTATCAGATATGTTTGTTTTTTGTTTTTATTTATTTAAGTTCATTAGTATTTTAATAGTAGTATTATGCTAAGTTTGTCATGGTTTTCATATGTTTATTTTTATTTTTAGTATAATCCTTGAAAAATACAAAAAATAATATATATATATATATATATATATATATATATAGTTTCATAGTATGATATATTTTACTTTAATTAATCGTAATTAATTTTAAAATATTTTTGTAAAGAAAAGGTTTAAGTTTTCTTAATTGGTAGATTTAAAAGGGTTAAAGCCCCAAATTGTGGTCCAATTTCGTGCTAGAAGAAGCCCAAATCTAGGCAGCCCGTCCCTTTCCACTTAACTCCACAGACCCGCCCCAAATACCCACCAACCCGCCCCATTTTCTGATTTAATCTCAGCCATCCATTCACCAAATCCAACGGTTCACCTTATTTCCCCCACACCAAATATAACCTCAATTTTTCCCAATCTAACCCTAAACCTAAAGATACAAGCTTCAGCCACACCCCTAACCCCCATCTCCATGCTATTGCCGCTTCCAACTCGCCCAAACTCGCCGGAATCGGGCGAGTTCACCCTCAACGAGTCCCATGGTCCCCCCCTCTCTTCTCTCCTTCTTCCACGTCACTCATTTCGTACAAATCTCATCATTTCAATCCGACTCACACAAATTTCTTCTTTTATTTTCCTTTTGTTTAAACACAAATCCGAGGCCCTTGAATAAATTTGGGAGAAATGGGAACCGTTGGATGAAGATTTTTGTCCTAAGTCTCCATTTTTCCGATTTTTGTTTGTGAAAGGGGGATTTTCAGATTTGATTTTGGGTCCCACATGATTTCTTGCTGAGGAATAAGAAGCTTCGAGAGAAGGATATATATTTGGAGCCTTTAGACAGAGAAAAGGGGAGGAGGGGAGATTGAGAAAAAGCACTTGAAGAAATTAGGGTTCTAGGGTTCTTGAGGCTTTCTTCTAATTCTTCCATTTTTATTTTTTTATTTTTCGCTTCCAGAAAATCAAAAAAAAATAAAACAAAAAAAATAAATTATTTTCAGTTTCTGTTTTCATTTTCCGTCATGGGATTCGATTGAAGCGTTATTGAGTGCTGAAGATTTGTTCGCCAGTCTAGGTGTTCGTGTCCGCGTTCCCTGAGCTGGCTTCCTCCTCTGTTGCTTCATTGTTGACTCTGGATTTTCAGTAGGTGTTTTCGTTCTCAAGTTCGTTACCAAATCCTCTTCTGTTGTAATCGATTCCTTCATAATTAATCGAAAGCTTAATTTCCAGGTTCGTCTTTATTCTCTTACTCTGTTAATGTTGATTCGAAGTATGATAAAATGGACTTAGAAGTTTGAATTTGCTTGACATGTTTTAGAGATAAATAATCGAATCTGGGCATTAACATAGACAATCTCATGATTTTCATATAGTATTAAGTCTGGATTAAGTTACACCATCATGTGTTCTGCTGTGTCCTGTGTATGCATACGTCTTATAATATTAGAATCTGTTCGAGTCTAACACGATCGACTAAAGTAGGATTCTGTTTGTGATTGAATGGATTCCTGAAATGTGCCACTCTGTTTGCTTTGTGTCGCTACGTGTGTCATTTTAGTCTTCTTTATTCTTCTCCGATGGACTCGTATAAAGGGTCAAATGACGCGGATATGTGTTTGAATTTATGGATCTATGTCACTTGTGCTATTAGAGATACTTGACGAGATAATCAGCATATGTTATGTGCTTTTTCTTTTTTCAAATCAGTTTTTGAAAGGCTTTTTAAGTTTGTGAACTCCAACTGTTTGCTTGTGGGATTTTAAGGTAAACGGGGAATTGTTGAATATTTCTTGACTTGATGGAGTACTTCTTGATTACTGGATAATGAAAGTTTGGTAGTATGAATCATTGGAGATTGCAATCATTTTCTTGCATTTGATTAATACACCTTCTGTTATTAAGGCCAGATTGAGGACTAGACTGAATTTTGTTGTTTAATAAATGGAGTCACTTTTTTTTTTAAATGAGATGTTGAGTAGTATAAATATTGATGTAGGTTTTCAATATATATTTTAGTTTGATTGAACTTTTTCTTGTTCTTTCTATTGAGATTTAGCCTGTGGAAAGATATTTGCCCATCAAACTTTTCTTGCCTTACTGTACCCCCTCACTTTTTTTGAATTAAAAGAAAGGAAAAGTGCATTTAGCTGAACCAGAATGAGCTAAGTAAGTTGAGCTAATTTGTTTAGCAATTCATATTGTCACATGTTGTGTGTTTCTCGTGCACCCTTTTAGCTCTTGAATTTGGTATCTTCGATTTTGTGGTGTTAGTTGTTTGGTTGTTATTTGCTCAAACATTGTTGTTGCTTTGCTGAAGTCACGCTCTTGTTTGTTTGATGAATTGGATTGTGGGAGTGGGAAAAGGCCGAGCCCATTAGTAATTGATTTGTTCATATCCTTTAGGAATTGGGGCTTGGTCAAATGCATGAAAGGAAAATTAAGAAGGGAATGAGCATGAAATTAATTTCTGTTTCTTTCAATTTTATTTATTTTACTTTCATTACATCTTCCGATAGGAGCATGCTTAGGCCGACAACATTTGGGTAGGCAAGCTTTAGGACTTTTTTTGTTAATTTAGTTAAATTTATTCGGGGAATGCCCCGAAGGACTTGTATATATTTTATTCTGGGGAATGCCTCGTAGTACTTGTATTTGAAGGCCAAAAGTACAACTTGCAGTAGTTTATTTTTATTAGGTGGGGACGACCTCGAGCCTTTTTGTGTGTTTATTTTTCTATGATTATTTTACCTCAATTCAAATAGTCTAAAAGCCAACTAGATCGAGTATGCAACCGTGACTTTCACGGGACTCGGGGAATGCCTAACACCTTCTCCCCGAGTCAAATGAACCCCCTTATCAAAATCTCTGATGTAGATTTAGTTTTAGAGTTCAAAGTGTTTTGAAATAAAAATAATTATTTTTGAAAAAACGATGACCTGATGTCAGGTGGCGACTCTGAGTTTTCCTTTTTGAATACAGTTTTTGTCACTTTTCAAATTGAAAACCCTTTTCATGCTTTTTACTAAATTTTTTTATTATTTTAAGAAGGTTTAGTGAGGTTTGGAATGAAAAAGGGGTGACAGGGTAAAAGTCAATTGGAGTCAAATGGGATTACAAAACCAAACTCAATGAGAATGGTGAAGTTGACAAGTACATGGCGCGTTTGGTGGCCAAAGAATATAAGAGTATGGTGTGGAGTACAAGGAGGTCTCCAGTAGTTAGACTTGATACCATTAGGTTGGTGGTAGCATTGGCAGCCCAAAACAACTGGCCAATTTATCAACTAGAAGTGAAATCGACCTTCTTACATGGCGAATTAAAAGAGCGGGTATATCTAATAGATCAACCCTCTGGATATGTGAAGCAAGGCAGGGAACATAAGGTTTATAGATTGAAAAAGGCATTGTATGGGCTAAAACAAGCTCCACAAGCTTGGTATAGTCGCATTGATGATTATTTCAATATGGCAGGTTTTAGAAAATGCCTATATGAGCATACGCTCTATTCAAAAATTGAAGATGGAAAGCTTGTCATTGTATGCTTATATGTAGATGATTTGATCTATACTGGAAAATCCTATATTGCTTAAAAATTTTAAGCAATCGATGTTGACTGAGTTTGGTATGTCGGATCTTTGCTTGATGTGTTATTTTCTGGGCATTAAAGTGAAGCAATCTTCTATCTGGAATTTTCATTTCTGGGCATCAAAATCTTCATTTTGATGAGGTTTGAAATGCCAAAGTGCAATTCTGCAGGGACGGGGCTGAAGTTGGAAAAAGATCTTACAGGGAAGAAGATTGACAGCACCTTCGACAAGAAGATAGTGGGGAGTTTGATGTATTTATTAGACCTGATATAATGTACTCTGTAAGCTGATACATAGAATATCCTAAAGAGAGAGACTCACTTGTTGGCATTCTCAACGTACTATTGATTTTGTCATTTTGTACAAGAAAGAAGGAAAATCAGATTTAATCGACTCTACAGAGCGATTTTGCTGGAGATAGGAAAGCACATTAAGTTATGTCTTTATGTTTGGATCAGGTGCAAACACATGGATATTTTCTAACTCTAGCTAGTATGAAGCTCCGAGTGATTGTGTGCATGAACCACACTCCTGTACAAGCTAAGTACCATTAGATTCAGTCCGATTGTATTTCTTTCAATGGATCCACCGAGTTATATCTAGCAGGGTCTTTATTTCTGAGGATCAAAATTAGCTACTTAGTTCCAACATCAAAAAACTTGTAACCATGAGGATGGAATATATAATGGATGATATACCACACTAACATTAGCGTCTTGTAGAACCAACTGCATGGTTCAGTTGAAGGGTACTCCCTCCGTCCCAATTTATGAGGCGGTGATTGTTTGACCAAAAAGAGTTAAGCTTTTTGTTAAACTAATTAATGAAAAAAAATAGAGAATAAATCTTAGTCAAGGATAATTAACTCTAGATCTAAACACATCGAATAAGATATAATCAAGCTTATAAACTTTATAAGATATCAAATGTAAATGATAGGCTTACATTCTTGACATATTATCCCATGATGTAGTTATATAGACGGAAAAGATGGAATGCCATCGACAATGACGAGATCTATCTTTATTGATTCAATAATCACTATTACAGAGATTTGTATTCACTATCTAAACCTTTTCTTGGTTTTCTTCCCTTTGTCTTTTTAGGAGAGAAAGCCACCTTTTTAAGAAGTCCTCTCTTCCTATTTATAAGGGATATCCCTAGAAAACCCTAAAAAAAAAATACAATTAGAGGGAATATCCAGAAGAATATATTCCCTTTGAAGATTCCAAAGCAAAACTAGTTGTTACATCTATCTGCTCGGCCTCGGCCTTATAGATCACTACTCGACCTCGGCCTTATACATCACTGCTCAGCCTCGGTCTTATAGATCACTGCTCGGCCTCGGCCTTATTGATCACTTCGATTCGCAGGTTACTCATGACAATTATTTCCGCAAGTCGAATTTCTCTGATTTGATTTTGACCCATACAAGAATCAAACAAGTTTTTCTTTGATAGGGATTTTTTCATATGTGTATAATATTTTTTACGTAGTTTCCAACTATATAAATTTTATTTAAAAAAACTCATAGATTTTATGTCTAAATTTACTGTCAAAATGTAAAAGTTTTACTCTCGAAATCCGAATTACACCAGATAAATTGGGACAGGAGTATTTACTAACGCCAGGCATATTTCGAGAAGTTCTAAGGATGTCTGTAAGTGGAGGTGATGGTCGCTAGCCTTTCTTATGAAATAGTAGTTTGTACTGTAAAAGAAAACTAACATGGTAAGGGGAAATTTTAGCTGATCTGACTTGGAAATGGAAATTCTGGTAACTGATATATCAGTTACCGACGTACTGTATTTTCAGCAAATTAACACGAAAATTTATGCATATTTTTGTTACAAAATTTGGTTTTGTGATTTCCTGCGACAGATTATTAGTTCGATGATCATCCCAGAATTATAGAAGGTTCACACCTTAGAGATATTTGTCACATATGCTATCTTGCCAGACAAAAATAAAATAAAGAAACAGTATAACTCATAAATCGAGTTATTCGAATTGTTTAAGAAAAAATAATCAAGATTTCCGCAAAACATAGAGAGAAAAAAAGAAGAGAAAATCGATCGAATAAGCAGCATTTACCGTTTACTTACTCTTTACTTTATTTTGGGCTAAATGTGTTTTAGTTTTTCTTTTCACAAGTTAACAAGGGTAGAGAAATTATGATTTTCCAATAATGGCCAGGAGGTAATAAATTCGATTAGGATGGACGCAAATAATTTTGCAACAATGACCGGGAGGTAATAAATTTGATTTGTATGGATAATATTTGCGCACCTCTACCATAGATATTGTGAAACAAACATGCATGAAATACATGGTTAAGATTAATGTCATTGATTGAGAAGCTTTTAGTATCTTTCTTTTCTTTTTTTCTTCTTAATTCTCCATTTCTTTGAAGCTAAAACGCATGAAAATCACGCATAGTCCATTTTTTCTTTGCTTTCGCTCACAATGATTCCTATTACTTTAATAGTTTAGCTAATGTCACATACCATGTATAAAAAAATATACACTATTATATTACTTAAAAAATACCTACATGCTTATCCATGGTAAGTGGAATTTGTAATTTTAAAAGTAAAGCAACCTTTGATGACAACGGGTAAAATAACATTGAGAGTGCACAAGTACTTTACACTTATCAGTAAATATAAGTTAATCCTTACTTTAATTGCAAACTCAAAATCATTTCACTGTCCACCTTTGAGATTAATCTTATGGGAATGTACCCAAAAATGCTACTACTTATTTACCAACAACTAGCTATTTAATCATGTTATCAAAATAATTATCAATGATATACAACATTCAAAAAATATAGGTAAAAAAATGATTTTTTTTTTAAAAAATGAGTACTGTTGCGATTCGTTAAAAACACAATTTTGACGAAGTTTGAAGGTGAGTTAAACTAGGTTGGAGTCAAAATTCATTACCAAATGATATACAATTTTTTTTTTAAAATTGGCAAAAGAGGATTTTTTTTTTCACTACGTGTGGTTGGAATTTGTTGAAAACATATAAATAAGGCAATATATAAAATTTGAGCAATATTAGAGGTGATTTAGTTTGGTATCAAAATTCTTAGTTAAAATCAAGTTGAAAAAATTCTTTTGTGACACATGTATCATGCATGTATCTCACACACAGGTATACATGGATATACATGTGATACATATTTAATACACATATAATACATGTGATACAAAAATGATATACATAACGCATATCATCTTTTACTTCGAATTTTCAATTCAAACTATCTCAAAACTCCACCAAATCATCCCAAAATTGAGATTCAAACTCTTTTAAGATGTACCCAGTCTATTCCAACAACACCCACTCAAGATAAATTTTGATTTCGAAAACCCAAATTTTTGAATTTGAGCTTTGTATGGGTCAAAATTAAGTCTACTTTAGCGAATGCAGACGGACGAGCTGAGCCCAGGGTTGAAATCAAGCATGGTTCAGCGGCGAGGAGTCGCTCAGAGAGAGAGAGAGAGAGAGAGACCAGCACCGAGGTCGAGTAGAGAACAAACGGTTGCAACTGTTAGAATATTCCTAGGATTATGAATAGGAATATTCCATTGAATATTCTCCCATTTATACTTTTTTAGGATTTTCTAGAGATATCCCTTATAAATAGGAAGAGAGAGGAAACAAAAGGGAGGAGGGAACTTTTATGAAAGATCACCTTGTAAAGAGTTGACTATCAAGAATATACAAAAAGCCTATCTTGTCTCCTCTGTTTGATTCCATTACAAAACATTCCTTTTTTATTCACAAGATCCAAGAACACGTTGTTTATTCCCATAAGTTTGCTGTCACATGCTATAGTCAGAAGAAGAAATCATCCATCCCACTCAACACTTGGGTAACAAATTCCTTCTTATTACATTTAATATCATTTGTCATATTTATTGCATGTCTTCATCCTCATATTTATTAAGAGTCATTGAGCATTAACTTAGCATCCATTGACTTGAGCACGGTCCCATACCCTCCAAGTTGCTGAAATTTAGATCTGGGATTTATTACTTTTAACTTAGATTCACCCTTTGTCTATTTATTAAATTGATTCAACAAAAAAGGCTTAAAACTTTTTGGTCGAACAATGTGATGACCCAAAAGGTCATCACCTATTTTTTAAAATGAATTTTGCGTTTTGAGGCCTTAAAAACCTCTTTTAGTCTCACCTCAATTTGCGTGCATAATCCGGACGTGTATTCGGAAAGCCAATATGTGAAAATCTATGAAAAATGATAAATTTTGACTTTAATATGAATTAATTTGATTTCGGTCAATATTTTGGATAAACGGACCCGGACCCGTGATTTGACGGTCCCGGAGGGCCCGTAAAAAAATATGGGACTTGGGCGTATGCCCGAATCGAATTTCGAGGTCCCACGCCCGAGAAATAAATATTTTAAAGAAAATTGTTTTTTTAAATTATTTATGAGATTTCGAAGAGAATTGTGATTAGAACTTGATGGTATCAGACCTGTATTTTGGTTCTGGCGTCCGGTACAGGTCTTATATGTGATTTAAGATAAGTCTGTGAAGTTTGGTAAGAAACGGACTTGAAACGACGTGAATCGGATCATTTTGAGAAAATTGAAAATTTGAAGTTCTTAAGGAAATTTCATGATTTTGATGCTAAATTCATAGTTGTTGATGTTATTTTAGTGATTTGAATGCACTAACGAGTCTGTATGATGTTTTTAGGTTGGTGTGCATATTTGGTTTGGAGCCCCGAGGGCTCGGGTGAGTTTTGGATAGGACACGAAGTGGATTTTAGACTTGGTGAATTGCAGGTTTTAGCTAGTGTGTCTAGGCCTGCAGGCTTCGCATTTGCGAAGCCTGGCTCGCAAATACGATATCGCAAATGTGAGGGCTGTGTCGCAATTGCGAAATCAGCCCAGGCCAGCCCATCTCGTAAATGCGAGGTTTTTGATCGCAAATGCGATTTCCCCATTTTCAGCCAACAGTCGCAAATGCGACACAGTGTTCGCAAATTCCATCTCGCAAATGCGATAACCCCTTCACAAAAGCGAACATAGCAGGGGTCGGGGTTCGCTGCAACCTGCAACCTTTTATACTTAGCCAAAAAACAACCATTTTCTCCTCTTTTCAAAATACAAACTTCCTAGGGCGATTTTTCAAGAATAACTCTTCTTTCAAATCGATTGTAAGTTAATTTTAACTCATTTTCTTCAATCATTAACATCTTTTAACATGATTTCAACTCAAAATCAATGATTTTCATGGGAAAAATTGGGTGTTTTGGGTAGAACCTATGTTTTTAAAAAATTGGGGATTTGGACCTCGATTTGAGGTCCGATTTCAAAACAAATTATACATTTAGGTTCGTGTGGAATGGGTAATCGGATTTTGGTTCGAACCTCAGGTTTTGACCATGTGGGCCTGGGGGCAATTTTTGACTTTTGGGTAAAACTTGGGAATACTCATTTTCATGCATTGGAGTTGATTCATTTAGCGTTTATTGATGTAATTAAGTAACTTGTGGCTAGTGTCGAGCGAATTAGTTGTGGAATCAAGGGGTAAAGCGATAGTTGAGATGTAAATTGTGTCTATGGCATCGAGGTAAGTGTTTGGTCTAACCTTAGCTTGAAGGATTAGGAGTCGTGTCTTATTCGCTACGTGTTAATTGTGGAGTACGCCGTATCGGCATGGTGATGAGAATATATACGTTGGTGTCAAGCATGCCCGTGAGTCTTGTATTGTAATTGTTATAACTCCATTGTGGTTTATTGCGCTTCACATGTTATTATCATTATTGTTCCCTTGTCGGGATGTTATTATCATTACTGTTCCCTTGCCGGGGTATTATTATTATTATTATTATTATTATTATTGTTCCCTTGCCGGAATGTTATTGTCATATTATTGTTCCCTTGCCTGGATTTTTGTTTTGATATTATTGTTCCCTTGACGGGACCCTTTTGTGATAGGTGTTGATAAAAGAAATGGGAGAGCGTTGCACGCCTGCAACAAGATATATGAAATGGGATCGGGTTGCACGCCTGCAACAAGATATCTGAAATGGGATCAGGTTGCACGCCTACAATGAGATATGTGAAATGGGATTGGGTTGCACGCCTGCAACGAGATATCTGAAACGGGATTAGGTTGAATGCTTGCAATGAGATATATGAAATGGGATCGGGTTGCACGCCTGCAACGAGATATGTGAAATGGGATCGGGTTGCACGCCTGCAACGAGATGTGAAATGAAAGTGAAATCTGCCTTTGTTTTCCTTATCCTTATTAGTAATTGGATTCTTGGTTTCTTTTCTCCTGATATTCTGTTGTTACCTGTTATTTCCCCGAAGCATGTTTCCCCCTCCCATCTTTAACTGAAATTATTTGCGTTTATTTTTCCGTTGTATATGATTTAACTACACAGGTTAATTTGGTAGTCTGGTCCTAGCCTCGTCACTACTACACCGAGGTTAGGCTAGGCACTTACTAGCACATCGGGGTCGGTTGTGCTGATACTACACTCTACATTGTTTGCACATACTGATACCGGAGCGCTTAGACCGTAGTGAAGGTGCTGTCTTCAGTACACACAGGCGACCCGAGGTAGCCCTGCAAACGTCTGCGGGCCTTGGCATCACCTCATATCTTCCTTTATTCCTGTTTCTTTCATGTATTTTCAGAGACAGTGTTGTATTTATTTATTTCGGGCCTTTATTTGTAGTGCTCTTAGACCGTCTGTGAAACTGTGACTCCAGTTCTGGGAAGTTTTTGGTTAAACAGTTGTATTGGATTCATGTTCAGCTAGTTTATTATTTTTCTTCCGCTTAAGTTAAATTTCGTTGTTTAAAAGCTAGTGCTTCATAATTGTTAAAGAATATAAGATGGGTAAAAAGGTAATATGTTCAATAATTGGCTTGCCTAGCTCACATTAGTAGGCGCCATCACGACTCTCGAAGGTGGGGAAAATCGGGTCGTGACAAGTTGGTATCAGAACTCTAGGTTACATGGGTCTCACAGTTCACAAACAAGCTTAGTAGAGTTTGAGGGATCGGTACAGAGACGTATGTATTTATCTCCCAGAGGCTATAGAGTTAGGAAAAACTTCACATTTATTCTCTCATATCGTGCGATTTGGTTTGTCATTGCTAATTAAATCTCTACTCTATTCTTTTGTAGATGGAGAGAACACACACTTCCTCTTCCACTAACTAGCAGCCCGAGCCCCTAGCAGTAGCTCCCACGAGGGGCAGAGGGCGAGGGCGAGGCCGAGGCCGTACTAGAGGATGAGGTAGGGGCAAAGCTCAGCCCAAAGTAGCAGCACCAGCGGCGGAGCCTCAGGTTGACTTTGATGATGAGGTTCCGGCCCAGACAGTTTCGGTGGGCCCAACTCAGGTCAGAGAGGTTTATTGCTACCCCTGTACTCCACGATGCTCTGGTCCGACTAGTGGGCCTTATGGAGAGTGTCACCCGGGCTGCTTGCTTCCTATAGCACCAGTCGTTTCTCAGGATGGAGGAGGAGCCCAGACTCCCGCTGCTCGCACTTCGGAGCAGGTAGCTCCCCAGTTCCAGACTCCAAAAGTTTAGCCAGTTGGAGCAGTTCAGTTGGGTGCGATAGCTCAGACCGGTGATGGAGTAGCTATATCTACCGATGCTTTGTGGAGGTTGGACAGGTTCACCAAGCTCTTCACTACTACTTTCAGCGGTGCATCTTCTAAGGATCCCCAGGATTATCTAGAAAACTGTCATGAGGTTCTCAGGAACATGGGAATAGTGGAGACCAATGGGGTCGATTTTGCTACTCTTTGCTTGTCTGGATCCTCCAAGACTTGGTGGAGAGATTATTGCTTGGCTAGACCAACCGGATCACTAGCTTTGACTTGGTAGCAGTTTACCCAGTTATTTCTGGAGAAGTGTCTCCCTATTACTTAGAGAGAGATCTATTTGAGGCAGTTTGAGCATCTCCAGCAGCGTTCTATGACTGTTACTTAGTATGAGACCAGATTCATCGACTTGGCTCGTCATGCTCTTATCATACTTCCCACTGAGAGAGAGAGGGGGTGAGGAGGTTCATTGAGGGACTTATCCAGCCTATTCCACTTCATATGGCCAAGGAGACTGGGAGTGAAATTTCTTTCCAGGAGGCGGCCAATGTGGCCAGGAGAGTTGAGATGGTTCTATCGCAAGGAGGTGGTCAGGGGTCTAACAAGAGGCCTCGTCATTCCAGCTGAATCAGTGGTACATCATCTAGAGGCAGAGATTCATATGGTAGAGGCCATCCTCCTAGGCCTTTTCAGTCAGCACTTCAAGTTTCTCATGGTGCTTTAAGTGGTCGTGCTTCTCATATGCAGTATTCTGATCAGCAGACCTATAGTGCACTACCAGCTCCTATCAGTGCACCGCCGCTTCAGAGTTTGCAGGGTCGTCAGCCCCAGCAGCCGAGGGCTTGTTTTACTTGTGGCAACACGAGGCACATGGCTAGATATTGCCCTTGAGCATCGAGCAGTTCTCAGCAGCAGGGTTCCTATGCTATGGTTCAGGCACCAGGTGTTCCACAGCTCACCTAGCCAGCTACAGGTGGGGGTAGAGGTGATAGAGGTGGAGGTAGAGGTATTAGAGGTGGAGCTCAGGCTGCTAGAGGTGGAGGCCAGCCAGTAGCAGGCCATCCTAGAGATGTAGTTCATGGTGGTGGGGCCCAGCCCCGATATTATGCTCTTCCATCCAGGCCCGAGGCTGAGGCTTCTAATGCAGTTATCACAGGTACGGTTCTGGTTTGTAGTAGGGATGCTTCAGTGTTTGATTCAGGATCTACGTACTCCTATGTGTCATCTTATTTTGCACCGTACCTGGTCATGCCTAGTGATTTTTTGAGTGCTCCTGTTTATGTATCTACACTGGTGGGTGATTCTATTGTGGTAGATCTAGTCCATCGTTCATGTGTAGTTGTAATTGGAGGTCTTGAGACTCGTGTAGATTTGCTTCTTCTGGACATGGTTTATTTTGATTTCATATTGGGGATGGACTGGTTATCACCTTATCATGCTATCTTGGACTGTCATACCAAAACTGTGACCTTAGCCTTGTCGGGTTTACCTCGTTTAGAGTGAAGAGGGACTCCTGGTCATTCTACTTATAGTGTTATCTCCTATATGAAGGCTCAGCGTATGACCGAGAAGGGGTGTTTGGCCTATGTTCATGATTCTAGTGCTGAGGTTCCTTCTATTAATTCTGTACCCGTTGTTCGTGAGTTTCGTGAGGTATTTCCTTCGGACCTAACGGGTATGCCACCCGACAGGGATATTGACTTTCGCATTGATTTGGCTCTGGACACTCAGCCCATTTTTATCCCGCAGTATCGTATGACCCTGCTTGAGTTGAAAGAGTTGAAGAAACAGTTGCAAGACTTACTTGAGAAAGGTTTCATTAGACCTAGTATTTCGCCTTGGGGTGCCACAGTGTTGTTTGTTAAGAAGAAGGACGGATCGATGAGAATGTGTATTGATTATCGGCAATTAAATAAGGTTACAATCAAGAATAAGCATCCATTGCCGATGATTGATGATTTGTTTGATCAGCTTCAGGGGGCTAAGATATTTTCAAAGATTGACTTGAGTTCGGGCTACCATCAGTTGAGGATTAGGGCATCCGATGTCCCTAAGACAGCTTTCCGCACTCGGTACGAGCATTATGAGTTCTTGGTAATGTCATTTGGGTTGACCAATGTCCCAACAGCTTTTATGGATTTGATGAACCGAGTGTTTAGGCCCTATTTGGATTCGTTCGTGATAGTCTTCATTGATAATATTTTGATCTATTCCCGCAGCCAGGAAGAGCACGAGCAGCATCTGTCACACCTCCTTTTTCACTACATTCGTAAGGGCGTAAAGGAGTTTTTCCAATTAAAGGACAATCGGAATGGGATTTGATTATTAATTATTCAAAGTCGCCACTTGGGATATTAATGGTGTCCCAAGTCACTGATTGAATCCCGAACCGAGGAAAAATATGACTCTGTTAACAGTCCACGAACCAGAAATCCGAGTAGGGAATTCTGTTAACCCGGGAGAAGGTATTAGGCATTCCCGAGCTCCGTGGTTCTAGCACGGTCGCTTAACTGTTGTATTTAATTTTATCTGATTTTAATACATGCTTGCTTATGTGCCTTTTATTAATCTTACACCGCTTATATTATAATTATTTTTTAAAGAATTGCGACGTCATGAAAACGCATTTCGAACCACGTCGCAATCAATGCACCCGCAGTTATCAACACATTTTGACTTCGTCGAGATTTGGATTTGAGTCGCATCAATGCGCACCCGAGTTTAAAGAAGGTTATTTAATTAAACTGTGCCTAAAGATACTAACATAGTGTTACTTTGGTGAAAAGCCATGAAATTCGCTAAATGGCCATCCACAAATTCTAAATATTTTGATAACTATTTACTAAGGGCTCCACATTTATAAGAATTACGATGTCGCGAAAACGTGTTTCGAACCACGTCGCAATCAATGCACCCACAGTTATCGACACATTTCAGCTTCATCGAGATTTGGATTTGGGTAACATCAATGCGCACCCGAATTTAGGAAGGTAATTTTATTAAGAGCGCGTTCAAAGCAACTACGCGTTTGCACTTTGTGAGGGCCATGGAATTTCAACTAAATGGCACACCTCGATTTCTAAGGGAATAAAATTAATTGAGTGAGGGCCACGCAATTGTCCTTCTGTTCGACATGGCACACCTCAAATTGTCCCAAAGGGGTGTACTTAATTAAAGCAGCCTATGAATGTTCATGAATTGTTCTTCTCTTTTGCTTTGAAATTTATCGTAAAGCATGATTTATAGAAGCTGAAATGGTGGGAAACCATATTAAAAAGAAAATTACTTCTGATCATACGGAATTGCCCAAGCATTTTTCGAACAGATTGTCTCTAGCCTACTACCTCTAACCATTGGCAAGCACAAAACGAGGTATTAATTAGTACTACTAAGACGAACGGAAATAGTAGGGTAACAAATCATGATTCCCCTTTATATATTTTGAGTTCGTAAAAAAAAAATTGAGCCACAGGTAAAACATTCTAGCTACAGATGATGAGATCCAAAAACAAACCAGCTGCTCTAAAATCAAGCATACCATTTTAATCCTAAAATCAACAAAACCACACCATGAACCACATAAAACATCAGAGAACAAACTCCACCATGTATATACGAACAAATTTCAGCAAATTCATAGCACATGGATGCCTGAACAACATTTACATTTCGAGATTGAGATAAATGCCTCTAAACATCATCCGAGACAAACTTGAATAGCCAAAGAAAGGCGAGAGGAAAGCTGCAGCTTAACAAAACAGAACCACCGAAGAACAACTCACACAACTGAACCTCAAACTTAAATTTTAAGTCCAAACAATTGAAACAAACAGACCTGGACCATAAAAAAAATCACTTAACGCGAAACTAACACGAGTTCAAGCTGGTCTTTAGCTAAATCAGTAGCATATATCAACAAAAACCTAAAACTGAAAAGAAGAACCCAGAGAATATAGTCCTATTCTGGAAGAATGACAGGATGAAATAGACATATCAAACAGTGCTTATGGAAACTCGTCGCGAGCTTATACGAGCAACCTGAACCCAAACACTTACAACAAGCTCTAAAGAACCCATTACTGAACTATGGATTATTTGAACAATAATAAGTTTCTTTTATCAGATAGCTAATCAAACTGATTCCAACAGCAAATGACGTGTTTCACTGACTCAAACGACCAAGAATCAAATCTAACTTTGATCAAACGCATTTATCAAACAATCAGATTCGTACCAGTATTGTAGGGCAGACAATTTCAGAGTTCAATTCATATGTAAGCTAAACTAAACAGAACCAAAATAAACATGAACACATTGTTCATTTGAAGTCGACGACACTTGATTCAGAATATTCTTCAAGCTTGAATAACTGTCAAGGCATGTGGGGAATGAAAGACGACTATTCAATTCGACTTCTACTAACTGAAAATACACCAATACATCAGACTACTGAGAATGAATTCATTCAACATGAGATTCGATCCCAGCACAAACAGAGCATTCGAGACAGAAATACATAGTTCAAAGCACTAAAACAAAACAGAATCGCAAGAACAGAGAGACGAAGATTGAACCTGAAATTTCGAATCTCTTTTGATAACAGAATCGAAGGACATTACACGATTTCGACTCCAAACTATCAGCAGTAAAATAACAAAAGGTTCGAAACACAACCAAGTCAGTAGCAAAGGCGAGCAACAATCAGAAGTTTAGACAGCGACGAACTCAGCAATTCTCAAACGAGATCCATTTGTAAACCAACTCCATCACACGCCGATTAAACCAGAGACGATATGCGAAGAAATCGAAACTTTTTTTCTATATTTGTTTCATTTTGTTTTTACTCTAACGAAGAGAAATGAAAATCTGGGACCATTTTTTTTTTGTATTTTTGAGATTGAAGACTAAAAGAAAATCCGAAACCATGAGGGTTCGGTATCAATCAATAATGCCGAGAATCAGAAAAACCAAATAGAAATTAGAAATCCAACCTCTGAACCTATTTTTCCCCCTCTCAAAGAATCGGATTCAGCCCTTTTATGAAACGAATCCCTGATGAATGTGGGGCTCGGATTGAACGAAACCAATCTAATGCCTCACATTCATCCAACAAATCGTCTCTAGGACCTTCCAATCGCGTGCTTCCTCTCAAAATCGAGCGAGTGAACAGAAGCGAATCTTGGCATCAGAAAATCTGTTAGCAACAGCAAGAGGATAGGTAGAGAGACGCGTGGGTTGTGTATTTGAGGCTCACTCGCTTGGAATTTGGATGGAATTTGGGGCTGGATTCGGGTAGAGAAGAGGAGCAGTACTACAGCCTCTGCGTATTAGGGATTTAAGTCTTGGTTTTCTTTTGATTGTGCATTATTTAGGGGACGGTTCGGGTCGGACCACCGGGGTTGGGTGGGTTTAGCAGCTGTTAGGCATGGGTACAGGATTGGAAGGGAATGGGCTGGGATATTAATTGGCCCAAATCATGGGCAACCCTTCTCTTTAATGCTTTCCTTTCTTTTCCCTTATTTCTTGTATTTCAATTTGTATATATATTTTTTAAAATTTTATAAAATTGTAAAAATTAAAATAAAGTCCTAATATATTTCAAAATTAAACTAATTAATTCCTAAAATTATTTTAAAAACTAATCCGGGATGAATTCGCAGTTAAACAATTAAAAATGCAAAAGTAGACTATTTTTGTTATTTTCCATATGTTCTATTATAAAACAAATTAATCCCTGATTAATACTAACATATGAAATTAGATCCTAAATGAAAAAATGCATATTTTTGTATTTTATATGAATTGATCATGCACAAATAAAATGCAACAATTATCAGAGAATGACACCAAGATGCACAAAAATTGTAAAAATCAAGACAAATTATTTTGTTTGGGATTTTGGGAATTATTCATATGTAGGGCAAAAATCATGCGCTCACAGCTCTAAGAGTGGTTCTTCAAACTTTGAGGTATAGTCAGTTGTATGCTAAGTTTTCGAAGTGTGAGTTCTGGTTGAGTTCAGTTGCATTCCTGGGTCATGTTATATCAGCAGAGGGTATTCAGGTTGATTCGAAGAAGATTGAGGCAGTCAAGAACTGGCCTAGACCAGCATCAACTATAGAGGAGTTTCTTGGGATTGGCAGGCAACTATCGTTGATTCGTGGAGGGGTTCTCATCTATCGTAGCCCCGATGACCAGGTTGACCCAAAAGGGTGCCCAGTTCAGATGGTCGGACGAGTGTAAGACAAGCTTTCAGAAGCTCAAGACAGCTCTAACTACGGCACCGGTGTTGGTTTTGCCCACAAGTTCAGGGCCATATACAGTTTATTATGATGCATCTCATATTGGGCTTGGTGCGGTGTTGATGAAGGATGGCAAGGTCATTGCCTATGCTTTGCGATAGTTGAAGATTCATGAGAAGAACTATCCGGTTCATGATTTGGAGTTGGCAGCCATTGTTCACGTGTTGAAGATTTGGAGGTATTATCTATATAGCGTGGCATGTGAGATATTCACGGATCACAAGAGCCTGCAGTATTTGTTCAAGCAGAAGGAGCTAAATTTGAGGTAGAGGAGGTGGTTGGAGATATTAAAGGACTATGATATCACCATCTTATATCATCCGGGAAAGGCCAATGTGGTGGCCGATGCTTTGAGTAGGAAGTCAGCCAGTATGGGCAGTCTTGCTTATATTCCGCCGGTGAGAGACCGCTTGCTTTGGATGTTCAGGCTTTGGCCAATCAGTTCGTGAGGTTGGATGTTTCTGAGCCCAGCCATGTGTTAGCTTGCATCGTCGCTCGTTCTTCATTATTGTAGTGTATACGAGATCGACAGTATGATGATCCTCATTTGTGTGTCCTCAGAGACACGGTGTATCACGGAGGTGCCAAGTAGGTTACTTTAGGTGATGATGGAGTTTAGAGATGGCAGGGTCGAATTTGTGTACCTAATGTGGATGGGCTTCGAGAGTTGATTTTAGTGGAGGCCCACAGTTCCCGGTACTCTATTCATCTGGGCACTGCTAAGATATATCAGGATTTTCGGCAGCATTATTAGTGGCAGAGAATGCATAAGGATATCATTGCATATGTGGCTCAGTGTTTGAATTGTCAGCAGTTAAGTATGAGCATCAGAGGCCTGGTGGTTTGTTCCAGAAGATTGAGATTCCTGAGTGGAAGTGGGAGCAGATCACTATGGACTTCGTTGTTGGACTCCTACGGACTCAGAGGAAGTTCAATGCACTGTGGGTTATTGTTGATAGGCTGACCAAGTCAATGCATTTCATTCCTGTGGCAGTCTCCTATTCTTTCGAGAGGTTAGCTGGGATCTATATCTGGGAGATTGTTTGTCTTCATGGTGTGCCCGAGTCTATCATTTTGGATCGAGGTACGCACTTTATTGCATTTCTGGAGAGCAGTTCAGCGAGAGTTGGGCATACGGGTTGGGTTGAGCACAACATTTCATCCTCAAACGGACGGGCAGTCCGAGCAGACTATTTAAATTTTGGAGGATATGCTCCGAGCTTGTGTCATTGACTTTAGAGGCTTGTGGGATCGGTTTTTGCCTTTAGCAGAGTTTGCTTACAACAACAGCTACCAGTCGAGTATTCAGATGGCTCCATATGAGGCTTTGTATGGTAGGTGGTGTCGGTCGCCAGTTTGGTGGTTTGAGCTGGGGGAGGCTTAGTTGTTGGGTACGGATCTGGTTCAGGATGCCTTGGACAAGGTCAGTATTATTCAGGATAGGCTTCGTACAGCTTAGTCCAGGCAAAAAAGTTATGCCGACCGCAAGGTTCGTGATTTGACATTCATGGTCTGTGAGCGGGGATTGCTTCGAGTGTCGCCTATGAAGGGCATGATGAGATTTGGGAAGAAGGGCAAGCTTAACCCTAGGTTGATTGGCCCGTTTGAGATTCTTGATCGAGTGGGAGAGGTGGCTTATATACTTGCATTGCCACCAAGCTTATAAGTCGTGCATCCAGTATTTCATATGTCCATGCTTCAGAAATATCACGACGATCCATCCCATGTGTTAGATTTCAGCACTATCCAGTTGGACAAGGACTTGTCTTATGAGGAGGAGCCGGTAGCTATTCTGAACCGGCAGGTTCGTCAGTTGAGATCGAAGAATTTTCCTTCTGTTTGTGTTCAGTGGAGAGGTCAGCCTGCTGAGGCATCGACCTGGGAGTCCGAGTCCGATATGCGGAGCCGTTATCCCCATCTTTTCCCTGACTCAGGTACTTCCTTCTTATGTCCGTTCGAGGATGAACGGTTGTTTGGGGCATCACTTATTTTTTAAATGAATGTTGCATTTCGAGGCCTTAAAAACCTCTTTTAGTCTCACCTCGATTTATGTGTGCAGTCCGGTCACGTAGACGGAAAGCCAATATGTGAAAATTTGTAAAAAAAAGTGATAAATTTTGACTTTAAAATGAATTAATTTGACTTCGATTAACATTTTGGGTAAACGGACCTGGACCCGTGATTTGACAGTCACGGAGGGCCCGTAGGAAAATATGGGACTTGGGCGTATTCCCAAAATCAAATTCCGAGGTCCCAAGCCTGAGAAATGAATTTTTTAAAGAAAATTATTTTTTGAAATTATTTATGAGATTTGGAAATGAATTGTGATTAGAACTTGATGGTATAGGGCCCGTATTTTGGTTCCGGCAACCAGTACAGGTCTTATATGTGATTTAAGATAAGTCTGTGAAGTTTGGTAAGAAACGGACTTGAAACGACGTGAATTGGATCATTTTGAGAAAATTGGAAATTTTAAGTTCTTAAGGAAATTTCATGATTTTGATGTTAAATTCATAATTTTTGATATTATTTTAGTGATTTGGATGCACGAGCGAGTCCGTATGATATTTTTAGGTTGGTGTGCATGTTTGGTTTGGATCTGCGAGGGCTCGGGTTAGTTTTGGATATGCCACAGAATGGATTTTAGACTTGGTGAATTGCAGGTGTTAGCTGGTGTGTTCAGGCCTGCAGGCTTTGCATGGCTCGCAAATGTGATATCGCAAATGTGAGGGTTGTGTCGCAATTGCGAAAGAAGCCCAGGCCAACCCATCTTGCAAAAGCGAACATAGTAGGGGTCGGGGTTCACAATTCCCATACCTGCAACTTTTTATACTTAGCCGAAAATCAACCATTTTTCACCTCTTTTCAAAACACAAACTCCCTAGGGCGATTTTTCAAGAACAACTATTCTTCCAAATCGATTGTAAGTCAATTTTAACTCATTTTCTTCAATCATTAACATCTTTTAACATGATTTTAACTCAAAATCAATAATTTTCATGGGGGAAATTGGGTGTTTTGGGTAGAACCTGGGTTTTTCAAAAATTGAGGATTTGGATCTCGATTTGAGGTCTGATTTCAAAACAAATTATATATTTGGGTTCGTGGGGGAATGGGTAATCGGATTTTGGTTCGAACCTCGGGTTTTGACCATGTAGGCCTAGGGCGATTTTTGACTTTTGGGTAAAACTTGGGAAAACTATTTTCATGCATTGGAGTTGATTCATTTAGCGTTTATTGATGTAATTAAGTAACTTGTGGCTAGATTCGAGCGAATTGGTGGTGGAATCAAGGGGTAAAGTGATAGTTGAGACGTCAATTGTGTTCGTGGCATCGAGATAAGTGTTTGGTCTAACCTTAGATTGAGGGATTATGAGTAGTGTCTTATTTGCTACGTGTTAATTGTGGAGTACGGCGTATAGGCATGGTGACGAGTATCTATACGTTGGTATCAAGCATGCCCGTTGTAAGCACGTGATTTTTGCTTTACGAGCAATCGCTCCAAAAGAAAATAAAAATAGTAACAAATGGTTTCGCTGTACAATTGTTCGAGTTTTCGTGACATGTGTTGTTAGTCATTTGTGGATCTGTCCATTTTTGCATTTAATCATTAACAAACAAAAATACAAAATATGTATGTTAGGATGATTAAACCATAATTCGGTCAGTAAAAGAAAATTCAAAAAAATATATATATGTGTGCATCGTTCGTTCTAGGCTTTTAGTTAACTTACTTAAATAATTTTTGTGATAATTGTGTTAAAATGTTGCATTGTTGTTTAGTTTTAATTTCGTTATTTTTATTATTTATTATTTTTATTTTTGTTTTAAAAGAAAAAATGAAATTAGAAAACAAAGAGTGAAGGAAATCGGTTGGGCCAAAAGAAGTGAAACAAAAACAGGCCCAAAACCAGCATTCAAATCCGGTCCAAGTCCAGGCCTGCCCAAACACCTCCTGAAACGACACCGTTTCAGGCCAATCCATCTCAGCCGTTCCAATCAATCCAATCCAACGGTCCAGGATCACTTTCAATAACCCGTTTCAAAGCCCGACCCAGGAACCAATCCGATCCAACCCTCACTTAAACCAAACGACCCCGTTTAACTACCAAACGACTCCGTCTCATTTCTCACCCTCAGATCCAAGCCGTTGAGATCATATGATCTAACGGCTCAGATCCAATCCCATAGACCATATATAAGCCTTCCCTTACACCCACGCCCCCTATACCAACACCCCACCCCTTCGTCCCCAAGCTCAAACCCGGACCTCCCATTAGAAACCCTAGCCGCCCCCGTCTCCCTCGCCATTAAAGCCGGCGGCACGAACGCCGGTGACCACCCCCTGAACACCCTAAGACCCCCTCACTCCCCTGAACACGAATCCACTAACCACGAACCTCGAATCATCTCCTATCGTCTCGAATCTGGATTTGAAGATTCGAGGCAAAACTCGATCTACACCAAACCTCGCCATTTTTGTACCAGCCACTCCCCTGACCTTCCTCGTGACCAAACCAAGCTTGGTTTGGTCCGAATCTACCCACAACTCCTTAAAAATCAGATCTGGAAATCCAGACCTTAGAACACATGCACCTGGGGAATCCGCCCGGTCTTGAAAGGGGTTTTGAGGTTCAATGGATCTTAACCAAGGTGTTCTCATGTGAGAACACCCTGGTTAAAATTTGTTCGGCCTCAAATGGGCAGAGTTAAGTCGGATTTGGGTCTGTTTGATTTAAACATTTTTCGGTAAGTTTTCTTTCCCTTTTCGTTTATATTAATTGCTGATTAAGTCATTAGCATTGCTGTGTGGTAATTGTTTTTTTTATTATTTTTTGATAGTTTCTTAATTTCTTTCCTCTCAGTAAAGACCTTTTATTTGGTCAATTGTTTCTGTGTATGATTTAAATGTATCCTATGATGAGCATGTCTGATTAGTATGGTCGTCGCATGAATAACTTATATAGGCCCCAGTAATTGAACACAAAATTGTCTGATGCCCTTTAGGTCCCTGAACGTATTGTTTATATGAGCGACTGATTATTACCTGCTATAATTAGTATAGTCGACTCGATAAATGTCGCTGATTAGTTTCTATAACTAATGAATCAAACAAGCTAATAATGTCGCATGACTAATTGAACGTTGCCACTAACTGAATGCCCCAGCATTGTTAAAATGGTTTGTTTGCATTGTAAAAATGATTAAAAAGATTCAGCCCAGGCAGTCTTGAATTTGAACTTTCATCAGTTCAAAACTGCCCTGATGCTGCAATAGGCAGGGCAGTAATAATCAAGGTTAAGCAGGGGTATTCTGGGGTGTCAAAAGGACAGAAAGATTAGTTTAAATGAAGCTGACAAGTAGGGTACTAATTAAGATTAAACTAATACTAATGGGGAACAAGACACAAGGGTATGGGGCTTAAAATGAATACTAAAATAAGCCCATAACCCTGGATTAAAGAATAAACCAGGCGTGGTGAGCAAATGGTTGGCATCAAGAGATGTTCAAGCATGGGTTTAACAGGGTATGGGCAGGCTGCAAGTTGCAGCATGAGGGCAGCCTAGCTGCACCGAGTCATTTGGCTTATAAATAGGCCATTTGAGAACTTAAAAGGGGCTGGACTTTGAGTCTTCAGAAAAAGAGAAAACAAAAGGGGGAAATTTTCAGAACACTTTAATCAATCACTGCCCAAAACTGCACGAGGAGCTAAATTGGTTGGGCTATCCTGGCCAAGCCAGTTATTCTAACTAGGGTCATTACTGTTCCATTAAGAGAAAGGCTGTGTGTTTTCTGCTGTGATTGTTACTATACTGAGTTTTCTGTGGGCTGTGGTTCGAGTCTTAGTCTTCCTGATTGCTGGAACTGTATCGGGTATTAGCTGAGCTTTGGGGTTATTGGGTTTTCTGTTGCTGTCACATTTGGTATCTTGGATTTTCTACTGGTTCATTACTCTTTTTCTGGGATTGTTTGTTTGGGCCTCGACCATCTGTGGTTTCTGTTGTTCTGGAAACTGTTGCTATTTGTCTGTTGGACTGTGGAGAGCATTTGTGGCTGTTGGTTTGTTGTTGAGTTGTTACTGTTTGGTTGTTGTTGCTGTGTTTGTTGCATACCACTCAGCTGATCATTTTCTCCCTCCTGTTGTCCTCTATACCAGGTACACAAATATATTACCAATGTAACTTGAAAAGTTTGAGCATGAATGGAGAAGATCTGCAGATGTCTATATATACATAGAATATTATGTTAGACCTCATATAATGTATAATAGTTTACCTTCTTGTTTTGGATACTGAAGTTAGCTTACAGTCCTAGTAAACTGTCAATGAATGGTAGTTGAATGTTAGATTGTGTATATAGGATGGTGATAAGAGTATGCCCAAGGCAGTGGGTTGTATCTCAGATTTAATGCAATAGTGTAGTATAAACAAGTAATGTATGCGAAGCATGAAAATCGTACACTATAAATTAATTTCTTTCCTTTCCAATACATGTTCCATATATAACTGCTAAAACCTTTTTTTTAGATAAAGAACACGGTTTACAATCTCAACCCCACGAGAGGTCGAGCCCGGGTCAAAACAGACCCGGCAGGCTCGCATCGAACAAGCAGTGGCCCGGGTCTGGCCAATCATGCTTGGGCTGGATTTGGGCCCGTGGTTACTGGATCGGCTGACTGTGTATGCAGCCCCGTTTCGGATTTTTAAGCCTTTCTGAATGTTGTTACAACATCTTCAAACATGTAATTAATTAGGACTTTCTACTGTTTTCAATTGATAGAGACAAACACGACAAGAAACGTAGTTGCTATAAGATATCCCTTTAAAATAAGAACGAGATGAGCCTCGATGAAATAAACAAAACGCGCAGATGCGGGGCCCTTGTTAAATGTATATTATTGAAGCATTTAGTTTCCAGGACGGGTTGCTTAGCAAATCTCGCAACCTTCCTGAAATGACAACACGTTAGTCTCTTTAGGATACGCTTTAATAAACTTTACCTTCTTAAACTCGGGTGCACATTTATGTGACCCAAATCCAAATCTGCTTTAAAAATTGTTTAGACTTCGGGATGGACCGTTTAGTAAAATTTCACGGTCCTACCCAAAATAAATACGCTAGTCGCTTTAGGCGCGCCTTTAATAATTTAATTTCCTTAAACTCGGGTGCACATTGATGTGACCCAAATCCAAATCTCAACGGAGTCAAAGCGTGTCGATGACCACGGGTACATTGATTGTAACGTGGTTCGAGATACATTTTATAACGTTGCAATTCTTGATAAAAATAACGGTAAA
Organism: Nicotiana sylvestris; assembly: GCF_000393655.2. Classification (NCBI taxonomy): domain Eukaryota; kingdom Viridiplantae; phylum Streptophyta; class Magnoliopsida; order Solanales; family Solanaceae; genus Nicotiana; species Nicotiana sylvestris. Next base: position 197,165,379 of record NC_091064.1, read on the forward strand.
TGATAAAAGCGGTTGAAAGATAAAATTTGCACATAAGTTCGTATTGTATTTAAAATCAGATAATCAAGCCGAATATAACAGTTGAGCGACCGTGCTAGAACCACGGAATTCGGGAATGCCTAACACCTTCTCCCGGGTTAACAGAATTCCTTATCCGGATTTCTGGTACGCAGACTGTAATATAGAGTCATTCTTTTCCTCGATTCGGGATTAAAATTGGTGACTTGGGACACCCTAAATCTCCCAAGTGGCGACTCTGAAATAAATAAACTCATCCCGTTTCGATTGTCCTTTAATTGGAAAAACTCCCTTGTACCCTCTCGGGTGCGGAAAAAGGAGGTGTGACAGCTCTGGCGACTCTGCTGGGGACCAGCACCCAGAACCACTGGTTCAGGGTTAAGAATTCGAGCTTAGAATAATTGTTACTATTTGGTTTTATTTATTATCTGATTTTATTACATGTTTTGAGCCTAATGTGCTAAGTGTTGCTTTTACCGCCTTGATATTATTTGGACTGTATATATAAACTGTGCCGAAACCCTTCTCTTCTCTCTTGAGGAGCGCACGCTGGTCGTGGCTTCTTTCTGTTAGTGTCATATGCCAAAATAGAACGAGGATTCGGAGGAGTTGCAAAGTCGGATGGCCTTTTGGTTACCGGTACACAGCTCCCATCCTCGGCTCGAGTTGTCCGCTCGGGTAAGCCAGGTCTAGAACAAGCACCTAGGTTTTACAGCTTAGCATAACATAACTTCATGCCGGATCCCTAGTAGGAACGCTTATTTGCATCATGTTCATTTGACTTAGGGGACTCAGCACAGGGGCTGGGTCCGTCTAGGACAGGCAACCTGAGAATAAAGACCATCCTGCTACATCCTGTTTGCTTTATGCATTTACTTGTTTCAAGGCTTGCATGCTGACCGGTTTCTGAATATCGGGAATGTTTGGAAAAGGAAGAGGAATAACGGTTAAGGGGTTACTTATTTATTCTTGAAAAGTCACAAAAATGGTCAAAGCTCTGCCAGAATTTTGAAAAAATGTGTGTCTTATTAATTTGTTTAAAAAAAAAAAAGGAGTCTCTGATTCATTTTTAAGAGAAAAATAGGGTGTCCCCAAAATTCAATTTATGCCCGAACTACGTCAGTTTGATTCTCGCATGGTGCGGGATACGTAGGCACCCCCCATCGGGCTCAACTTGTTTTTCAAAATATAGGTACAATCCAAAGAACGAAAGTTCTTAAGGTAACATCATGCTTTTTGAAAAACAACCAAATTTCATTTTTTTTCTTTTAGAAGTGTGTCAATTTGGTATTTGAGTCTAATGAGTCTGGATCTTTGCTTAATCACCCCAATGCTCATGCAGAATGAGTATGAGTCCAAGTTTGCCGGTAACAGTTAGAAGCAAAATCCCCCTGGAAGTGCGATTATGGTGGGAGGATTTGGAAAGGTCAGAGCAAGACAAGATCAAACTGCACCTGGGAGGTTTGGTTGATTTGTTGAAAGTTAGGCCTCGGTGCGACATCATAAAGGCTTTAGTTACATTTTGGGATCCAGCCCACAATGTGTTCCGTTTCTCAGATTTTGAACTCACCCCAACCTTAGAAGAAATGGCGGGTTACATGGACGTCACTGAAGGTTTGAGACACAAATACCTGATCGCTCCAAGGGCTGTGAATTCACACAAATTCATGGATCTGTTGAAGATAAGCAAAGGAGTCCCATACGCTGAACTGGATAGAGGTTTTTCTACCCTACAATTCATATACCAGAGGTACGGGAGCAAAGGAGGATTTAATGATCCAGAAAGTGGTATTTGTAGCAGGGGAAATCTGGTAAAATGGAATGAGCATAGGCGGTTCGCTTTTATGGTGGCATTTTTGGGCCTTGTGGTGTTTCCCCGAAAAGATAGAAATATCGATCTAAAGGTGGCTGGAATCGTCAAAATCTTGATTACCAACGATAAAAGCATCCTTGCTCCCATGATAATGTCAGAAATATATCGAGCCCTCACAGCTTGTAAAGCTGGAGCAGACTTCTTCGAAGGGTGCAACTTGTTGTTACAGATGTGGATGATCGAACACTTGTGTCACCATCCTCAGTATATGCACTACATGTCTACAAATGGGGGCTGCATCGAGGGTTATAGCCTAAGGGTTTCAGGTTTTCGATCACCGGGAGGGTTTGAAGAATGGATATCCTATCTCCGGATCATCACCGCAGACCAAGTAAACTGGACTTTGGGTTGGCTTTCTGTGGAAGAAATCATATACATGCCCGCCACTGGTCCTCACTTCCTCTTGATGGGACTCAGGGGTATTCAACCTTATGCCCCTTACAGGGTAATGAGACAGTTGGGAAGATGTCAAGTACTACACCCGGACGAAGATCTCAGCACTTATGCAGTCGAGGTCAGCAGTGACGGCCAATTTCCTGAAAAGACAGTTCGTTGCATATGGAGTGAATGCCAGTACTTAACGGCAAATACCCGGGTAAATGATGTGTCTAGAGGTGAAGTCTCGCCGGCCTATCTCACTTGGCAGAACAAGAAGAGCATCGTGAAACGACCAACCAAACGGCCTCACCTCCGAAGTTTTGTTGAGTCATCGCAAGAACAATGGGATTGGCTCGCAAAAGAGGAAGGTTACCTGGTTGAAATTAGGAAGTTGAAGCGACAAATTGAAAGGATGGTATTCGAAAACAACGTGCGAGTCGCCCAAGAGCAGGCTGAAAAAGACAAGTTAGCCCAAGAGAACCAAACCCTGAGGGCCCGCCTTCGCCAAGCCAGTAAGAATAACATCGACCGACAGAAGCGCTGCTCCGACGAAAGATTGATAGCCAGTTTGAGAAATCAGGTCATCCAGAGCCAAGAAGAATTAGACCAATCAAAGGCTTGCATAGCAAGGATGAGGGCCAAATGGGCAGAAGGTACAATGGCCCGGAGGAAGCGCCTACAGCAAGTCATGAGGAATTGTGAACTGAGCGTCAAAGCAGCAAAGGAAACAAATTCCGCTTTGCAAGAGCGGATCTTCAAGCAAACACAAGATGCCCAGGCCGACCGGAGACGCTATTACAATACAATGACAAGGATGGAAAGGCAAATGGATATATTCCAGGATCAGCTCGCCGCCAATGCACAAACGCTAGGATTAAAGAGCCGACAGATAAGGCAATTGTTCGCAGAAAGGGACAACATTCGGGCAAGAATTGACGAAGTCGGGCATTACATCTACCTAAAATGTTTGGCATGCGAGCAGACACCTCGGGAAAACCTCATTGCTTCCATCATGGGCTGCGTCCATCGGATTATGAACGAGTTGAAGAGCTTGCAACGAGACCTTACACCCAGGGCCGCGAAAGGGCCGAAAGATGCCTCGTGGGTCCCTAAGTTGGAAAATTAGTTGGTTAATCGAGTCCTGGTTGTTTTGTTTGTTGTCTCCCCAATATTGTTTTCTTTTCCTCAAACCAAGTTTAAAACCCTGGAGTCTGTACTGTTGCTATTTTGTTTGAAGTAATGTGTAATAGCAAATTTTGATAATGAAATTAAGTGGACTCCGGAAGAATTTCTATGTGTCTATACTTTGAGGCAGAACTACGCCTGGTCTGATTCACGCGGGGACGTGATACGTAGGCAATCCCCATAAGATTCGACCGCTTTTAATAAATAAATAAAATAAAACGCGGGGTTTCGCAGAATACTCTAAAAAAGACGAATGAACAAACCGGGATGACGCATGTGGTTTGAAGCAAAGCATGTAGAAACGGTTAACTGCCTAGGTGCATTGCATCCTCTATGTGTTATGATCAAATCTGTTAAGCTCTAACACTAACAAAGTTTGTTGTTGTCTGATATCAGACAGTTAGTTGTTAAAGAATTCTGGCAACACATTCATACCAAACCAGATCCAAAGGACCGGTAGCGACAAGCATGACTACTTCAGAGAATAGTAATGAGGAAGAAAGGCCGATGAGCCAGCTGCTAAAAGAGGCAATGGAAAAGATTGAAAGGATGGGACTAGAGATGCATGCAATGCAGCTAGCCCTGGCCAAAACACAAAAGAGCCCTGAGACACTGGGACACATGCCGGAATACCCTCACTCTGGCCCCTCCACAAGCCGCCCAAATCCCCTCTATCATCAAGAAAGAAGCCCTCATGATTCCCAAGCTCCACCACCCCATCAACCTCTCCCAACACCCAATATTCCCATTTTTGTGGGACCTGCATCAGCCCCTTTGCAGCGAACGACCAGTGAGCCATTGTTTCAGGCTCACGATACACAATACTATCCCCCTGAGCCTACATTCCATGCACCCGAACCACAGGCTTACAATCCCCATTTGGAAGTTCCGGCAGAGGTTGAGAAGCCGGTTAAGGCCCCTGAACAGGATGAAGTGTTGAGAAAGTTCAAAAGCCTGGAGCAATCCTTCAGGAACTTACACGGGCTGGGCAACCAAGTCAGCGTGGCATACAAAGATCTGTGCCCTTTCCCAGATGTCCAACTCCCGGCAGGGTTCAAGATGCCCAAGTTTGATTTATATGAAGGGCACGGTGATCCCATGGCACATTTGCGGGGATTCTGTAGCAAAATGAGAGGGGCAGGAGGCAAGGATGAGCTTTTGATAGCTTACTTCGGCCAAAGTCTGAGCGGATCTGCACTGGAATGGTATACCAGGCAGGATTTCAGCAGGTGGTACACGTGGGATGATCTGGCACAGGCTTTTGCAGGTCATTTCCAGTACAATCTAGAGATAGTCCCTGACCGTCTCACGTTATTGAGAACTGGGAAGAAACCCGGGGAAAGTTTTCGCGAGTTCGGATTCCGCTGGAGAGAACAAGCAGCTAGAGTCGATCCTCCCATGAGAGAGGGAGAAATGGTAGACTACTTTTTGCAGACATTGGATCCAACCTACTTTGGTCACTTGGTGACAACGGTTGGAAAATCTTTCAACGAGGTGGTCAAAATAGGGGTCATGATAGAAGAAGGTTTGAGGTCGGACAAGATCTTAAACTATTCGGCACTTAAGGCCACAACCCAGGCTATTCAAAGCGGCACGGGAGGTGCGCTAAGAAGAAAGAAAGAAGAGGTTGCCACGATCGAGGCAGGCAGTTGGTCCAGGGCTGGCAGGCCGCACTACAACCAACCCAGGCCTCACAGGTCAAACTACCCATACAACCCACCACAAAATTTCTATCCACCTCGAGAACCACATTGTTCCGTACACCAAGCCCAGGTATACACTCAGCCTCCGGTTCGCCCACAATGGCGCGCACCGGCTCCCCAGAACATATATGCACCACCACAAAACACTTACCCTCCACCAAGGGCATATAGAAATCCTTCGGGGGCAGGTTTCCGGGGAAATCCAGATGCCAGAAATGATAGGTTGCGGAAACAAAGAACCTTCACCGAACTGGGAGAAACCTACACCGCTGTGTTCCACAAGCTGCGGCAATTAGGTTTGGTTAGTCCTGTCCATACTCGGGAACCAAATCCCCTGCCTCAGAATTTGGATCGTTCAATCAGTTGTGAATACTGTTCAGGGATGCTCGGGCACGATACCAAGAAGTGTTGGAAGTTAAGGCATGCCATACAGGATCTTATTGACACCAATAAGATCGAGGTCCAGACACCGGAGGCTCCTAACATCAACCAAAATCCGCTGCCAGCGCACCACGAAGCTCACATGATTGAGTTGGTGTGTGAGGGAGGTGAATTAAGAAAACCCTCACAAACAGTGATGATGATCCAAGCTGCCCCAAAAGAAGTCTTAACCAGTGGAGGAACAAATGTACAGTCGCAGGGAGAAGGTGTCAAGCCGGTAGTATTATGGGGGAAGAACCCGTCCGTCATAGCAAGCAAACCCGAGCCAAGTAAGTTGGTAATACCAGGGATCCTGCCCACACCGGCGGTCGTGTTAAAAGGGGTATGTAGAGAACGGGTAACCATAAAGCCGGTGGTCCAACTGCCTATGCTTGACAGCAGGGCTGTGCCCTGGAAATATGAAAAAGCAGTGGTGACGTACCAAGGAAAACAGGTGGAAGAAGTCAGTTGTGAAGCGCAAGGGCTGACTCGATCAGGTCGATGTTTTGCTCCGGTGGAGTTAAGAAAAACCAACCCAGTGGCAACCAAGAAGCCAGTGTCAGAGGAAGAGGCTGAAGACTTCCTGAGGAAGATGAAAGTACAAGACTATTCTGTGGTTGAGCAGCTGAGAAAAACGCCTGCCCAGATCTCACTATTGTCATTACTCCTCCATTCCGAGGAACATCGCAGGGCCCTGTTAAAGATACTGAACGAGGCCCATGTACCCAGTGAGATTTCCGTAAACCACCTGGAAACCATTGCCAGCAAGATTTTCGAGGTGAACAGGGTAACATTCTCAGATGATGACCTGCCGGTGGAAGGAACGGAGCACAATAAAGCTCTATACCTAGCTGTCAAATGTGAAGACTCGGTGGTAACCCGAGTATTGGTGGATAACGGCTCAAGCGCCAATATTTGTCCATTATCCACCCTGGACCAGTTAAAGATTGACCGTGGAAGAATCCGGGAGAATAGCATCTGTGTCCGAGGGTTTGACGGAAACGGAACAGCCACTGTGGGGGATGTTGTACTTGAACTAACCATTGGCCCGGTCCTGTTTACCATGGAATTCCAGGTGTTGGACGCCACGGTATCTTACAACTTGCTGTTAGGACGACCTTGGATTCATGCAGCTAAAGCGGTGCCTTCCACCCTTACATCAGACAGTGAAGTTCGAGTGGGAAAGACAAGAGGTCGTGTTGCACGGCGAGGATACGACATGCACCATGGGCGGAACCATTGTGCCTTTCATAGAGACCACTGATGACAAGGGTCCCTGGGTCTACCAGATTCTCGATACAGGGTCGGCCAACAAAATTTCTGAAGGAGAAATCATCCCGCACCCTAGGGTGACTGCCGCAACAGTAATGATGGTATCAGAAATGCTGGGTAATGGGTTTGTGCCGGGAAAAGGCCTGGGAGTTGAACTTCAAGGGATAGTCCAACCTGTCTCCCTTCCTAAGAATCTGGAAACTTTCGGGTTGGGGTTCAAACCAACCACAGCAGACAGGAAGCAAGCGCGAAAAATGAAGAAGATAGTCTGGTCCCTGCCTAAACCAGTGCCACGCCTCTCAAGGTCTTTTGTTAAAGCAAGTGCCAAGGGGTCAGCGATCCCAAAGATTCGAGGACCTTTGATCGGTATAAATGAATACCTGGATCAGAGTTTTGAGAGGCTATTTGCGGATGTCAGTATGGTGGAAGCTGGAGAAGGTCCCAGCCGAGCAGAGATACAATTTGTGGGGCCTGAGGCCAAGACCAACAATTGGACGGTTACTCCTCTTCCTGTCCGAGGGGAGTCTTGGTAGTAGGCTTTGATTAATGTTTTGTTTGTTTGTTTGTTTGATCGGATTATTCAAGGGTGTAATCCCAACTTTACTTTCGTTTTGTAAAAGTGTGAACCCTTTTTATCCTGCAAATTTAATAAAGTTCTTTTCTTTTGTCCCATTTTAATTTCTTGTTTTGTTCTTTTTCTTTCTGAACAGTTCTCTTTTTACTGGTCCTAATGACATGGCATGCACAGCGGATCTTCGACCTAGTCTAAATAATCAATCTGAATCTGACTCAATGATGCAAGAGGTCGTTTGTGATAATGAATCCGAAGGTGACGAAGGGGAAGCCTTCGAAGAAATAAACCGAGAACTGTGCCAATTTGAAGAGAAACCCAAGCCTAACCTAAATGACACTGAGGCTGTGAACCTAGGAGACGCTGATAACATCCAAGAGACCAAAATTAGCATCCACATTGAGCCGAATGTCAAAGCAGAATTGATCGAAACTCTCAGGGAATTCAAAGATGTTTTTGCATGGTCATATGATGATATGCCTGGATTGAGCACCGATTTAGTGGTTCACAAATTGCCCACTGACCCGGCATACCCTCCGGTCAAGCAAAAACTAAGGAAATTTAAAACAGAAATGAGTGTAAAGATCAAAGAAGAAGTGATTAAGCAGTTGCAATCGAAGGTCATTCGGGTCACTCGATATCCCGAGTGGTTGGCCAATGTGGTACCAGTCCCAAAGAAGGATGGAAAAATCAGGGTGTGCGTCGACTACCGCAACCTTAACAAAGCAAGTCCCAAGGACAATTTCCCGTTACCCAACATTCATATCCTGATCGATAATTGCGCTGGGCGCGAGATCGGATCCTTTGTGGATTGCTATGCGGGTTATCATCAGATCCTAATGGACGAAGAGGATGCTGAGAAGACAGCGTTTATTACGCCATGGGGAACCTACTGCTATCGGGTAATGCCGTTCGGGTTAAAGAACGCCGGGGCAACGTACATGCGAGCAATGACTGCGGTGTTTCATGACATGATACACAAGGAAATTGAGGTGTACGTCGATGATGTGATCATCAAATCTTGGCGTCAGGAGGACCATGTAGCAGACCTAAGGAGATTTTTCCAAAGACTCCGGAGGTATGATATCAAGCTTAACCCGGCCAAATGCGCATTCGGGGTTCCATCAGGAAAGTTGCTAGGATTCATCGTCAGTCGACGGGGGATTGAGTTAGACCCATCCAAAATTGAATCCATCCGAGATTTGCCACCGCCAAGGAACAAAACAGAGGTAATGAGTTTGCTGGGTAGACTCAATTATATCAGCAGGTTCATCGCTCAACTCACAGCAACTTGTGAGCCCATATTTCGGCTACTGAGAAAGGATGCTGCAGTAGGTTGGACGGCAGAGTGTCAGGAGGCTTTCGACCAAATCAAAGGGTATCTGTCTAATCCACCCGTATTGGTCCCGCCTAAGCCCGGGAAACCCCTAATCCTTTACCTGACGGTCTTGGAAAATTCATTTGGTTGTGTACTGGGGCAACATGATGACACAGGGAGGAAGGAGCAGGCCATCTACTATCTTAGCAAGAAATTCACAGTGCATGAGGTCAAGTACACTCAACTCGAGAAAACATGCTGCGCCCTGACTTGGGTAGCTCAGAAGTTGAAGCACTACCTGTCTTCATATACTACTTATCTCATATCCCGCTTGGACCCATTGAAGTATATCTTTCAGAAACCTATGCCCACGGGGAGGTTGGCAAAATGGCAAATTCTGCTCACAGAATTTGATATCATCTACGTGACAAGGACGGCCATGAAAGCCCAGGCACTGGCAGACCATTTGGCAGAAAATCCCGTTGATGAAAAATACGAGCCCTTAAGAACGTATTTTCCTGACGAAGAGGTGATGCATACGAATGAGTTGGAATTACCCGAGGAATCAGGGTTGGAAGCTTTTCTTCGATGGAGCTGCAAATGCAAAAGGGGTGGGAATAGGGGCAGTACTCATCTCTGAAACAGGACGGCATTATCCTGTTACGGCCCAACTGCGCTTCTATTGCACTAACAATATGGCCGAATATGAGGCTTGCATTCTGGGTCTGCGCTTGGCTGCTGACATGGATGTCCAAGACGTCTTGGTCTTGGGAGACTCGGACCTCTTGGTACATCAAATTCAGGGTGAATGGGAAACACGAGATCTAAAGCTCATACCATACCGACAATGCTTGCATGATCTGAGCAAGCAATTTCGATCGGTGAAGTTCAAACACATCCCGAGAGTTCACAATGAGGTTGCAGATGCCTTAGCCACCTTAGCATCAATGCTGCACCACCCTGACAAAATGTATGTTGATCCTCTGCATATCCAAGTCCGTGATCAGCACGCCTACTGCAATACCATAGAAGAAGAAGCAGATGGCGAACCCTGGTTTCATGATATCAAGGAATACCTCAGAATGGGGATATATCCAGAACATGCCTCTGGAGACCAAAAAAGAGCCCTTCGGCGTTTGTCGAATGGTTTCTTCCTCAGTGGAGGAGTATTGTACAAAAGAACCCCGGATTTGGGATTGTTGAGATGCATAGATGCCAGTCAAGCAATGACGGTTATGGAAGAGGTACATGCGGGAGTTTGCGGACCACACATGAGCGGATATGTATTGGCAAGAAAGATCCTTCGAACAGGGTGTTATTGGCTTACCATGGAACGCGACTGTATCACTTTTGTGAGGAAATGCCATCAGTGCCAGATACATGGAGATTTGATTCATTCTCCGCCAACAGAGTTACATACGATGTCAGCACCTTGGCCGTTTGTGGCCTGGGGCATGGATGTCATTGGGCCCATCGAGCCAGCAGCGTCCAACGGTCACAGGTTCATTCTAGTGACCATTGATTACTTCACCAAATGGGTTGAGGCTAAAACCTTCAAGTCGGTAACCAAGAAGGCAGTGGTGGACTTTGTTCACTCCCATATCATCTGCAGATTTGGGATCCCAAAAGTGATCATCACGGATAACGGTGCGAATCTTAATAGCAGCCTGATGAAAGAGGTATGCCAACAATTCAAGATTACACACCGCAATTCCACCCCATATCGTCCTAAGGCAAATGGAGCAGTCGAAGCAGCCAATAAGAATATCAAGAAGATACTGCGAAAAATGGTGGAAGGGTCCAGACAGTGGCACGAGAAATTGCCCTTTGCTTTGTTGGGTTACCGCACTACCGTCCGGACTTCCATAGGCACAACTCCTTATTTGTTGGTGTATGGAACTGAGGCCGTGATACCAGCGGAGGTCGAAATTCCGTCCCTCCGAATTGTCGCTGAAGCCGGAATTGATGATGATGAATGGATCAAAGCTCGCTTGGAACAGTTGAGCCTGATAGATGAGAAAAGATTGGCAGCAGTGTGCCATGGTCAGCTGTACCAGAAGAGAATGGCTAGAGCGTATAATAAAAAGGTGCGCCCCAGGAAGTTTGAAGTAGGGCAGCAGGTATTGAAGAAGATCCTCCCACATCAGGTCGAGGCGAAAGGCAAATTCGCCCCAAATTGGCAAGGGCCTTATATCGTGACCAGAGTATTGTCCAACGGTGCTTTGTGTTTGACAGATGTCGAGGGTAGATGTGTCAACATGGCTATCAATTCAGATGCAGTCAAGAGATATTATGCGTAATTTCTTTAATTACGGCAATTATTCGGTTTGTTTGTTTGTATCTGGCATTTATTGGATAATGAGATGACGGAGGCAATTCTTTCTTCTACCCAAACACTGTTTAACCCTTGCTTCCCCCTTTGAGCCTTAAGCAAATTCTTTCAATACCCCTCTTTTGGAATCACTAATGGGAAAGATACGAAAAAAAAAAGAAAAAAAAAGAAAAAAAAAGAAGAAGATGAAATCATAAAGAAATACAAAACCGTGGGAACTACGTTTGACCTGATTCCTCAAAGAGGATACGTAGGCGCCTCACGGCTCGGTCATAGTATGCATCATAGGGGATATCCGATGCATAATGTACATAGTGTGCGTAATAGGCACAGCGTGCGTAACGCACATAGCGCAACATAAGTATAAATAATAAATTCCCCAAGCAAGAAAACTGGGGCAGAAGTTATGTTTTAAAATTCCAACAAAGGTTCGATTCCAAAAGTTGTAGCACATCACCCATCAAATTATTTTCATTTCTTTCATAGCCTTTCTTTAACCCCACACCAAAACCAACATCAACGTCCAAAAGACCTCCCGATCAATGTTCAAGAGATGTCGAGTCAGGCGAATAAGACCGAGAATAATACACCAAGCCCCAGCAAAGAAGAGGATCGTAAGATTGGGAACGAATTGATAGTCAAAGGAATCTCCAGAAAAGAGGGTCGTATCTACAACACCCCGATTCCTCGAAAGAAATAAAATGAGAGAGTCTCATCGGTGAAAACCTTCGCAGGCACCGAGAGGCGATGTAAGATGAGGGATATAAAATGAGAGAGTCTTATTGGTGAAAACCTTCACAGGCACCATAAGGCGCCGGGAGATGAGAGAAAAGAGAGAGTCTCATTAGTGAAAACCCCTCGAAGGGCACTATGAGGCGACGAGACAGATCAGCGAAGCTACCACATTCGCAACAAGATGAACATCCATTTATCATCCCCAGCAAGTCAGACCGTCGGACAAATCGATTGATACAAATAGACTGGGTCGGGAATCTATGGTGCACGTCATGATCACGGGGACCAGTTGTGTCCTCCAGATAAGTTCTTTGGATTGTCTCCTCCCACAAAATATTGGTTCAGAAAGTTTTTCTTTTTTCCATATCTTTATTTCTTTTCCTAAAATGTGTCTTGAAAGGATTTTTCAAAGCTTACTACCAGAAACCAAAGGAGAATTCATCCAATGCAGGATGATACAAACAGTCTTAAAGGCCGGTCCCAGGCAATGCAGGGATTGTGCCCGGAAATTTTGGAAGAAGTAAGCTCCAAAAGGGAGTGGTTTCGGGAGTTAGAAGCAGACTCCCACATCATGTGTTTAAAGAGAAAGAAGAAAAGGGGATAAATTGAAAACCGATCCCCAGCAGGCGAGAGACCCCCAACAGGCAACTTTGCCCGCCAACCAATTATGGGGACAAAGAGCAAGAAAAGGGGAAGAAAGGAAGACCATCCGCCAGAAAGGCACCCTCTACCACCACGATAAAAACTAATTAAATCCTTCTGTCTGCTGCAGGAAAGCAAAGGATTGACGAGAACAGCAACGCCAAGGGAGTCACCAAGACCGGGGCAGAAAATTTTCTGCCGGTTGTCGAAATTTTCTCGGAAGAACGAGGAAGCAATTTTAATACATTTAAGTTCTAGGTCGCCCACCAGTATAATGCGGGAATACATTTTAAGTTCTAGGTCTCCCACCAGTATAATGCGGGAATACATTTAAGTTCTAGGTCTCCCACCAGTATAATGCGGGAATACTTTTAAGTTCTAGGTCTCCCACCAGTATAATGCGGGAATACATTTAAGTTCTAGGTCGCCCACTAGTATAATGCGGGAATGCTTTTAAGTTCTAGGTCTCCCACCAGTATAATGCGGGAATGCATTTAAGTTCTAGGTCTCCCACCAGTATAATGCGGGAATACATTTAAGTTCTAGGTCGCCCACCAGTATAATGCGGGAATACTTTTAAGTTCTAGGTCGCCCACCAGTATAATGCGGGAATACATTTAAGTTATAGGTCGCCCACCAGTATAATGCGGGAATGCATTTAAGTTCTAGGTCGCCCACCAGTATAATGCGGGAATACTTTTAAGTTCTAGGTCGCCCACCAGTATAATGCGGGAATACTTTTAAGTTCTAGGTCGCCCACCAGTATAATGCGGGAATGCATTTAAGTTCTAGGTCGCCCACCAGTATAATGCGGGAATACTTTTAAGTTCTAGGTCGCCCACCAGTATAATGCGGGAATACATTTAAGTTCTAGGTCGCCCACCAGTATAATGCGGGAATACATTCAGCTCTAGATTTTGGAATCAGTCGCCCCACCTGAAGACGGAAGGGTACAACAGAGATCCCCAAACGGGAAACAATGAAATCCCCAGCACCAAGAAGCAGACAACTGCAGAGGCAAGCGCACAATTCAAAAGGAAAAGGAACGCGTCTCAAAAGAAGCAGTTTGGGAGCGTTGTAGCATGCCCAGTATGACGATGCTGATGAAGAAACATACCACTGAAGAAACCATTGGAAAATTTAAAGAAGAAAGTCGTGTCCCCAGCGGATCAAGCAAAGTGATGAAACTGGCATTCAAACGTCAGCAAAGGACCAGCATCATCTCCCAAAGTCACAAGATAAAGGCATCGGAGGAAAGTGGTAGCCGACAAGAAAGCAAGGCAACAAGAACAAGTTGAAGATGGATGAGATTTCAGGATCCTCAGTTTAGCTTAGCTTCTTGTTTTCCTTTGAGCAATGTAATAGGGAGATCGGTTGAGCAGTAGCATCCTACATCAGCATACAACAGCGCACAACAACAACAACAAGCACTACAGTCACACGGTAGTCCCAGCTACCAAATTTCCCGAACTACATTGACCTGATTCCTGTTCAGCCCAGGATATGTAGGAAACCTCTGAAGCAAAGGTTCGGTCAAATCTTTTTCAAAAAAATGCTTCACACGGAGTATTCGGACGGGCAAAAATCACTCGCTTTATCTTTGCGCGAAAACCCTTCGTGTCTTCGGGCAAAGAGGGGCAGCTGTAAGAACGTGATTTTTGCTTTACGAGCAATCGCTCCAAAAGAAAATAAAAATAGTAACAAATGGTTTCGCTGTACAATTGTTCGAGTTTTCGTGACATGTGTTGTTAGTCATTTGTGGATCTGTCCATTTTTGCATTTAATCATTAACAAACAAAAATACAAAATATGTATGTTAGGATGATTAAACCATAATTCGGTCAGTAAAAGAAAATTCAAAAAAATATATATATGTGTGCATCGTTCGTTCTAGGCTTTTAGTTAACTTACTTAAATAATTTTTGTGATAATTGTGTTAAAATGTTGCATTGTTTTTTAGTTTTAATTTCGTTATTTTTATTATTTATTATTTTTATTTTTGTTTTAAAAGAAAAAATGAAATTAGAAAACAAAGAGTGAAGGAAATCGGTTGGGCCAAAAGAAGTGAAACAAAAACAGGCCCAAAACCAGCATTCAAATCCGGTCCAAGTCCAGGCCTGCCCAAACACCTCCTGAAACGACACCGTTTCAGGCCAATCCATCTCAGCCGTTCCAATCAATCCAATCCAACGGTCCAGGATCACTTTCAATAACCCGTTTCAAAGCCCGACCCAGGAACCAATCCGATCCAACCCTCACTTAAACCAAACGACCCCGTTTAACTACCAAACGACTCCGTCTCATTTCTCACCCTCAGATCCAAGCCGTTGAGATCATATGATCTAACCGCTCAGATCCAATCCCATAGACCATATATAAGCCTTCCCTTACACCCACGCCCCCTATACCAACACCCCACCCCTTCGTCCCCAAGCTCAAACCCGGACCTCCCATTAGAAACCCTAGCCGCCCCCGTCTCCCTCGCCATTAAAGCCGGCGGCACGAACGCCGGTGACCACCCCCTGAACACCCTAAGACCCCCTCACTCCCCTGAACACGAATCCACTAACCACGAACCTCGAATCATCTCCTATCGTCTCGAATCTGGATTTGAAGATTCGAGGCAAAACTCGATCTACACCAAACCTCGCCATTTTTGTACCAGCCACTCCCCTGACCTTCCTCGTGACCAAACCAAGCTTGGTTTGGTCCGAATCTACCCACAACTCCTTAAAAATCAGATCTGGAAATCCAGACCTTAGAACACATGCACCTGGGGAATCCGCCCGGTCTTGAAAGGGGTTTTGAGGTTCAATGGATCTTAACCAAGGTGTTCTCATGTGAGAACACCCTGGTTAAAATTTGTTCGGCCTCAAATGGGCAGAGTTAAGTCGGATTTGGGTCTGTTTGATTTAAACATTTTTCGGTAAGTTTTCTTTCCCTTTTCGTTTATATTAATTGCTGATTAAGTCATTAGCATTGCTGTGTGGTAATTGTTTTTTTTATTATTTTTTGATAGTTTCTTAATTTCTTTCCTCTCAGTAAAGACCTTTTATTTGGTCAATTGTTTCTGTGTATGATTTAAATGTATCCTATGATGAGCATGTCCGATTAGTATGGTCGTCGCATGAATAACTTATATAGGCCCCAGTAATTGAACACAAAATTGTCTGATGCCCTTTAGGTCCCTGAACGTATTGTTTATATGAGCGACTGATTATTACCTGCTATAATTAGTATAGTCGACTCGATAAATGTCGCTGATTAGTTTCTATAACTAATGAATCAAACAAGCTAATAATGTCGCATGACTAATTGAACGTTGCCACTAACTGAATGCCCCAGCATTGTTAAAATGGTTTGTTTGCATTGTAAAAATGATTAAAAAGATTCAGCCCAGGCAGCCTTGAATTTGAACTTTCATCAGTTCAAAACTGCCCTGATGCTGCAATAGGCAGGGCAGTAATAATCAAGGTTAAGCAGGGGTATTCTGGGGTGTCAAAAGGACAGAAAGATTAGTTTAAATGAAGCTGACAAGTAGGGTACTAATTAAGATTAAACTAATACTAATGGGGAACAAGACACAAGGGTATGGGGCTTAAAATGAATACTAAAATAAGCCCATAACCCTGGATTAAAGAATAAACCAGGCGTGGTGAGCAAATGGTTGGCATCAAGAGATGCTCAAGCATGGGTTTAACAGGGTATGGGCAGGCTGCAAGTTGCAGCATGAGGGCAGCCTAGCTGCACCGAGTCATTTGGCTTATAAATAGGCCATTTGAGAACTTAAAAGGGGCTGGACTTTGAGTCTTCAGAAAAAGAGAAAACAAAAGGGGGAAATTTTCAGAACACTTTAACCAATCACTGCCCAAAACTGCACGAGGAGCTAAATTGGTTGGGCTATCCTGGCCAAGCCAGTTATTCTAACTAGGGTCATTACTGTTCCATTAAGAGAAAGGCTGTGTGTTTTCTGCTGTGATTGTTACTATACTGAGTTTTCTGTGGGCTGTGGTTCGAGTCTTAGTCTTCCTGATTGCTGGAACTGTATCGGGTATTAGCTGAGCTTTGGGGTTATTGGGTTTTCTGTTGCTGTCACATTTGGTATCTTGGATTTTCTACTGGTTCATTACTCTTTTTCTGGGATTGTTTGTTTGGGCCTCGACCATCTGTGGTTTCTGTTGTTCTGGAAACTGTTGCTATTTGTCTGTTGGACTGTGGAGAGCATTTGTGGCTGTTGGTTTGTTGTTGAGTTGTTACTGTTTGGTTGTTGTTGCTGTGTTTGTTGCATACCACTCAGCTGATCATTTTCTCCCTCCTGTTGTCCTCTATACCAGGTACACAAATATATTACCAATGTAACTTGAAAAGTTTGAGCATGAATGGAGAAGATCTGCAGATGTCTATATATACATAGAATATTATGTTAGACCTCATATAATGTATAATAGTTTACCTTCTTGTTTTGGATACTGAAGTTAGCTTACAGTCCTAGTAAACTGTCAATGAATGGTAGTTGAATGTTAGATTGTGTATATAGGATGGTGATAAGAGTATGCCCAAGGCAGTGGGTTGTATCTCAGATTTAATGCAATAGTGTAGTATAAACAAGTAATGTATGCGAAGCATGAAAATCGTACACTATAAATTAATTTCTTTCCTTTCCAATACATGTTCCATATATAACTGCTAAAACCTTTTTTTAGATAAAGAACACGGTTTACAATCTCAACCCCACGAGAGGTCGAGCCCGGGTCAAAACAGACCCGGCAGGCTCGCATCGAACAAGCAGTGGCCCGGGTCTGGCCAATCATGCTTGGGCTGGATTTGGGCCCGTGGTTACTGGATCGGCTGACTGTGTATGCAGCCCCGTTTCGGATTTTTAAGCCTTTCTGAATGTTGTTACAACATCTTCAAACATGTAATTAATTAGGACTTTCTACTGTTTTCAATTGATAGAGACAAACACGACAAGAAACGTAGTTGCTATAAGATATCCCTTTAAAATAAGAACGAGATGAGCCTCGATGAAATAAACAAAACGCGCAGATGCGGGGCCCTTGTTAAATGTATATTATTGAAGCATTTAGTTTCCAGGACGGGTTGCTTAGCAAATCTCGCAACCTTCCTGAAATGACAACACGTTAGTCTCTTTAGGATACGCTTTAATAAACTTTACCTTCTTAAACTCGGGTGCACATTTATGTGACCCAAATCCAAATCTCGACGGATTCGAAATGCCTTTCTAATCACGGGTACATTGACTGTGACGTGGTTCGAGATGCATGTCCATGACGTTGCAAATTCATTAAAAATAAAGAACGAGATGAGCCTCGCCAAATAAAATACAAATTGCGGGGCCCTCAATAAATATTGCTTTAAAAATTGTTTAGACTTCGGGATGGACCGTTTAGTAAAATTTCACGGTCCTACCCAAAATAAATACGCTAGTCGCTTTAGGCGCGCCTTTAATAATTTAATTTCCTTAAACTCGGGTGCACATTGATGTGACCCAAATCCAAATCTCAACGGAGTCAAAGCGTGTCGATGACCACGGGTACATTGATTGTAACGTGGTTCGAGATACATTTTATAACGTTGCAATTCTTGATAAAAATAACGGTAAATGATAAAAGCGGTTGAAAGATAAAATTTGCACATAAGTTCGTATTGTATTTAAAATCAGATAATCAAGCCGAATATAACAGTTGAGCGACCGTGCTAGAACCACGGAATTCGGGAATGCCTAACACCTTCTCCCGGGTTAACAGAATTCCTTATCCGGATTTCTGGTACGCAGACTGTAATATAGAGTCATTCTTTTCCTCGATTCGGGATTAAAATTGGTGACTTGGGACACCCTAAATCTCCCAAGTGGCGACTCTGAAATAAATAAACTCATCCCGTTTCGATTGTCCTTGAATTGGAAAAACTCCCTTGTACCCTCTCGGGTGCGGAAAAAGGAGGTGTGACACCCGTAAGTCTTGTATTGTAATTGTTATGACTCCGTTGGGGTTTATTGCGCTTCACATGTTATTATCATTATTGTTCCCTTGCCAGGATGTTATTATCATTATTATTTCCTTACCGGGGTATTATTATCATTATTGTTCTCTTGCCGGGATGTTATTGTCATATTGTTGTTTCCTTGCCAGGATGTTTGTTTTGATATTATTGTTCCCTTAGCGAGACTCTTTTGTGATTGGTGTTGATAAAGTAAATGGGAGCGGGTTGCACGCCTGCAACAAAATATATGAAATGGGATCGGGTTGTACGCCTGCAACAAGATATATAAAATGAGATCGGGTTGCATGCCTGCAACGAGATATGTGAAATGGGATCGGGTTGCATGACTGCAACGAGATATGTGAAATGGGATCGGGTTGCACGCCTGCAACGAGGTATGTGAAATGGGATCGATTTGCACGCCTGCAACAAGGTACATGAAATGGGATCGGGTTGCACGCCTACAACGAGATGTGAAATGAAAATGAAATTTGCCTTTGTTTTCCTTATCCTTATTAGTAATTGGATTGTTGGTTTTTTTACAATTCTCCTGATATTCTGTTGTTACCTATTATTTCCCCGAAACATGTTTCCCCCTTCCATCTTTAACTCAAATTATCTGCTTTTATTTTTCCATTAAATATGATTTAACTGTACAGGTTAATTTGGTAGTCTGGTCCAAACCTCGTTACTACTTCATCGAGGTTAGGCTAGGCACTTACCAGCACATGGGGTCGGTTGTGCTGATACTACACTCTGCACTGTGTGCAGATACTGATATCAGAGTGCTTGGACCACAGTGAGGGTGCTATCTTCAGTCCACACAGGCGACCCGAGGTAGACCTGCAGACATCCGCGGGACTTGGCGTCACCTCCTATCTTACTTTATTCATGTTTCTTTCATGTATTTCTAGAGACAGTGTTGTATTTATTTCTTTCGGACCTTTATTTGTAGTGCTCTTAGACCATCTGTGAAACTGTGACTCCAGTTCTGGGAAGTTTTTGGTTAAACAGTTGTATTGGATTCATGTTCAACTAGTTTATTGTTTTTCTTCCGCTTAAGTTAAATTCCGTTGTTTAAAAGTTAGTGCTTCATAATTGCTAAAGAATATAAGATGGGTAAAAAGGCAATCTATTCAATAATTGACTTGCCTAGCTCACATTAGTAGGCGCCATCACGACTTCCAAAGGTGGAGAAAATCAGGTCGTGACAGATAATTTGGCGCCGTCTATGGGGAGGTCCTAATTAAAAAGTTTAATTTCTTCTAGATCTTAAAAGATCACAACAAAAGCTCCATTTTCTTGTTTGCACAACCTAACAATGGCAGGAAAGGGAGAGGAAAGTCTAAAAGGAGAGATGGGTGTCACTACCAATCTCCTAGGCACCATCAACGAGGTGGTCAGGGAAGACTGTCACACCTCCTTTTTATACCCCAAAGCGGTATAAAGGAGTTTTTCCCATTAAAGTGACATTAATCGAATGGGATTAATTTTTATTAAATTCAGAGTCGCCACTTGGGATAATTTATGGTGTCCCAAGTCACCGGTTCAAATCCCGAATCGGGGAAAGATTGACTCTGTTCTATAGTCCGCGAACACAGAAATCCGGGTAAGGAATTATGTTAACCCGGGAGAAGGTGTTAGGTATTCTCGGGTTCCATGGTTTTAGCATGGTCGTTCAACTATTATTATCGGCCTATTATCTGTTTTTGCACGTTTCAAACCTATGTGCCTCTTTAACTTTAAAACCACTTTTATTTGTAAAAAAAGAATTAATTCAAGGTTATTTAAAACAAATCGCAAGTCACGCTACATGAAATGCACCCGTGATTCACGACACGTTCTATTTAACCTTGTTGGAAATGAAAATTGGGTCACAAGAAAAGTACACCCGGATTTATAACATGTTTATTCCATTATTATTATCAAAATTATGGCAGGGTCACATGAAATGCACGCCCAAGCCCCTTTAATCTAATTTGGCGTACTTCAGTTGATGAATAGCAACCCAATCTCTATACTGTGACAAATTCATGTTCAGCTATAACTAATTCGGGTAAACATATGAGCAGATAGCTAAATGAGCAAATTCAAAACTACGGAGAACAATTACAGAATCAACGGGATCATATCACCAGCCAATAATTAATATCAAGCTTGCATAAAACGAATAGAGGATGAAAGAGTTGAACCTCAATATAGCCGGACAATTGATTGTTTCACTACTTTGAACTCGAGATATAACGAATCGCGGACGAAACTCTAATTAGCATCGGAAAATCGAAAACCGGACGGAACTCAACCAAGCTCGGATTCAAATCCATATTTTAACCAAAGTTCATTCTTGAACACCAAGAAAAACAGGATAAAAAATAAATTAAAAAAAAACATGAATCTGTATTATTTTGATTTCACTGTCTTATGTCCATTCTTTTTTGTTTTTGTTCTTTATTTTTTTTTTTTTTTTAGTTTTTGGAGTCAGATCTGACACTATTTAATTTCAAAGTCCAAAGCTGGTGGAAAGGGGCTGGGGCGCAGCAAATTTTTGACGGTAATCTCTAACGACTTTGCGAGGTGAAGGAGTTTTTAGGGTGAAGGTGACGACGACTATGGTGGCTCAAGGGTGGTCGTTGGGTTGTTCGCCGGTGGTTCAAGCCATGGTCGCTGGTTTACCAGATTTCGACGAAGGTGGGGCTGTGGCCGTTTGGACAAAACAACATCGTCGGCAGCGTGGTTAAGGAATGGAGGAGATCGTTGGTGCGTGTGTGCGTGTTTCTGATGATGCTCGGCTGTGAGGTGAAGGAGATGGATTTTCGCGCGGGGGGGGGGGGGGGGTCGTTTGGAGAAGACGAAGTCAGGGGTGGGGTTTCTCTTTTTCTGCGGCTGTCAGCCCTTTTTGTCTCTAGGTCTCTCTAGCTCCTAAGGTCTAGGTTTGTTTTTCAGGTCCTCTAGGTCTCTTTCCTTTTTTGTAGTGTTTTAGGTCTAGGTTAGGATTTTTGTGGGGAAATGGGCGGGTCAGAGACTTATTTGGGTTCAAGTCCGGTTTTTCTTAGGCTAGGTAAGTAGATGAGCTAGTTTAAGGGGTATTGAAAGATTTGGGCTCACTCATTACATGGCCCAATTTTGAGTCTTGCTCAAAGTTGCCCCCTTTTTTATTTATTTCTCTTTGTCTTAATTTTTAACTACTAAATTTAATTAAAAATACTAGACTAAAATCTAATTTATACAACCATATTAATTATTTATTTAAAACATAAAAATAATTAATTAATTTAAAGCTTAATGCAAAGAAATTACTAATTTGAGACTAAAAACTAAAAATGTAAAAATGACCAATATTTTTTATTTTTCTTTCTATTAATGCAATTAACTAACAACTTAAGCCTAAAAATGCAAACATCAACCTAAAAGTACAATGCATGAAATTTGAACATTTTAGGGTATTTCTCATAATTTTTGAAATATTAAATATGCACCAAATTATAACTAAATGCAAAAAATTACCAAATAATCATTTATAAATTCCTAAAATAATAAACACTCAAAAGAAAAATCCATTTGTGACCTTTGTAGGAATATTATTATTCGGGCAAAAGTCACGTGCTCACAGCTGCCCCTCTTTGCTCGGGAACACGAAGAGTTTTCGAGCAAAGATAAAGGGAGCAAATATGAGCTATTTTTGCCCGTTTGGATACTCCATGGGAAGCATTTTGAAAAGTTTGACCGAACCTTGCTTTCGATGTTGCCTTCATATCCTTGGCTATAAAGGAATCAGGTTAGTGTAGTTCGGAAAAATGAGGAGGAGATGAGTCAGAGAGTCGAGTGAGGTGTCGTTCCGTCGAGGTTCTGATTCGCGGTCCTGTTATTACATAAAAAACGAAAAATGAAAAAGACTAGCTAAGCCTGTCAACTACGAGTTACAAGATTCCTATCTATGAGTCTTTTGAAGCTTGATCTTGTGTCTTGAATGGTTCTTCATGCGGACATTAGATTTGAACCTTGGCGCTTGCTAGCTGTAGGTACTCGTTCATTCTTCTTCACCTTTTGGATCAAGACCGGACATGTAGCACTCATGACCTCAACCACGTCTTGAGTAGTTCCCATCTTTTTTCTACTTTTGCATTTTGGATTAACTTCTTTTTTTTTCTTTTTCTTTCTTTTTTTCCCTTTATTCTGGATTGATACTCCTTCTTTTGGTTATTTCGAACCCTTGTTGACCCGCATTCTTGTCGCAAGCTTCTTTTGTTGCTGACTTGAATTGCATTTTGAAGTGAGTTCCTTTATTCTCCAGGCGGGCGCCTGATTTCCAACATTTGACTATATTCCCTTGTCCTCCAGGCGGGCACCTGATTACCAGAACTTGAATTGTATTCCTTTCGTTACCTTAAACTGTTTTCCCTTGAAACCTGTGATGTCTTCTTTTGCAACTTGAACTACTTTCCTTATTCTCCAAGTGGGTGTCTGATTACCAACATTTGCACTGTTTTTCCTTGAGACTTGAACTATTTTCCTTCGAAACTGCTTTTCCTTAAAACTTGAACTGTCTTCCTTTGTTCTCCAGGTGGGCGCTTGATGCTACAGCAAAACAGACAACAAAGAAACTTTTCTGCCCCAGTTTGCACTAGGAAGATTTGTGAGTTGTTAGCAGAACTATAAATCACCTACGTTGCTGATGAAGGATGAAATGATGAGAGTAAAATTAATGACTCGACTAGGATATGTGTCTCCTAAACGTGATTGAACTTTCGGAAAACTATAAACTAAGCTTGACTAAAATAAAAGACTGACCCTATTCTCCAGGCAGGGCCCCTGATTTCAAGAAAACTAAACATTGATAACTTAAGAAAACTAAAAATTGTCCCCTTGTTTTTTCAAATTCAGACTTCCCCTTTTTTTAAAAAAATTATTATCCTAGGAGAAAATTCATCGGACTAGGTTTTCTATCTTAGGAGAAAGATTCATCAAACTAAGACTAAGATTTTTATCCTAGGAGAAAATTCATCAGACTAGGTTTTCTATCTTAGGAGAAAGATTCATCAGACTAAGATTTATATCCTAGGAGAAAATTCATCAGACTAGGTTTTCTATCTTAGGAGAAAGATTCATCAGACTAAGATTTTGATCCTAGGAGAAAGTTTATCAGACTAGGTCCCTTTTTGTTATCTTAGGAGAAAATTCATCAGACTAAGATTTCCATCCTAGGAGTTCATCAGATTAGGTTTTCTGTCTTAGGAGAAAGATTCATCAGACTAAAGCATTTATCCTAGGAGAAAGATTGATCATACTAGGTTTTCCATCTTAGGAGAAAAAAATGTGACAAGTAAATGGCAAAATTTTATGCACACGAGCAAGATAGAAAGAGACAAAGATTTGAGAAACTTACTTTTGTCGACTTTTCTCTTCTTTTTCATTTTTTTCTTTTTCTTCTTCTTTGTTTTTGTACCACTTTCCTTGCACTGCTTTGTTCCTGTTTCACACAAAGAAAAATTTGTCAGTTTTGAAAATGGTGGTCGGTTTGTGGCCTTGAGTCCTGGGCAGGTTGGCTTCTGCTCAATCAACTTGAGTTAGCTTCAAGAGAATTTTGCTCTGCATCGACCCTGATCGTTTCACACCCGGTACCATTTGTATTTCTGGCTCAATAAGCCTTATCCCAACTGAAGATCTTTCTTAGATGACCTTTTATGATATCTTAAATGACTTCCTGCAATTGAGCAATTTGTCTATCAGAGAGAATCACAAGTTATCTTTGCTTGCACCAAGTAGGCTGACAAGAGTCTTGGGGGGAGCTTTTGCATGAAACTTTAAGGCATGTTGACGGTAACAACTAAGTGTGCTGGCCAAATTTTCTTTGTGCAACTGAAAAGCTGGTAGCAGATTTTGAAATCTTTTCTTACTTGTTTTGACAAGGACTGACTTAGAGTGAAGGACACAATGATGCAAAGAAACAAGTATTAACAAGAAATGCCCATGTCGGAAGGACAGAAGGAGGAGTGTTGTTTTCTTTTCAATAACTAGCCTTAATGATCATGATATGCATTTTGGACTCAGCGGTCTGATCTATCAAACTAATCCAACCTTCACTTTTACCATTCTTATAACCTTTGAAGTCGGGCTTGTTCGTACCAGTTCTTTGCATTAGCTTCATGACTCACTTTCGACTAGTGGTGCCCCGAGGAATTTTCACCAATAAGACTCTCTGATTTATTCATCTCTGCTTATCGTCGCCTTACAGCTCCCGTGAAGGTTTTCACTAGTAAGACTCTCTCATTTTTCTTTTTCTTTTTTTTTCCCTTCCTCTCCCTTTTTCGTGTGAGTAACTTGACAGTGTTCTATGGCGCGTGACAACCGTTACTCATTGCATGCTTCTCTTGGCATTCTTGAAGGCATATCGGGAGGTCTTTATTTAGAGGGTTTTTGAATAAGGTTGGAAAGAAAGGACTTCATGCAAGCTCAAAATAAACTCAAAGTAAAGAGGGTTGTGGACTTACAACTCTTGGAATCGACTCTTTCAAAAGTGAAATAAAATCTTTGCCCCAGTTTCAGCTATTGGAGATTTTTTTGGAATTTTTTTTTTGAATTCTTATTTGGTTAGACCGAACCGTGAGGCTGCCTATGTATCTTTTTTAAAGGAATCAGATCAAACGTAGTTCAAACATCTGACCTAACTTTTTTCATCTTTCTTTCTGTTTTTTTCTTTTCTCTTTTTTGCTATTTTTTTTGTTTTCAAAACAAGTCGCCCCAGCTTCTATTTTTTAGGGCATGGATCTTTGACAATTCTTTTCTTCTTCATTTATTTTTACTTGAACTTTCTAAGAATTGCCCCAATTTGTACTCTTGGGACATGGACTTTTCTTTTCTTTTCTTTTTCTCTTTTTTTTTCATTTTATTTTTATTTTTTTACTCTTGACTCTAAACTTGATTCCAAAAGAGGGTGGTCAAAGAAAATAACACAGGCTCAAAAGGGGTAGTGAAGGATATAAAGTGTTTAGATAGCAGAAAAAAGGCCTCCCAGCCTCGAGAACACCAAACATAGTATCCTTTCGCAATCACGGCATTGATGAACATATTTATCTTCTTGGTGTGTCATGGTCACAAGACACTTTCCATCCCTTAATGCCAAACTTTCCAACAAACTTCAATTGATTAAACATACTCAAGCCCGATCTTCACAATGATTTGAAGGTGAATTTTTTTTCTTCTCAGTTATCCAATTCCAGATTAAATTAGTTTCTAAGATCTGGCCCAAAATTTCCGCATGCATGTCATGTCATTAGAACTAGCGAGAAAGGAACTAAGAACAAAATGACACAAAATGACAAACTGTATTTCATTGAGTAAAGGATGAAAGGATTTGATAACAAGACAAACAACCTAAGATCCGAGTTACAAACCTAAAATAACTCGGATAATGAAAATAGCAACAAAACAGACAGACATGACTCATACAAATAGAATAGAAGTATAGAAGGGTTTGACTCAATAAAATAAATAAAATATAGATCACAACCCTGAAATAACCCAGATAGTAGAAAGAACATCAAAACAAAGCTACCAAGATTCCTTCCTAGTAAGGAGAGGATGATTTTTCAATTTCTAAGCTTGACATTTAGCCACAAATTTGCTCATCAAAATCACCATGGCCTTCTCCAATTTCAGTCGGCAAATTCCCGAGAAGATTCTCATACTCCATGTCACCAAGCATAATCCCCACAAAGTGTGCATCATTATGCGCAGGTAAAGGATTCTGCACGATATTCTGGGCGTCACTGTCTTGGATCACAATCAATTTTTCCTGGATCATCCTTTCTATTTCTCTTTTCAAATCCCGACAGCTTTCAACATTGTGCCCCTGGGCATTGGAATGGTATTCACACTTTTTAGAAGGGTCAAAGATCCTTGCACGTGGGTCCACATAATTTGGAGGAATAGGTGCAATCATGCCATAATGTTTTAATTTCTCAAATAAGTTTGCATAGGACTCCCCTATTGGTGTAAACTTATCTTTCAACATTTGTTCCCCTCTATACCCCTGACTTGGATGTGGGTTATAGGGTATTTGAAAATTTTGTGGAGGTTGCTGGAGATTTTGTGATGCTCGTGCTCGCCTTCTTGGGTGGTTTGGTGGCTGGACAACATACTGAGGTGGAGCAACAGAGTATTGTGAGTTATGAGGTGGATAGTAGTGCTCAGGAGCATCATCGAGAAACATACGAGGCTGGTCATACCTTCGAGATGCTATCCTAGGACCTCTTCTCGACCCTGGTGTCATCATGATTGTCGCACCTCCTTTTTTACCGCGCCCGCGGGGCGCATGGGGAGTTTTCTCCAATTAAAGGACAGTCGAAACGGGATTTATTTAATCATTTAAGAGTCGCCACCTGGGAATTTTAAGGCGTCCCAAGTCACCAATTTCAATCCCTGAATCGAGGAGAATATGACTCTGTTTATTATTCTGCGAACCAGAAATCCTGAGTAAGGAATTCTGTTAATCCGGAAGAAGGTGTTAGGCATTTCCGAATTCCGTGGTTCTAGCACGGTCGCTTAACTGTTTTTATTATTGGCTTAATTATCTTGATTTTATTAAATATATTGATGTTACATGATTTTACTACCGCTTATACTTATTGTGATTGAGGACCCTTCTTTGAATCGAATTACGCGTACGTATATTCGTGTTATAAATTTAAAAATGCGGAATTGTGTCACGCGTACGTGTACACGATAACTTTTGATAATATATTTATTAAACAATCATTTTTTCGAAATTGTGTCGAATCAAGAATATTTGTTTTTCTTAAATAGTGAACCGCACTTATGAAATTGATTTAACGCCTTTGGATAAATCCTTTTATTAAATATTCGTTCGAAATTGCGCGTACGCATAATCCGAATTTTTACTTTTAAAAATATAATCAGGGTACGCGAACGTATCCCTAATTGCGCAAAATATTTGTAATGGTTTAGGGATTTTCCACAAATTGTTTATTATATTTATGTATTTCTTTTATGTGAAAATCATGAGAAACTCCTATTTAGAGGCCTATAAATTCTTTGAAAAGAATTCGCAATCTATTAAAGGTTGTTCGTCGATTATGATTTCCGAATATAAGTTATATTCATTCCAACTATTCGAATTCAAAGAACAGAATAAAAATATGATTAATACTATTTTAAACAAATATGACATATATATATATATATGCCAAAGAATAAATTGCATATGAAACTGAAAATAAATGATTCATAAAGGAAGGAAATATTTTCCGAGAATTTTCATTATTTACTTAATGCAAATTCTATTTCTAATTATCATTGATGTAAAGTGTGGCAATTTATGCTTGTACATCTCTTTTCATTCTCATATACTCGCTTTTAATCTAATAGGCCTAATTATTTGGTCACTTTGTTTTATGAAGGTAGATAAGCATCGAATTTATAGAAAAGGAATTATTATACAAGTTAATTCAACAAAGTTACCTTACATGCAACCTAACTATTTGGCGTAAACATTCATAACGTTTTATCATCATGACGAGCTATACCAACTTACTTTACTCATATGATTATACATGTCATCATACCATATAATAACTTATACCAATCTAAACAAAATCATATTTGTTACAAGATATTCTACTAATATAACTTCTTAATCTTTACATTTAGCTAATGGTATTATGGGATGTAATCAATGACCCATTTTTATGCCTTACTCCCTGTTTTGACAATTCACATATACCTATACCAATGAGATTTCGGAATGGCTAACATTATTACAAAAACTTTATATGAATTTCAAAATAAGACAATTTAACTCATAGCTATCAAATTGAATTCACTACTAGTTAATTAACATAAAAATGAAATTAAAACTAATGAACTTGGACAATTGGAAATAGCATTTCAATTCAAGCTTCATTGATGAGTCATGTTGAAATCTCTTTCCAACTTAAAATTTAAAAGACATGTACCAAGAGTAATATATCTGATTTTTTCTGTTTTCTGTTGCTGTATATCTGTGTGTGTGTGTGACTGCTCTTTTGTTCCTTTTCTGTTTCTTTTTCCTCTCCTAAAATCTCTCAAATTCTCCTCTTCTGAAAACTGATCCTAAAAATCTGTTTGCTTCCCCAATTTCACACTCTATTTTTCTCTTAAAACTCCTTCTCTCTCTGAAAACTGATTTTTTCTCTCTTCAAAATCTCTTCAAGTCTCTCCTAAAAGGTCTCTTCAAGTCTGCCCCTTTTAAGCTGTCCAGCTCCTGTATTTATACAGGGCTGGTTGCACCTTTGTCATGGTGGCTGGACCCTTTATCCCTTTAAAAATTAGAAAGTTTCCATTAAAAACTACTTTTTAATACTTTATGTGATCCTAACATGATTTTCAGCAGCCCCATTATCCCTTGTTTCCCATTAGTATTTAAATTATAGCCATTACATTCCACTTTCAGCCCACTACTATTATTACATTACCCTACCGTTTCATTCCAGAAATATCCCAGAAATCCTACTGTAATTACTGCCTTTAAACTAAAATTCAAAATCTGTTACAAAACAGATTTTAAAATCTGTCCAGGCTTGATTATCCTTCTGATTTTAACAGCTAGAACCAATTCTAAACAACTTCCTAACACAGTTGTATCTATGCAACATTGTGAACCTGAATTCAAACTTAACATCTCAACAACATCACACAGAATTTAACAGAACAAATCAAACTAAATTTGAAATATGTATGAATGCAGGGGCATGGTCAGTATACTGACACTGCCTGAAACCAACTGCCCAAAAATTAATACTCAAATGTTTGATAAACTTTCTGACTTATTAAACAAGAACCAACTAATTAGCAAGGACTAACTAACTGATTACAACAACATGATAATAGTCAATCAAAACAGGTGAGCAGGTTATTACAATGTATTATCATAAACGGGAATTCATAATGTAACTAATCGACGAACTTAATCGAGTCGATTACACATATTGTAAACAAACATAACCAACAGAAACATTTCACATTCGGATTAAGTAGATAGGTAAGAGACATAAATGACAGAATTAATCAAAACAAAAATATGAAAAATTAACAAGCTATTAATACAGTCAACAATACACGTAGAATGCACAAAAGAAATAGAAAAAATACCTCTGAATCTTCAAATTTATTCAGGCACAGACTCAATCTTGAATTCGGACATTTTTGAGGCTGAACAGACTTTATTCGAAGTATTCTCAGTTGAGAATACCTCGATTAAAGTCTGTTAGACCTCAATCTTTCACTTGAATCAGAAAAATTCCAAGATTGGAAAATTTAGGGTTTCTGGTTCTTGGATCTTAAATCCGAACATTTCCGGGCTGATTCGAAGGAAACCAAAGATGACACAAGGGTGAGGGGAGCCTAGGGGTCATTTGGTATCATTTTAGAACAAGTCTGAGTTTGTTCTTGTTTGATCCGAATCTTCAAAAGAAGATTCGAGAAGCTCGGAACTGATTCGAGCCAAACAAACAACAGATCCATACTCAGGATGACTAGGGGAAGCTATGGTGTTAACTAGGTGCTGTTTGGTTTAGATCTGAACTTGGCTCGAATCTTCAAATGAAGATTCGAGAACCTTCAGGGAGATTCGAACCAAGCAGATAACATATTTGGATAGAGGAGGTTCAGGGGGTTCTGGGGTGTTAAGGTGGTGACCGGCGGCGTTGATGCCGCCGGGTTTCAGGCGGTGGGATCTTAGGGCGGCTAGGGTTAAGGAGGGGGGTCTGGGGAAGATGATGAACAGTGATAGGAGGGGGGGTGTTCAGTTAGGGGCCGGGTAAGGCTTGGGACTTATATAGGGGTGGGGTGGATTGGTATCGTCCGTTGGATCCAACGGCCCTTGATGAGAGGTGACCATACGACGTCGTTTGGTCTTAGCTTGGGACGGGACCGGACAGGCTGTTTGGATTGGGCTGAGGAAGTGTAATTTGATTTGGGCCTGGATTTTAAATCCAGGTCCGATTTTTTATCTCCTTTTCAATTATTTTCTAATTTTATTATTAATAAATAAAAAAAATCCTAATAAAATTATAAAATAATTTTTAACCTTACACAAAATATTAATTACTTCATAACAACTATTTAACACATAGACAAAACATTAATCACACAGTAACACATTTAAAAATAGGACGAATGCATATTTTTTGTGATTTTATTTAAATTATCTCTTAAATGCATAATTAAATCCTATATGCATGCAATATGTATTTTATTTTATTTTTTCATTTTATTATGACAAAAATAAACATTTACGGACATAACACAAATATTTAACACCACGCAAATTCACAAATTACACAGTAAAAGAAATTTATTTTATTTTTTTGATTTATTTTTTGGAGTAGTTTTCGTTAAGGCAAAAATCACGTGCTCACAGCTGCCCCTCTTTGTGCGGAAACTCGAAGAGTTTTCGTGCAAAGATAAAGTGAGCGGATACGAGCGATTTTTTGCCCGTTCGAATACTCCGTGGGAAGCATTTTTAGAAAGATTCGACCGAACCTCTGCTTCAAAGGTTTCCTACATATCCTTGGCTATAAAGGAATCAGGTCAGTGTAGTTCGGGAATTTTTTGGGTAGCTGGGACTACCGTGGGACTGTGATGTTACTGCTGCTTCGTGTTGTTTTTACTGCTTGCTGACCTCCTTATTACACCTTACTTTAAAGGAAATACAAAATTAAACTAGATTATGGTACAGGAATTATAAAAATCTTATCTAGATCATGCCCTTGCGTTTCTTGTTGTCTTGATATTTTGGTGACTCTTGGGCATTTGGCTTATTCCGTATTCCTTTTCATTGTGTCCCGTATTTTCTTTTGGGACTCTTGTTGTTTCTCGCTGGGGATTCTGTCGGACTCCTTTGCTTTATTGATTCTAAGTGTGCTCCTTTTCCATATGAGCGGGCTTTTGATTTCAACATTTCAATTTCATTCACTCGTTCTTCAGGTGGATGCCTTGACTATTTCTTTTCTTTCTACATCCTCATTCTCCAGGTGGACGCCTGACTTCTTCAATTTTTCATCCTCATTCTCCAGGTGGACGCCTGATTTCTTCAATTTCCTTATCCTAATTCTCCAGGTGGACGCCTGACTTCTTTAATTCTTCATCCTCATTCTCCAGGTGGACGCCTGACTTCTTTAATTCTTCATCCTCATTCTCCAGGTGGACGCCTGACTTCTTTTTAATTCTTCATCCTCATTCTCCAGGTGGACGCCTGACTTCTTCTTTTCTTTGTCCTCATTCTCCAGGTGGACGCCTGACTTCTTTAATTCTTTGTCCTCATTCTCTAGGTGGACGCCTGACTTCTTCAATTCTTCATCCTGATTCTCCAGGTGGAAGCCTGACTTCTTTAATTCTTCATCCTCATTCTCCAGGTGGACGCCTGACTTCTTTAATTCTTCATCCTCATTCTCCAGGTGGACGCCTGACTTCTTCTTTTCTTTGTCCTCATTCTCCAGGTGGACGCCTGACTTCTTTAATTCTTTGTCCTCATTCTCCAGGTGGACGCCTGACTTTTTTTTAATTCTTCA